>NC_142186.1:15091428-15414642 GCF_026936395.1 Plectropomus leopardus
TTTTAGGTGCAAATATCACCTACAGGGTTCGAAACACTACAGTGGGATAAAATTAACACTTTTCTTTTTTCATTTTCAATATCAGTAATATAGAATGACTTTGTAACAACATGCATGTGTAAATCACACAGAGAAAAACACATCATTCAAGCAGAAGAGTGGAGAGGGTATACTTAAAACATACAGAATTAGGGCCTTATAAACACATGCTTTAAAAAAAAAGCTCTAGAAAAAGCCAGGAGAAGAGTTTCAGTGGTGTTAAGACGTGTACTTGGAAGCAACATTTTTTCAAAAGACATTTCAACAGAGGTCTCAACACATTTGTGGTGTGGGTGTGCACAAGGAGCGGCACTGAATTACTCTCTCCTGTGTTTAAGCCCAGGGGCAATGTGTGAAATGTTTCATTGAAGAATAAATGTAGCAAACATTTATTCAGATGTATATTATTCAATCACTTTTCTATAGTACACAGCAAAAATACCAGACTATAGAAATTACTGTTAATGGCTATAACACAGTAATAGCACCATCTGGTACTGGTGACTGGGGTGTTTAAATAGACAATATGCATCTGTATAATGTATAATAAATATCAGTACATACAAGTCCCCCTATACTGTATTGCCAAAATACAAAAAGCCTGATTCAATAATTAATGTGGTGAAAGAGACAGGACATCTGGTACTAAGCCATGACAACAGCTTCTATAGTTTGTTATGATATTCATAACATATTAGCTGTTGTTAATAAACAGGAGGTTATGCTGCAAGGTAGAAAGTAAAAATAGGGGTTGGGATAAAAGGTTACATCATTAAAATAGGGACAAATGTCAATATTTGCTTTGGTCTGTATCAATTAAGGTCAAGAAAGGTTTGCATGTTGTGGATGTCTAAAACCTTTCTGCTATTGTAGTGCAGGGCCCAAAATTAGAATAGACACTAGAAAAAACATCTAAATTTGACTTTCGACTATGGGACGTACAGGCCATTTTCCTTGTTTTTCATCAAGAGTAACAAGTTTTTCTCTGACAAAGCTAGAGGCAAGACTGCAGTCTCTGGTTTAACAGAAAGCAATGGTGATTAGGTTTTCACCTAACTTGCCACTTCCTTGAAACCAAACAGGGTTATCAAAAATATCTACAAAACTTGGCTTTTCACCTTCAGCTCTTAGGATGTGAATGTACCACTGACCTTCGCTTTCCCTGTAGGGAGAGTGGGAGGCCTCTAGTCTGGGAGATACTGGTGATAATTTAAACCAGACACACACTAGAGAGACTGAGCTGTTTGTCAGTACAACACAACACTGCCTTGTTTGCAATAATGACCACCAGATTACATCTACCATGTGTGAGTCTGAACCTTTACATGCATATGTGTGTGTGTGTGTGTGTGTGTGTGTGCATGTGTGTGGTTATATATGTGTAAGAAACCTCTAAGCTGTCTAAGAGTTAGTGATGAGACATTCTCAACCCCAGTGTCACCCCACATACATTCATGCACCCGCCTCTGCGCGCGTGCGCTCTCTCACACTCTCTCACACACACTCTCTCTCTCTCTCTAACACACACACACACACACACACACACACACACACACACACACACACACACACACACACACACACACACACACACACACACACACACACACACACAAACTCTTCACACAAACACATCATTCATCCAGAGTGTTTAATGAAGTGTCTATGGGACGATAGAGAACAGTCCAGACACTGAGAGCTCACTGAGTCAACCCGCTGACTGAGTGACTTAAATGGACTGAACTTAGCCATTACTTATCCATCTATCAACCAATACAATGGCTGTATTGTCTTACACACTCAGTGATAAACTCATACTTATTAGATCTGTTTAAAGAATGGCATGACATGCTTGTTCAGCATTTTACAACACTTTCATTAAACACATTTCATGCACAGTATAAGGTCACTTTACCTTATTCTAAAAGACTTATGTTTTTTTCATGGACTGCATGAGGTAACACTTTATCAAAGTTCACCTTCAGTGGTCGTGCTGCAGCAGATGGCTCACCTGCCCAGTTACACCGCGACAAGCTGATGACGGCATCCCACTGTGCATGTGCGTTTCTATCATTGAGTGTTTATGCAAATGTGTAGCCTAGCTGTTGCACTCTGTTCTCAAGTGCGATGCACCAAATACAGGAAGATCTTAGCACACAAACAACTTTAATTTCTGTTACTTCCCACTGCGACCTAGCCTTTACTCTTCTCCATCTCTACCCCCTTCATCTTCCAATCTTTCTCTCTGTCCTTGAAGGGAGTTCCTGAGGATAAACAGAAAATGGTTCGGTGTTGCTGTCACAGAACGGCTGTGTGTGCACCTGGCCTCGACAGCCTGGACACAGACAGGAGCTGAGGGTGTAAGTACAGAGAGAGAGGAGGATGTGGAGAAATAGAGGAAACGAAATGAGCAAAAATGTGAAGGTGAGAAAGAAAGAGAGAAGAAAGGGACAGAGCAGACAGGCAACCTTACATGACTTGGCTTCTTGAGAAATGAATCAAATACTTATTAAAAGGGAAAATGACAAACGAATTACATGTCAACGTGACGTTTAGTCTACACTGCAGGGACTGTCAAATTCAAATCACTGTGTTTAAGGCCAAACTTTTCAGACACAAAGTTCTCATTAGGCCAGATTAGTCTTCTTGTGAGTCAGTATTTGGGTTCTAATCAAGGCCTTGGGAGGGCAGCACTCTGAGTGTAAGCTTAGCCATCTCTGTGAAATCCTGTGTGAGTCTTTAAGTGTGTGCATGGAGGTACAGAACAAAAGCAAGCTCTGTTGGGTAACAGCCTGGCTGCTGGGAAGTTGTCTTGTGGTAAATGTGTACAATGTTAACTTTTACAGAGAGAAACCTAAAATTAGCACACACAGTCACAACACAGTCAGTTGTGGGCTAGACATACAAAAAGACACACATAGACCAGTGTTTTAAGGCAAACAAATTAGTATACACACACAGTCAGCAGACAGATGCGATTACATGCTTTCCAGGCTAGATTGGTCGCCCTCAGTTTCTCAGGAACACAAGCACATATCAGCAGACAGTAGAAATGTTATCAGTACAGGGTCTTTTTATTACTTGATGTAATTGGTGAACCTCTAGGAAATGTCAACAACAGAGAACCAATTATCTATCAAAAAATACTGGGATTAAAGGTTGCACCATCACAACTTGTTTTTTTCCTGTTGTATTTGTTTGCTGTCGTCTTTTTTCAAAGACAAAAAATGCTTAGCAAGGCCACCAATGTCAAATTCTTTACATTCAATTAAGGCGAGATGCAAATGACACAACAGGATACAATGTGACTTTTCCAGAAAAAAAACATATAATTGTAAGACAAGTCCATCATTGCAGAAAGGAACATGAATTTGGCAACATGCTTAATAAATTCCTATCAAACCACCTCAGACCTCAGTGAAGTTCATTTGTCAAAGAAATGTGTTTTGAATTTGGCTTTGCATGCATGTTAGTTGTTCCAAATCCAAAGCTCACTGGTTTAACCGGGTTTATGTTTAAACAAAAACAGAGAGCAAACAGCACTAACACCCACAAAACACTTGTGTGGACACACATTGAATGCACGCATAGTCAAGTGCACAGAGGATTCTCTGATTCTTTTCTGGGTCAAACACACTCAAAAGGTGTTTGGCCTACTCTCCTCTGTGTCTAGAAAACATTTGCATTCTCTCTTTCTCTCACTCTCCTGAAGACATAGTGTCCTGTGTCTTAGCCTTTTTGTTTTCACATATACAACATACACTCACACATTTGTGTCCCTTAACTCCGTGACAAGGACATTTTGGAGCCTGTTTTTGCAACGTCAATGGGCAGATGTTCGTATTAAAGCAGATGGTTGAGGCTACTTTTTTAAAGACGCTCCCTTGTATTTTAATGTGTTTCATAGTGCAAACTAAATGGCAAGGCAAGTGACTCTTCCATGAGACTTTGACGCAAGAGTTTGACCCATAAATTCTCAAAGAGCAGAGAGAAAGACCAGCACTAAATCACCCCGAGGAATCTATTGTCCGCGAGTCTGAGAGGGGCAGAGATCATTTTATGCATTTTAGTCTGGATAATTGAAGCTTTACTCCTGCTGTGTATGTATGTGTGTGCATGTGTACACAATGGTGTGCAAGCTTGAATTAGTCTATGTATGAGTTTGTGTATTTGACCCATTAATTGATTTAATTGGTGGTTCCAGTGATCTATAAGATTCCCAGGACAGGGTCAGGGTAAACAGAGGAGAACAGAGGATGGATTGAGAGGCATGGAGCTCAACCAGAGGATGGGATCTAGGTCTGGGCTGGAGAGAGGACAGGAAATGTACACGGCCAGGCTGGTCTTGGAATGAAACTGGAAAAGAGGACAGAGCCCTGTCAGAGTGGGCATTGAGACAGTGGTTCAGTTCAGGATCTAAGGCTGCTCTGTAACAGAGGCCAAGCCATGAACTGAGAGGGGCCTGATTTTTTTTTTCGTGGAGCTGTATGGGGGTCTGTCCATGAAAGCAGACACAGAGCTTACTTAGAGAAATGAACAAAATACAGATGGAGTTAGACTGAAACCTCTTCCATAAAAACTTTGAGTTCAGTGCCTTCTAAGTTGGCTTTAGAAACCAATTGTGTCCAAGATCATTTTACAGACAATTTCACTTTTGTATCGAAGCCTGTGAAGTCAGAGTACATCTGCATTCAGGTAAAACTCTCTGCAGCTCAAAAAAAGATAAGTGTCTATTTCAGACTGCATTGCTTCTTTACTATAACTAAAGTAGGCTGGACGTGTGCTAGTTCACAGTAATAATACGGCCCAGCATCACTCAGTAGAAAAGGATGACAGAGAGGGAACAGAGGCCTCATTGAGAAAGAAACAGGACATGCATATGCACACACTCAACACATACACAGGAGAATATGTGTAGCATGTGCTTGCCTGTACATACACACATGCACTGACGAGCTCAAAGCCCTGCACACACATGCCAATTGACACACACTTGATTTCTCACTCCCCTATTCAGGCTCAAAGATCACAGAGATCTCCATTATCTAGTTCACACACCAATTACTAACTCTTATCTTCCACTACAACTTTATAGATCCCATTGTTTCACACCGACACTGAACGGTCTTAATTAAAACAAATGTTTCCATGCATCATGTTGCTGTAACTCTTCACATCAACTCTGCTTTAACTAACTTTTAATCATTCTCAAAGCATCAACTACCAAAATTGAGAAGTTTAAGAGGGAGATAATATGTGAATATATTATCTATGCCTGTAATAGTGACAAGCATAGATAACAGATAACAGTTGTGGAAGCTTCTAACCTGCATTAACAGTGGCACCAAGTGCATTACCAGATGACTGGAAATAGTTAAAGGTAAATCTCTAGAGACATCTGGGGTTTACAGCCCCACTTACCCTGAATATCTGTTTAACACAGCAACACAGCATGGACAGCTATTTAAACAACATTTATTTAATTTCCTATTGTGAAGTTTGTTCTCTGTCTTAGACATTTCATTTTACCAGGTATAAGAAATCCACTGCAGATAGTTCAAAATGAAGTACATACACACCTCTAAATTGGAAGTTATTTTCGGGTGCTGAACTCATTGTAGGCACACAAGGGCCTCAGTGGAACTAAGCTATTCCATAAGGAGGGGCGGGATTGATGTTAATGGGAGAGGTTATACAATGGGCTGAGGCTAGGCAGTGTATACAGGTCAGAAAGATGTAGCACAGCTACTTTGTCAAAACTCAAAGCAGGCTGGAAAATATGGAGCAATGGCAAGGGCATCTCAACCAGTGCAGTATGGTAAAATCCACACCGCATTACTTTGCTGGATTGATTATTTTCATTAAAACACCCCAACTTTTATTCCCACTACACATTACACTTAAAGCAGTCTGGGATGCCTTAGGGTATGAAATGTGCCACATGAAAACATTTTGCTTTTAATTATGAGAAAATTTTAGCTCATTTCATACTGTAGATTTTAATGTGCACCCTTTATTCCAACAAACCTTGAGCATCTTCACTCCATAACCCCCATCCTCTGACTCTCCATGTCTACAGAGAGACATATCATTAAAGTTTAATAAAGACTGCAGCTTACTCAGACAAACTGGGCTGCTTCCAGTCAACATGGAAGGGGGGTTTGTTTGGTTGATGTTTTCTTTTTCACCACCAGTCCAAGTAAACATTGTGGCTTCAGTTGTCTTTAAATGCAAATTTAAAAATAAAAAAAAACCATTTGCAGTAAGGAAAGAGGGACAGGGATTATAAAGAAGTATTACTGGATAACAGGAAGCATTGTAACAATGACAACAGGATTGCAATGATGACAACAATAGCTGCCATTCTTCCAAACAGACAGGATGTGCGTAAAAACTGGTTTATCGTATTCATGGCATAACACTAATTCTACATCACAAAAATTTGCCCTACTTGTAAACAGAGGGAAACAAAGGCTTACATGAAAATATATTTCCAAGAAATATTCACATTGACACCTTAGTAGGCTATTACTGAACATAGATAAGATTCTTAGATCTTTTAGACTTATGGATGTCCTAAAACAGCCAAGTTATTTTATTTTCAAGACAAAAAAATTAAAAAAATGTTCATACAAGGGTAGCTTTTAAAAAGCTAACTGTGTATAAAATAAAAACAACAGGAGCTGTTGTGGTAGGTTGAATATGATGTAATGCTCTGTTTATGATTAATTATCCTTGCTCAGAGCAATCTCAATAACTGGATAGGTGACTGGAGGATTCAAGTAATTATCGGCTGTAAAAACATGTTTCTACAACTTAATAATCTTTTAAGGCCCAAATAGATCTAACAGGCTTCTACATGCCAGCTCTGTGGCAGGTGTGTATTTCATTTCCACAGAGTCAGACGTGTACAAACAGACTCAACACTAGAGCTGCTGACAGAGCCATTGGGATTAATATATACACACATGCACACACAGACACACTGTGATGTACTGACACACTGTATATGAACACACACAAATTCTGCATGCACAGACAGTGTCCTGACAGCTGCCAACCAACATGTGACACAGGTTGGTTATTTTTACAACTGTGAATAAACTATTATGCCATGTGTAGTGTGAGAAGTTCAGCATTGCGGGTGTGTAAATGTGTTTTTGAGCTAAGCAAGACAGCCTCAACTCCTGGTAGTTTTTTCCTCAGACAGTGCTTTTCAAGGTCAGACTCAGCAACTTAAAGATGGGTCAATGCAAGCCTCAAACAAGCCGTCTAATTATGTGTCAAAACTGGTAAAACTTGCTCTGTGTAAACCACGTGAGACTGTTTAGGATGTTAGGCAGTCTTCCCAGAGAGTGATGTGTGGATACCAGTAACACACTATAGTCTTGTAATATTTGGTAAGTCAAAATAGTCTTCAATTTTGTCAAAGTTAAAACCTTTGAGAATATACTCTTTACACAACTGATGTCTGTTATGAGGCCAACAATATGTACTTCATGGAGAGGGTCAAATTGCATTACTGTGTTATTTTTAACATCTGCGCTCCTTGTCTGCTCTGTTGTATGGAATGACCTCATCTCTCTGTGCAGCCTGCTTGCCATCAGCTGTTTCACCGTGGCTGACTCGAAAAGACATCTCACTACGCACCCACTCTGTCACTCTCACACTCACTTGGTGAATGGGATACCACAACAAGGTAGCACTGGTATACTGTACGAACACAGAAACATGCACACGAGCTAAAAAAAGACGCATACACAGGCACACTAAAACAGACACATACACAAACCCATTATGCGCAGAAGGAAACTATGACGAAAGTATAATTTGATACAAAACAGAGGGACAGAGGGGATGTACATGGAAAATGGAATGGCGCTTGATGAAACAAGAGAAAGTATTATTCTTTTGCCTTCTCTGCTCTCCTGCGTCTGTTCTCTCTTTATCTCTCTCTCCCTCGCTGTCCATGGATTCAATAGGGCTTTGTCTCATCCTTCAGCAATGGCCAGTTCAGTTTCATGTCCTCATAGGGAGAAAATATGGTACAGACTGCAGCGTTTTGTGTAAGCCAACAGCTGAAAAAAAAGCTGAAATGAGGATCACAAAATACCAGCTGGTGTTTCAGAGATATCAATCTGGGTATTGTGCAAAATATAAGGCCAGTTTGTTTTACTTGTAAAATTAACTCATAAAATCGACTTGCACGTCCTCCCGATACAATCTGAGTATTTAACAAGAAGAGTCTTGATAACCTTTAGGTACAAGACAAGCATATTACCTTGAAAAGAAAGCAGGAGTGTATTAGAGTGATGTGTGTAGCGTATACTTGTCTTCTACCATCTGTTGTACCCTTTACTTGGATTTAACAGATAGACCTAGTAGGGAAGGGAAAAACATTGGATCTTAGATACACAAAAAAAAATGACTTCACTGGAATTCAGAAGTCTCTCCATCAGTGGCCACTTTTATAAACTGCAGTGAAGTCACATTTTGGGGGGGGATAATGAGGTAAGGACATTATTGACAGAATGTGATGTGAATCAATGAGGGTCATTCTGCTCTTTTAACTTAATTAGTTGAACCAAGATACATGAACTAATTCCAGCAAACACTCTGCTAAAAGCATGCGTTTATCCTCTCTACTAAAAGCTTTACCCTGTGCACCATGGCAAAAGCTAATGTCATGAACATGCTCAGATACTGCTTAGAAAATGTGAAACATCACCGTAACCCTACTCATTCATTTTAGAATCAAACCAAGACTATTCAGGGTGATCATGTACATCTGGAGCTAGAAAAGTTATGTAATCAAATCATAAACACCTTCAGTTGAAAGCAAATTGAATGGTGAGATAATAAAGATCCACTGCCCTTTTTCCCCAGAGCATTACATTTTTCCTTTCAGCTCTTTCACAGACCCCTCTTGGAAACAGCTTGTTTGTCTGTCTCCGGGACATTGTTCCATGTGGCCTAATGTCTGAGTACTTTTATCAGGTCAGACCCAAAACTTCCCTAAATGATTAACAAATGTGCTCAGGTCACTTCTTGAGAAACTTGCTGTCGACAACCAGTGTTTTAGACCACACTGAAACATGTCTAATCCATTTTGAAAATACATGGGGTAGCCAAAGCTAAGCGTTCAGTACTCTGCACCTACGGCTAAAACAAAGAAAGTTGAAAAGACAAAAGAGGAAGCCAGAAAACAAACAATGAATAAATGTCCACAGGGATATAACTAAGAAGATCATGGAAAGGGCAGTTTCATTTGTGGGAAATTGAATTGGTGTTAAAATTCACGGTAAAACCTGGACAGTCTAAGAATAAAACTGAAGGAAAAATATAAACAATAAAAACTGTGCAGGCACATTGCGCAGAAGTTCAATAAACACAGCTGGAGAACAAGAAGAAACAAGAGGCAATGGGGAGATGCCAAAGCACACTTCAATGTACTTTATCAGACCGAAACAACAAAGACAAGCGAGCTCTTTGTGCATGGAGAAAGTCCAAATCTGAACAGACCACAACAGAGCACAGAGAAACAGGTGGTTTCGGCTAATCCTCTGCATGTGTGTGTAGCTGTGAATGCACATCTCTTTGAATGAATGCATTTGAATGTATACAGGTGTGTGTGAATCTATGGTTAAGAGTGCACAGCTCTCTGTTCACTAGCAGTTGCGTGTATACTGTATGTACACACTGTAAGTAATTATATGTATGTGTTCTACCAAAGCAAGCAGATCCAGCCTGCTGTGTCTGTGTTCACTGTCAGCTCCAGCAGACTGAATAATAGAGCACAACAGTGGAAAAGAAAGGCTTTGTCTAGAAACTTAAGTATTTCTTTCTTTTATTCAAACTTTCCCCACTTGGAATTCCAGTTATTTTATTTCACTCAACTGTAAACCTGTAAACCGGACTTTACCTTCACAAATCTTGACAAAAACAAGAAGAATATGCACTCATTCTGAGTTAATTTTGGTAATACACATTAATTCTTGCATGTTAATCTTTATTCCTCAACACTAACTATGTTCTCATTGGGTGTCATCAACCTGGTCCGTGTTATTCAAAAACTGTGCCAGTGTCCCAAGTTTGCAGGATTCTTTTCCTCTTTTTATCTTTATAAAATCATCTGGCTTTCATAAATCAGTTAAAATAGATCTCTTAAACAAATGCAGAAACAAAAACAACATGCAACAGCTGATAATTATATGAAGCTACAGACTTTCGCTGGCCTGTTCCCAAAACCATTCTGAAGATTTTTACTACACCACAGGGCTTAGCTCACGCCATCAGCATTTACTGATGTTACAGAAGATTGTTTCACAGCCCAGGAGTGTTCTGCATGAAACAATTACATCTATATTGCTAACACAAGTCATTGACCACAGACATCCTTTAATAAAAAACAGCTGCATTCATGTTAAGATTACAATTATTATGTTGCGTTGCATTATCTTATAAGGCATTATACATGAAGAAGAGTGAACAGAGAGAAAGCGCATATATAATGGCATTCTACACAGCTGATTGGGTCTGATGGTCAGCTAGCTTCAACTGCATCAACAGATGACAACATATTTAAAATAACTTATACATCTGCTGAGCAGGCATGGGAGAACAGGCCCAACAGCCTGTCAACACTGATAATGACATTGCATGAGCTACATTCTAATTTAATAACAGTGGAACTAATTATTTTTTGTCAGGAGTATATGAAAACATGTGCAAATAGGCCATAGTTGTTGTTAATAAATTCAGAAAGAAATCTTGGCAAAAGGTCAGCTTCTGTGAATAAGGTGTTTTCCTGTTTCGTTAGTCTCTCAAAAGTGTGAACTTAATGAAATAATGAGGTATTTCAGAGGAGTCTGAAGAGCTTGAACCTCCCTGTCACATATTTATCCAGTGACGACAATTAAACAACTACATCGGTGAGGAACAGATCACTACTGGTGTTACGAATAGAAAAAGGTCCTGCATTCAGTTGGTATTCAGGACTAGAAATGTGTTCAAGGACAGGAGTGAAAACATCTTATGCACCATCAGTATAAAGACAGATGTGTCAGATTCATGTCTTGCTTGGCATAATTGAAAAAGAATGTTTAATCAGTAATTAATCATGTCCAGACTTTATCTACATTGGGAACAAAGTAAACTGCAAATGGACTGGTTCTTAAATTAAAGTGTTACTTTAAAAAAAAGCCTTTTAAAATGTTCAGTGTACACATTTCACATGTAAATATGTTAATAAAGATGCACATTGAACAAATTGCAGTCCAAGGTTTACCTTTTGAAAAGACTCATTTATGTTAATATGTCTTTTGATTATGCTGCTTCAGTGATAACGCAGATAAAAGAGTAGCGGAGAAACTTTCATCTGAACACTTATAAACATAACTGCTGTCACATTTCAAAGTCTGCTGAGTTTAGTGATATACCCTTGAATTTTTATGAGCTATCACCACTGCCAATATCTTTAAGGCTATACGATGTTAGAAGCCTTTACAAAGGCGGCCGAAAGCCTTGTTCTCTCTGATTAAGAGACTAAACAACCTCTAAAACATGCACAGTCAAATCTATGGTTTCTTTTATGTTTGCGCGCCTTTATTATTATTATTAATAGAAAGCTAGCAGTTTGCTTTCTGTCAAGTGTAGAGGGAGAAGAAGGGCTGTTTGCTTTTTTACTTTAGCCCTTTAACACACACTTTTGATCCGCAAACACCTGATTTCCATGCGGTTACCACGGCAATGGCTGTATGAAGCAGGTTAGGACTTGGAGACACACAGAAGGACAAGTTGAAGGAAGACGGAGAAGGACTGAAAGAATGGAAAAAGGAAGTTATCATCTCAGTATGATGTGACCTTAGCAGTTTTGGCTGATCATGATGAGCAAACAGAAAACAACTGTGTATCTGTCAGTGTGTACTTTATCTGATCTAGACACAAAACCATGCAGATGATCTCTAACATCACAGCTACCGAGCACACGCACATACATACACACACACACACACACACACACACACACACACACACACACACACACACACACACACACACACACACACACACACACACACACCGTGATGTCTTTAAAAAATATACCTTGCTCTTCTGCTTTGTAGGTGAACAAGTAAGCTGATATCTTCAGAGTAGAGGCAGCTACCTCAGGCATGTCTGGAGGTTCATTACATGTACATAACTATTTTGTAGATACAGCAGATTCCAACAGAGCATTTTGGTTTAGTGACAAATGAGTCCTCGGTAAATTATACTCCAGGGATCAAATTTTCAAAAAGATTTTTCTTTTGCTAACAGACATTATGGGCTGTTGTAGGGGCTGACCTAAAATCATGCACAAGTTTTCATGCCTCTGAGCTACTAGAAACCACAACATCTATATTGCTAGCAACTATAAAACAAGTTAGCTTTAGTAATGAGACAAACTTTCTTTTAGATTCATCCTCCAGCCTTCCAGCAACTGTACAGAGGCCCTTGAATTAGCTCAATACATCAAAACTTCAAAACAAGAAAGCAAACAAATAAAAAACCTGACATCTTTATGTAACACAATGTTACACTCTCTCCAACTCATGTTGGTCATTACAGCAGCTATCAAAGTGTGTGCGTGCCCACAGATGAGTGTGTGATGGGACTGCTGAACTGCTGGGAACTGGCAAAGTATATCTTTTTCCAGACATATGAGCTACTGCAAAGAATAAAGGAAGCTAAAGGGTGAACTAAACTAAAAAACAATTCCATAATTTAAAGATAAAGAATAATACAGATAAGAAAATAAAGATATACATATCAAAAGCTATTATGTTGTCAAAGCATTCATAAGCTCATAACAAGTATGATAGGCTAAATGAAAGGTTTAGGTGTGTAAGTGGTGAAAAGAAATGTGGTACCCTTGCAGTGTGCCTCACCAATCTGAGGTACAGGACTCAATATAAACATTTTAGGAATGTGTTAAGATATACAACTGTAGCCTTAATGGAAATACAATCTATTATCCAGGTAATCAAGCTTCATTATAATACCGTGGTACAATTATCATGTGGACAGTTTATCCATCTGTGATATAGATAGTGTGTCAGCCAACAATGTATTTTAACACATTATGCTTTCCTTTATGCTGACGAGCTCCAGCATACAGCGAAGCCTAAGCAACAGAGCACGAAAAGGATAAGGGTGTTATGCGATACTGCAAACCTAAGACACAATACGTAGAGAGAATGGGAAGAGAAAGTGATGAAAGAGCAGATGAAAGATGATGCAACACTCTTTAGCCGACTGAATCCAACTCCTTCGCAGCAAACATTTATATTGTGTGTTAGACAGAGAAAGAGGGAGAGAGAGAATGATGACTCCCTGTGCTCCCCCATCTCTCTCCCCCCTCTCTGTCTCTCTGCAGTGTGTGGAGTGATGAATGTGTGTGTCTGTCTCAGTTCCTATTAATAGTATTAACAGTATGGAGCAGGGCTGGAGGTGTCAAAGTGAGAGAGAGATGAGATCTCTCACTCTCTCTCTTTTTCCCTCTTATACAGATTTGAAGCATACTCCACCAGAGAGTCCAGATGTAGCAGAGGTAGAGTATGTGTGGGGGTGGGGGGGTAGAAAGCAGAGGGAAAAACGGGGGTAGAGGTCGAAGACAAAGCCAGCAGCAGAGCTTCAAACAGCAAAGTGACGGATTTACTACCCATACGATAAAGCAAACAACCCACAGAACTTCTCCGCACAGTGGGGTGAAAGACTGGACTTGCACAGTGGGGCTTCACAGACAAACATACTGACACATAGGTGCCCAGACACACACAAGGTTAAACAGTGAGTTAACGGATTTAACCCCTTCTGCATTGTGCTAAACTGTGTCTATCGAGACTGAAAATTTCGCTGATTCCTTCAAAGGATTAGGGATTTGCTTTGCCATAGCAAACCACTGTTTATTACACTCAAGTGTCTGAATCCGTGTGTATATTCTTACCTCGTGAGTTCGTGGCCAGGTCGGCCACTTTCTGAAAGGCATCCAGAAAAGCAGCCACAGCACCCACCGTTGCCCTGGGAGAAAAGAAGACAGAGGTTTAGTATAAAAAAATAAATATATCACACTTTACTGATGTGAAACAATATACAAAAATAAAAGCTGCACACAAAAAAAGAAGAAAATCCCAGTGCAGTAATGATGACAGAATCCCTTTGAACAGTCAAAGGTTACACAAACACAGGTGGCTAATTAACTGCAGTAATCACAAAATCACAAAATCTGTTAAGATGAAGAGAAAAAAACATGATCAGATTCTTGATTTGCTCTAAAACCTAGAGAAAAATAAATCTTTTTTTTTTTGCTCTTGAATGCACATGTGGGCTACATTTTAGATTACGAAGTTTACATCTACCCTGATCATTTGAAAATTTAATGTTTAATAGTGTCTGTATGTAGTGTGAGCGTGTGAGTAAGTTCAAACTTAAACGTGCCCTGCTGTGTGAGGAATGTCTATGTGATTACTTAGAGACCGCTGGAATCTGTCCGGCTCAGCACAGCAGCTCTGAGCTGAGTTCGCTGCACTTACAGGTCAATGGAAGGATCAATGTGGGATCTACACTGTTCAGCTCTAAAATGGAAAACGAGCTT
Source organism: Plectropomus leopardus (assembly GCF_026936395.1). Lineage (NCBI taxonomy): Eukaryota > Metazoa > Chordata > Actinopteri > Perciformes > Serranidae > Plectropomus > Plectropomus leopardus. Next base: position 15,106,103 of record NC_142186.1, read on the forward strand.
GTGGGAGGTTCACAACTCAAACCTGTTTCTCTGTCATCTTGAATGGTTTACCGAAGACTTACAAATTGCAGTATAACATACTGCTTATACATAACAGGCTGAAGAAAGGTCAAAATTATATATATATATATATATATATAAGAATTATAAAAATCATAAAAAGCTCCCATTGTGGGATTACTTTTTTGTTGTACTCATTACAGACACCATATTGCTGTCTGGCTGCCTGACTGACCAGTTACTTTGCCAGCTGGCGCGTCATTGGCAGGCCAGCTGATTGGTTAACTGACAAATACTGACTCACTGACATCAGAAACAACAAAGCCTCTTATGATTAAGATCACAGGTATGAAGATGATGCTCCTGGTGTGTGCATGTACGTGTGTGCACATGCATGTATGCAACATCTGATCTCCTTGACAGAGACAAAAGTCATTTTCAGTAATTTTGTGTGCTATTCAAAGAAACACACTGCCCTTTAAATTTCCCATATATGTTCAGCCAAAAAGAGCATGTTTGTTATAACCCTAAGAAACCGTCATTTGTCAAAACTTCTAAGGGCCAAATGTTCCAAGGGTCAAGGGAAAACCATCATTACACAACTTGTGAATTTCCATCAACAGTGCAGACAGGTGGCTTTTACAACTGGGCAAAACAATAGCTGAACACAGAATGGTGTTGACTCTCAGGTGTGACTTGCAGACGGAACACATGTGTTACTAATCCTTATAAATCAATTTCAGTCGACTGAGGGGTCTCTGACTTACGTTTTGAATCTCTGATTTTCAGGGGGCAGTCCTAAACAACATTATTCATTACACTTTTTTTCTGAGCTCAGTGTAGCAGCTAGAATACCAAACTCTCAGACCAAACTAGCAACATTTGAGTGGCAATGTAAACCATGTTAGCACCAGTAAGTAAGTCTGCGGGGAATGAAAGACAATTTCTCTGGTTCTTTTGATGCCTTTTAAAAACTGTCCAATTTGAATTTTTGTCATAAGAGTAAAATTCTAAATCAGTGGAATAATCTTTTAATGCATGTCATTTGGGGTGGGATGAAACTGAAGCACTCTGGGGTTCCGACCTAGGACATGTGCTGACCACAGAGCCTTGTGTTGTTACTTATGCAAGGAAAATATTTTAAATAGACTTAAGGTTTATGTGCTTAGAGTATGCTCCTAATGCTTAGCTTAACAGTACTATCTCAAGATTGTTAAAGTTGTTAGTTGCTTAATGGAATTAAAGTTAACCTCTGAGAGGAGCCTCCTACAAGCTTGACAGAACAAAACAGAACACAGCTGACGGACCGATACAGAACCCTGATCCTAAACTTAGTTTCAGTCCTAAATATTCTTCAAGTGACAGCCAAGTCTTAGCATTCAGTTGATCTCTCTTTCTCCCTCAAAAACTCAATAAAATATTGGTTAATAAGTGTTGTGTTGCAGAGCTGACCAGAAGATCCAAGGGTGTGTCCTGCAAATGGAAAAAGAAACATGCGCGCAGGCACACACACAGATTCCTTTCTATTTAAAGCCCAATGAGTGCAGCCACCGGAGCAACCTCCAACTGATATCTGTCTCCACTAATTTATACCATCTACACATTGGTCTGTGGATTTTATTTTACGTGCACTAGCAGCAAAGTCTTGTTCAGTCGAGTTTAATTTATTAATGCAAAACAGGTTTGTGTGGGAAGTGGTTTTAACAGAAGCCTGCTTTTAGTATCAGTGGCCCCAGCCCACTGAAGTACAATGTGCAGAAGTTTACAATTACAAGCCATGATTATCGGCTGTAATCTGTTCCATGCTTTTACAAGAGAAATGCCGAACTATTAAACCGGTTCACTGCACTTTCAACTTCAATCAGTGTTTCCTTGGGGATGCTGTCAATATAATATGTAAGGCTTTTTAAAAAAGGCAGCATTGAAAAAAACTAAACATTCAAAATCTTTTGTAATTTTTCTGGCTCAGTCTACAGTGAAATTAGGTAACCTCTCAGCATATAAATGAATACTAAGTTGCATTTAAGGCAGAATAATCAGGTTTTAATTTCAGCTCTGACAGTCAGCCAAAAAGCATCAAGACCTCTGTGGCAGTAGATTTAAAAAAGTGCTCCTACAGGGCTCCAGCTCTGCCCAGTGCTCCAACAATGACCTGACTGCTACCACTGGCCTTAAAATCTGCAAACGGCCCTGTCCTGGAGTCAAGACAAACGACTTTAACATATCTATTCTGCATGGCCTTGACCAAGCCAATCTAAACTCCCCATAGACACTGGCATAGTACAGCAGAGTGCTCTTTCTGACAATGATACATTCAGCACTGCTGCCCCCATCTATTCTTAGTTCAACAGAAACTGGAATGTAACTGTAATAAATCTGAATCATAGAAAGAGGTTGTGCTTAACTCCACTTGTTTCAGACACAACATACCAACACACATTACAGAGACAGTGCTTTGAGAGTGCTTTAGATGTTATATGCAGGTAATGTACGCACTGTATGTCTGTCTGTTGATTTGGACATCAGTATTTGTTCAAGGTATCAAGTAATTACATTGTTTGTAATTTTTTGGCTTGCCAAAGAGAAAAGATATATATATATATATATATATATATATAACAAATACAAACATATATTGACCCTGTTCTATATTAGATGTTTACATTTTCTGGAAGGGATGCAGTGACGTAACTGCTGTCTATGAGTATCTGCACAGATCTATATAGCAAAACTGATCAGGAAAGCTGCAGACCATACAGTTCATAAGCTGAATTTAAAGTTTGTGGTGGTCTGCTTCTTCACAAATAACTTCTGAAGCAGACGTAGGGAGGCCTGTGTGTACGCCATGCCCTGACACAGCTGCATCAGCCATGGCCCACCAAACAGACCAAATACTGACAAGTTAAAAGAGGACTGTGATTAGAAATCAGCTAACCTATATTCCACCCTGCCCTCTTTCTTCAAAGCAGTTCTGTGCGCATGCATGCATTTGTCTGTGTGTGTGTGTGTATGTGACGGCTGCTTAAAACCAGAATGGGCAGAATAAAAACACCATATTTGGACCAAAAAATGACAGAACAGGCCCAACACTATAATTGGTTGATTTCCTAGTTGCTTTGTGAGAGGGGAGCAGAGGGTCTAAATTACAGAGTAGTCTGCCCTAGGACGTCATTACACACACAGACATATGCCGCTACCACTGCTGGCTAGTCACTTATCCAGGCCAAGGAGGGAAGGTGGGTGTGTTTGTGTTTTACTCTCTGTGTGTGTGTGTGTGTGTGTGTGTGTGTGTGTGTGTGTGTGTGTGTGTGTGTGTGTGTGTACCCTTCTATGTTGCCCAGTACCCAAGCAGATTACAGAGGTCTTTGGGTGGGGGGTTATGCTGTAGTCAAAGGAGTTAGTTTGGCTAAAGTTTTAGTGACTGGAGACAGGCTTTAAAGCAGACAGAAAAAGAGCATTTGTAGGTCAACATGAGCAAACCCGGAGAGCACACTCTTATTAGCGCTTCAGCAGCAAGGGCATCGTTACAGCCAGCCATATGCCACAACCACTACAGCCTTGAGCAGGGAGCAAGCCATGCTTGATCTGGCAAAACGTCAGCCTAAAATATAGAAACATGGTCCTCTTTCTATGAATGACGCCCAACTCATCCTGTAAAGAAGGAGTTGATCTTTTCTGTGAGCAGCATTTGACTAAACCTGATAAAGCAGGAAAGTGTAGTACCACAAAACAAAGTATGGGACAGTTTTCATACATTATAACATATTAATATATTGTACAGAAGGCAACTCTACAGGAGTCTCCATCATCAAGCTGCCACTAACCTGCTATGACTGGAAAAACAGACCCCACTGTACTGACTGTACTGTAGGTTCAATTCACCTCTTCACCAGTACAATTAATGGTAGATTTGTTCTTTTATCACTGCCCCAGACGCACAGATATCCTACTGCCAAACATGCAGTCATTAGCAACAAGGCCACAAATACTCCCCTGAGCTTTAGCATGGAGGGGTCACATATTTAACCCCTGAATGATGGAGACACTTGAATAACATATCACCATTAATCAGCCTTAATACTGAGAAAATGAAAGAATGGGACACTGAGTGGTCCCCTAGCCTTTATATAACTGTCACTGTTAGTCTGTCTCAGGACACGTGGATAGTTAAATGGCTAGAGAACTGCCATGCATTGTTAATCAAAGAATAATTAAGCCCACAGGACATTCATATTTACAGTACTTGCTGGACAATAAGCTTTTATTTCAGCTGTCATAAGCTGTTTGTCTCCTGACACGTGCCCACTTAAAACCAACTATGAAAGGTGGCTTGGATTGGCATCCATTGTTAGCAGAGGACTTGGAATAATTTTAGCAGGAGGTGTGCAAATTTACAGCATTAGAAATACAAATTAAATCAGGCTTGAAGAAGACTAAATGAGGAAGGGACACATAATGACTCCTGGACAGCATTGTTAGGAGATTGGGGTTTTATGTAAACTGTCATTTCTTGTTAGTTGAAGGACACGTGGCCCTTCTTTGGAAGGGAACTGAAACTGACTTCTAATGTAAAAGCCCATATAACGCACAAAATTAGTTCACAGAATAAAATTTTTGGGTGTATATGGGGCTCACCATGGGGTGTCGGAGATATTATGTAACAGTCGTAGTGGAAAAGTTGTACTTAGTTCTTTAAATTCAATTATGTTTTTAATAATTCCATCTGTGTGCATCTATAGTCAGGTTTCTATTCTGAAATAAGTGCAAAATTTTTGACATAATTCAGAGAGAATCTGTGAAGAAAATATGTATTAATGCATGTTTCCACCCATCACCAAAACACAGAAATATACAAATATGCTGTGTGTGCACATGAACGCGGCCTCACCTGAGCTGCGACTGCAGTTTGCTGGCCTTGGTGATAAAGTCCTCCCAAATAGGGTAGCTGCTCTGTGGGGGGAAAGGGACACAAACATAAATGCCACAATAATCAGAACAGATTTCACTATTCTCACAGTTACATAACTGATCGATCAGCATGAGGACATACTGAGGCCTCACTTCACCTCCACGGTTAAACAGGACTAGCCAAGGACTAGATTTTTACATACATGTAAACAAGTTATGTCAGCCCAAACCATGAGTTTTTTCTGTCTTGTTGCCAGTAGACCTGAGGGATTTAAAGGGATATTTCACCCATTTTCAACTAGCTTTGAACCAAAACTATGTGGGTAGTATTTGTGGATGAACTGTAGTAAATTTTCCCTCATCTAACCAGTGCCTAGATAGCCCTTCTTCCCCCGTGGCAAACTGGCTCTTGAGGCTGTTGCTTGACCTAAAGGCTGTATTTTTCCACATTTTAGTATTTCCCGCCACCCGTACAGCCAACAGTGTGGACAAAGAGTATACAGCTGATTAAGAAACTCACCCACCCCTCTCTCTCTTTCTCTAAAACTTGGATCGAAATCTGATCAAACAGTGAAACTAAGCAGTGCTGGTTGAATATAAATCTCGATTACGTTACTGCACTGCTTATTTGTCTGCTAAAATGTTTTGAGAAACATAATTAAATGCCCTGTTTAGCGGTAATAGCGGAAGTGTGTGAACAGGAAGTGGGATCCATAGTGTCTTACTGCTTCCTGCACAGTGAAAACTAATGCCAAAAAAACAGAGATCAAACAGTAAAACTCTGCAGCGCTGAACAAATAAAAAAAAGATTCTGTCACTGAGCTGTCTATCGCTCACCTAAAATGTTTAAGAAACATGTTTTACTTTACTGTTTGTAATACGAGATCATGAGCCGCCATCGTTTCACTCGGCCCAGAACACATCAAGTCACCCACCAGCGGGAGCGTCTGGTAAGATGGTAAGCGTCTGGTTTTAGGTTTTCTTCTTTTCACTGCAGAGACAGTCTAGTTTTATGCGTGGACTCTCTTAATACGGATGAATTACTTTTTTTCAGCTATAACATAAAAATAAGTTCAGTGGGGTTGGACACAACTGATAAATGTGAGGTTTGGTTTGAACACAGAGTAACTTGTAAGAAATCATCAAGAAATTTCTAAACAGCTGGCTTTTATTTTGCTCCTATTTTGCTCATCCGCTAATGTGAAAATTGACATACTTCCCTGTCCTGCATGTGTTGAGTTGCAAAATGGGTCAGAGGCCTCTTTTGGAAAGATCCCCACACAACAAGAGCACTAATGCTATGGTGTAATGAGCCTGGTTCCCGATGGGACTCTAAATTTACCTAATTCAGGTCCCGGGCTGAAAATAGTTGAAGAGCCTCCTATCAAAACCATCACGGAGAGAACAAGTGGCCTGATGTATTGCAAAAAGGAGGCTAACATGGTAGTAAGACAGCACCAGATAAAGTGATGAATATCGAATGAGCATGTTTGTCACTGATATGCCACTACTGTCAGGGGTCTGAGGAATGTCATGTTATGCTGTCAAACATTACACCCAACAACCAAGTCAACTCTCTCTGCCTACTGCACCTCTTTACTCTCTCCCATTCCTTGTCTCCCGATCCCCATTACATCACTTATGTTATTTGTGATCTCTGCCCTTTCTTCACATCACTTATCCAGTGGTGGATTAGATACCTGAAAGCCATACTTCAGTAAAAGTACAGATGTCTTCCCAGAAATTGACTTTAATAGAACTTAACATCAACTATTAAGATATTACTTGTCTTGAAGTATCTGATATTTACCGAAATTAAGTATCAAAAGTAATTTTATGTTAAATAAAAGTATTAAAAGTACAAGTAAATGTAAAAGCAAGTGGTTCAAGTTTTGACAGTTTTGTAGTATATTTCTTTGTAACATACACCATCTTAAAAATGAAACACATTACAATTAATAACAACAAGTTTGTTTTTTTGTTTGTTTTTTTACAACTTTAAAGGGTTTAAAGAGCAAGTCCACTTTTTCCATCCTTTTATTTGTCCTTCCTTAAGGGACATGTAGTGGGTTATAAGTATACATTTTATTTAATAAATGTAGTTGAGCAAAAGTGAAAGTTGACAGAAATATAAAAACTCAAGTTAAGTACAGATGCTACCAAAAATAGAAAAGTATTACAACAAAAGTATTATTACTTCATTACATTACACCACTGAACTTATCCCCATATCTGAATTATCAGTCTACCTCTCTTTCTGCAATCACCATCTCTATTAGCTTTGTCTGCTTTAGCACAGATATCAAACACTCAAGCACCACGGCTGAAAGGCTTTCTTTGCATTTCTCCCATTCGTTCTTACCCCTTTTGTTGACAGCTTAGCTTTAGTGAGCTGTCACTTTATTTTTTGAGTACACAATCCCATCTGCAGTATTCCAAAAAAACACAGGAAATGTGTACATCTTATGGAAAAACAAAACAAATTCACAAATTTTCACTGGATTGTCTGGCAGCATAGTTACCTGACAGTTAAGACACAGAGAAACCATGAACTACCAAATATGGGAGGTTGAGAAGTGCTGAATGTTTGAGCAGTATTCATAACAAACTTTATGACTCCAGTAGACCCGATGGCTGACCATTTGACCTACACATGTCAAAGCCGTCAGACCCTGCGGGTAATTTTTCGACCCTGACAGCTACATTCCCAGGATTCCTCCAGGCAAGTACAACAGCTGGGAAATTGCTAATTGTCTCATCAACCAAGCTGTAACAGAGATAACGTTGACATCAAAATAAGATGCCCTAGTTTTGAGACTGATGATTGCCCTACTTAGCCCTACTTTTTCTGCTGCATCTACTTCAAACTGGAACAAATGAATGCTAAAAAAAACAGCTTTTCCAATGGAGAAGAATGGAAAGAAAAGAGAAAAGTTAAGCCAAATATATTAAGTTAACTAGCAAAGGTTATCTGTTTTCTTGTGCTGCCTTAAGGTGCCTTTCACAAGCACTTATACCTTTGAAATCTGAGAAAATTGGTTTGATTTCTTTCTAAAATAGTGGAGAAAGCATAATAAGCAACTTTGCAAGAAATGTCCCGTAAATTGCCAAAAATAAAAAAAAAAGGTGATAAGACAATTACCAGAAAATTAGCTGTGGTGGGGAGATTTGTTATTGAAAAGAAACTAGAGAAATAGGCCCAGAAATCTCTATTTATAATTCTTCTAAATATTTATTTAAAATTATGTTACAAAATCAACAATCTTTAGCCCTTTCTTGGGTATTTTCTTGCTTGTTTTTTTTTTTCACTTGAGCCTTTCTTTTTTTAAGAATTATTATTTTCAGGTAATTTTATCCTATTTTTTTTTTAAACCTAATTCCTTGCTCATTTTTGGGACATTTCTTGTTAAATTGCCAATTGTTATCTTCCACGTTTCTGAAAGAAATCAAACTGATTTGCTCAGGTTTCAAAGGCAAAAGCAGAAGCACTATCATTAACATCATTTAGACATATTACATCAAATTTACCTCGCTTTACTCCTTTTTGCTTACCGTTTTCTAACGAAATACACCATAATTTGATGATTTCAGCTGGGTTCAGAGGTCTGTGTCGGGCTCGCGGTAAGTTACCGTTGGTTGACCCTACATGAATTGATTAGCTTATTCGTTGAAGGAAATCTACGTTCACAACAACGGACTGATGTTTGGGAAGTCAACTAGTCTGGCTGGATAGCTTTTGGACGTCGCCTAAAGGCTCTCAGCTAACATAAGTGGTGTTGCAAAGTTCATGTGGCTTACCTTCATGTCTCCGATAACAGTTTGGAAGAGTCCTCCGAGCGCGCTGCATTCCTTCTCGATAACAGCCTCCATTTTCAGGACCAACTCCAGTGGTCAGTCCCGACTCGGTGAGCCGCTTTCAGTTCGCCACCTCCGCTCTCCAGGAAAAATACTCCGAAGAATTTCAACAAAAAACAACAAACTTGTGTATAAAGACTATGTTGTTCGCGTAATGGACGAACAACAACTTTTATCTCAGGCAAACGTGTAAAGAAAGCACTGCTCGGTTCTGCTCCGGTGCACCGTTTACTTCAAATCAAAAGAAGCTGTTGGGACCGAAGAGAAATTTAAATCCCCCTCTCCCCTCCACGTCGCCCCGCTCATACTCATGGCTGCACCGCGAAGATAATCTGTTGCAGTTTGCAAGTCGAAACTAGAGATATTCCCAATGTTAGGCTGGTAACGTTAGTCCGTATCTTGACAGGTAAATGCCGACACTCCCGTGTGCTCTGTTTTCTGCCTTCTCAACACTGACTGAGAGGAAGAAAAAAGCAAGACGAGAAACAAGCGTCAAGCCCGCCCCAATACAAAAAGAATTTCCGGTTTATTATTGCACATCAAAATAAAATACATCAATTCAGAAAGATTTAAAAAAAATTTTATTTCAAAAAGGATCTCGCTGGACCCTAAAGTTTTTTTGTTGGGCCTGTATCCAGAGAAACATTACTATAGTATAAATGAACGAGCATCAACAGGCCTCCGCTTGCTTTATACAAGAAAAAGAATTGCACATTTATGGAAAAAAAACATAACAGGCCAAGCACTAATCAGTGGAGATATACTATATATGTGTGTGTGTGTGTGTGTGTGTGTGTGTGTGTGTGTATTGTATATCCTTTTAAATACTTGTCATATTTAGCAATGAACTAATGTACTCCATTTTGTATATATGTATTGTGTATATATGGCAATTTATTAACTTCTTCCTTCCTATTTGTTTTCATTTATTTCTCTATCTTTATTTTTTTTTATTCTCTCTCTGTATTAAGATAGTAATTACATGTTATGTGATGTTATGTGTTATGTGTGATTGCAAAAAGCTGTATTTTATAGCCTGGAAAATCTAAATAAAAATACTGTGGCCAAAAAAAGATCCGTCTTTGTAATAAAATGGAAATTGTAAATTAGCATTTGTCTGACAAAGGTGTTATTATAGCAATATACTTAGAAAAGAGTATTCCTATTGTCAAACAAAACATTACATTGATATCTCAGTACATAAAAAACTTGTGTCCGTGTACATCAAATAAAACATATTTTTGGGCCTGCATTGGGCCTGTTTTATTACAGCGTATGCGTTGCACTGGCTGTTTTATTGTGAAGGAATAAACGTGATATTTCCGGTATTATTCTGTTTTTCTTAACTCCGTGATGATGGAGGATGCAGAGGTGAGCAGTGAATGAACGAGCACAGGGAAAGTAAGGCGCGCTCATGAGTTGCGTGTTGTTTTTTCATTTCTCATTTTCATAATTGCATTGCATTGTATCGCACAAACAACGGCTGAATTTATGGACTTGTCTAAATTAACAGACTTTACTTTACGTACAAACAAAGTATTTTTCCCCCCATTAATTATGTCTGGCTTCGTAAGAGTTGATGGTGCAGCATACAAGCACATTAGTGTAAAACGCCACCTACATTTTTTGTTGATGCCAACGTTTTACTATTTTTGTGTAAATACCGGATAAACATGGGAAAGCTGAGCAGTTTTAGATAACAGGTGACCCCTAGTGGCTGAAATAAAAATGACAACACACAATTATTGCAGGCTGTTATAATGTATGTGAATAGTACTATCATTAACTTAAAAAAAACAAATAATGAATCAATTATGGTACACAAGAGCATTTAGAGATGATAGTGTTTAACTTTGGCAATGAGCTTTCTGTCAAAATGCCTGCCTGGGAAACTGTTTTAACCAGTATATCCCAGTTGTGTCATCTCACATAAAGGCCCGAGTGTGTCGAACTTTTTTTTTTTTTTTTACTTTGGCGCCCATCAGTGGCGGCAATAAAAAAGACACCGTGGCCAATAACAATGCACCCTGCAATGATCAGACAAGACCATCTTTTTGTTCAAAATCTTTATTTCTGTAGTTCTAAAATGCATTTAAAAGAAAAAAAAGGAAAAAAACAGCATGTGTCAAAAAAACAAAAAATCTTAATTTAAAACGATTTTTAAATCAATACAATTTAATAGCCTAATGCAAACAAAAGTATAGTGAATACAACTAACTGATCATGTAGCAAGACAGTTATTGATTTGGGTAATTTTATGATGTATCATTTGTATCAATCAGGGTCAAACACTACAAACATACTAGGCTACTCTACTTATATGATCTATTAGTAGATAAAGATCACTGTTTGAAATATACTTGCAGATGAAAGCATTTTTATTGACGTCAGATTAAATAATCAGTTTAATGTAGGACTCAAACTTGATCAAATTGTATTTATCAGTAAGTTACTGGAGTTAGCCACATAGGACAGCACTCAGAAAGTTCAAACAGAAACAGATATCATTTTAACTGAGAGTGCACGATACAGTAGTTACAATATTGTTAAAGACAGTTGTACCACATAAACTGACAAATTTTGACAAAAAGTGCTCACAAAAACAGATTACAACTTTGAAATTCAAATATTAGATCAATTCACATTTTAAATAGTGGCCATATAAAAAAAATGTGATAACATTTGTGTTAAAGCTGGAGTGCGGGACTTTTACATATAAATGAATGAGTTCTCACAATGCCGATTAAGCCTATTGCCGGGAAAGCTCTCTGTATTTGTCAGTGTAATGTAGTTGCGCTATTTGTCTTCCTAAGCTGGCACAGCAAAAGTTATGCATTTTATGTCAAACAGCGAGAGCTTAAGGGGACAGGAGGAGGGGAGAGACCACAGCCACGGAGCAGCAGTTAGAAGTATGGGCAGAAACTCCTAAGAAGCGCCAAGAAAATTTCAGGAGTGGATGCTCCAGATGACAGAAGAAACTTGGCATTCAGAAGAAGGTTTAAAGGTGCTATTGATAAAATTAGCCACTACATGTTGTAGTGTGAGATCCGCACCAGGAACAGAGTCTGCCCACACACACACACAATTACAGGGCTAACTGTCAACATTACACGGTTACTGTTACCTAGCGATTATTAACGGATTTAACAACAGAGTCAAGCCGCTTTTGTGTCAATGTGAGATTGTAGGGCCGTTGAGCGACTCAGTCCGAATTGGCAACTACGAACTGATGACAGCAAGATATCAACGTTGTTATACTGTTGGCTCAAAAGCTTTGTTAGAAATGGTAATCAAACATCAGACATCTTACACAAAGGTAAAGATACAAATTTAAAATGATTTATTGACATTCAAAATACATATATTTGTTTTTTTAAAGTGTTACTTTAATTATGCACCTTTCTTAAAAGCTCTGTGCATCTAATACTTTTAAAACATACTTTTCTACATAAAAGTTTATCAATAAAACCGAAAAGAGCAAGCGATCGACTGCTGAAAGCTTACCCTCAGGCATACTTCATATGCATACATCACTGTTTGTGTAATTACTGTTACTGTCAGTGGGAGGGAGACAAAGGTTCAGCACTCCAGCCTTAATTTGAGTGATTTTACAGTTTCTTAGCACCAAGGTTACTGAAGTACAGTGAAATCTTTCAAGCAAATTGCACCATCACATTAATGTTCTGTTGTGCATAACCCATTAAGCAGCATACATAGGCATTTTTTGTGGTATTAAAAATGGGAAATATTCCCTCTAATAAGGATGTGATTCAGGAAATGGGGCAATAATAAGATCTTTCTAAGAAGTTGCGCCATCACATTAATGTTCTGTCGTGCATAACCTCCCGCAGCATACATAGGCATGTTTTGTGGTACTGGAAATGGGAAATATTCCTTCCAATGAGGATGTTACTCAGGAAATGGGGAAATGTTGTATGATTAATGATGTGAGTAGAAGAACAAAAAAAAAGGCAAAAGCATAACTTACATCTTGCAAAATCACCCTGTATAGCCTCAACACATTCATATACAAGGTTACAATGATGACTGATATTCTTTAGCCTTGTCTTTAAATACACATAATAGCCCAGACTGAACCTACCCAAACCCAATCCTTTCAACATTTCAGAAGAATTTTCCAGAAATCGTAAGAAATGTTTTAACTGAGGCTAAATTTTGTCATCAATGTGTTTGTTATTTCCCATCAGGAAATAACACTGAGCTGAACTGAGTGGCAGTGCCCTCTATGGAGCTCTGGACAGTGTGGCTGATGTTTTAATACATGCTGAAGTTACAAAGCAGTTATAAAACTAGTTTATGCTGGTTTTCAAGGTTACCCCCTCCATCTCTTGAAGCCCATCACCAAACTGCAGCCGTAGCATAGTGTCACCACAAATGCAAATATCTGGGACAAAAAGACAACAGGGGAGAAAGCAAACAATCTTTTGGTCAGAAAATAATGAAATATTATATTTTTAAATAATCCATTACAAGTTCCTACAGACGTATATCAAGACATTGTAATGATTCCAATCACCAGCTAAAAAACAAGAAAAAAAGAAACATTACAAAACAAGGCTGAATGAAGCACATTTATAGGCCGGCAGAGTGATAAATAGCGCTACAGGTAAGATTAAAAATATGTACTTTTGAATTTATGGTTAACTGTCCTTTTAACCTTTTCTAATAAGGCCAGAATTATTATTTTGAGTAGAGTGAATTCTTTTCCAATGTAAGGATTTTTACATTGGGCTATATTAAATCATTGAGTACTGTGACTGCAATATGAATTAAAATGCACAAATTGTGCATGCACTGTGTTAGACCTCAGTTGAAAAGATATAAGGTACTCACCGTAGCTGCCACATTAATACTGTATTGCCTGTCATTCAAGACAGTAAATATATTGCCCCGAGGGTAGGTTATACACATGACAGCTTCAGTGCTGTTAGCCAGTGGCTTGACATGGGCTCCTCCATTAGCTGCTGTAGTTGCTGCCTCCAACACGAAGGCAGCAAAGTAGAAAAGCACAGCTATAAAGTGGTACATCACATCCTAAGGAAAAAAAGACAGAACACATTAGAAATAAAAACAAAATAATCAAGTAGTAGCAGTAGATGGGAACAAAAAGTTACCAGCATGTAAGTTTTATTCTATTGGTTAACTGTCAAATATCAGCTATCTGGACTTTGGCATTCCCATAACAAACCAGACTGTCTGTCAAAGAATCAAGCTTTTACATTTGTTGTAAAGCATAACATGGTAGATACAACAAACATGGTATGCAAAAAACAAGAGAATAAATATACAAGTGACTGAAAAGTTTTTTGGAAACCATCATATTAAGAAAGAAAATAGAAAGACAGATACAGAGAAAGGGATTAACGATACAGAAGGAAGAGAGGGTGCGCCAGAGAGTGCAGAAGGTTAATGAGAATTTGTGTTGTCGTCTCTGCGAGCCTGGCGGGACTACAGGCGGGCCTTTGTTGCATTTTGGTGTGAGCTCATCATCCATGTCACTCATTGTTCGGGTGAAAACAAACAACCCCACACGCCTGACTACTCCTGGGAGCGGGGCCTGGAGCCTGAGGTAAGACTGGCTCTGTCTGAGAGCCCAGACTTAACACAGAGTCCACTACAGTGACATAACACAATAACATGGCACTTTTTATTCTTATAGGCCTATAATAAATGTATCATATCATACCTGTACTTACTGCAGTAAAAGAAAACGCTTCCCTGTGCTAAGATATTTTTTTAATAGTGAATTATTGTTATTTACACTCTATATGTTGTACTCCAAAAATACATTTAGGTGCTAGGGTGCATTATTGGATAGTTGTTAAGAATGGCAAATGGATGGCCTATGGCCTAGACTCCTTCTTGTATACATTTTTTAGACTACCACCACCAGCGATTAGACTCCATAGAGGGGTTCCCTAATCAATACGGCTTTACCACCCTCCATAAGTATGGTAAATGAACTGTACTTGTATTGCGCTTTTCTAGTCTTATTGACCACTCAAAGCACTTTTACACTACATTGTCACATTCACCCATTCACACACATTCACACACTGGTGGCCAAGGCTACCGTACAACCACCACCTGCTATTCAGTAATCATTCACACGCACTCACACTCCGATGATGCGGCATCAGGAGCAATTTGAGGTTAAGCATCTTGCCCAAGGATACTTCGACATGTTGCCCGGAGGAGCTGGGGATCGGACTGCTGACCTTCCGATTTGAGGACGACCCGCTCTACCTCTGAGCCACAACCAACCCAAGCATATGACATCATGATGATCTAATCTCCAAAGACTTTTCACATTTCTCATACTTAAATGCACATGTATATACATATTCTTTCATCCTAGAATAAGTCTGTCTTCACTGAACCATAGTTGTAACTGGTTTGTTGTAACTCAACCATACATGCTCTTTTAAGGACATTTTGAGAGTTTTGCAGACACATACACACACTGCACCAATGCATAATGTAGAAGTATTTCCTGTAAGACTGGGGCATGACATTTTGTGAGTAATAAAATAACACAATACCTCAGATGTGGATCTATGTGCCCACACTTGGACAAGTGCTGCGTGACGGTTAGTGAAATCACGAGAGAATTTCTTTTTGTTCCTCATAATGGAACTTGCATAATAACCACAAAGAATATCATACTTTAAAAAACTACGCAATCTATCAGTAATCACAGTGACAAAAAAAATTAACTTCATTTTCATACATCAAAATTAAAAATGTACAGTGAATATGGTCAAACATGTAAAGAGAAAACCAAAAAACAAGGCACCATACCGTATATTAAACTACTGCCAAGATCATAACACTACCTTGCAGTTTGTAACTGAACCTGTACTCTGACTTTCAGACACAAAAACAACAGTTGCTGCCATGGCAACATCAAACAGTGACGACCATCTTAAAGGCTCCCTGTAAAGTTGTAGACCTCTAGTAACCCTATGGAGCCCTTTATACATGAACGGTTCCTTGTTCTGTCTGTCTTGTGCACGCATATTCGGGTGATGCGATACACAGTCCTACCAATAATCTACAGCTGCCATAATACAGACAGACAGACAGACAGCTGCGAATAGGTAGTTGGATAGAAATCTAGATGGAAGGATGAATCACTGGGTGGAAGGACAGATGGACAGATAAGTACACTGACTAACTGACAGTTCATTTATCAGCTCACCAAGGAATTCCAGTCAGTGTTAATGCGATCAGCCAGGCCGGTGAGGAGGAGTGTGAGGTAGGCGGAGGAGAGGCAGAAGGTGGTGAGGGAGACAAACATCACCCAGCCCTGCAGCAAAGGCACGGGGACATTGGAGGACGCCACCAGGATCCATACGAGACCACCAAATAACTGGAGATAAAGAAAAAAACACGCACCTTTTGTCACAGACGCAGTGAGTTTTATTCTATATGTTGAAAATGTGAGCCAGTGTTTGGTTTGATTGTTCTCTGGGCTAATGAAATGGTACTTACACCTGTATAGCACTTTCTAGTCTTCCAACCAATCAAAGCACTTTCTTACACAGCAGAGTCACGTTTACCCATTCACACGCATTCATACGCTGGTGGCTAAAACATGAGGGAGGCCGAACACCTGCGACTCAGTTTAAAACGCTCTCATTCAATTTGAAGTTCAGTTCAGTATTTTACACAAAGATCTTTCAACATGAGGACTGAAGAAGCTGGGGACCAAACCGCCGATCTACCAATCAGTGGATGACCTGCTCTACCTCCAGAGCCACAGCGGTCTGCAGTGTGGCTGCCGTCTGGCCTAGTTTTAAGGTCACGTCATCCACCATCTCCTCCACCTACTGATGTCAAACTCAGCTTATACACACGTAATCAAAACATTTTAGAAACTCTGATATAAGAGCTCATTCTGTGGTAACTAAAACACAACAATTCCTATTTAGGTGCTTGTACACTAAAGAAAGTACTTTTTTTATACACACTTGACCTTTAAACGTGGATCGGTCACAGCTAATTGGTGCAACTTTAAGTATTAGGCTTTTGCATGAGCAAAACGTGTTACCTATGATACACTACTTTTTACATTATTGTTGTGTCCTGCTTCAGGCATTATGTTTGGTGCAAGGCAGACTAAATGGTATGTTACATGGTTCATTTTGGACAAAGTTGCAAACAAGATATAACCACAGATAATCAAAAAACTTAATGGTGTTATGAAAGTTCCCAACTATACATATGCTTTCTAGTGTAAGGAAATGGAAGGTTTTCATGTTGGAAACGGCCAAAACTCTGCATTTAACACTTTGTTTCCACCTGAAGATAGGCCTTCAGCTGCAAACATAGCTATAGATAAGTAGTCAAATCATCATAAGCCTACAGGTAGCATGCAAGGACATTTTAATATTGTGAAAGAAGAATAACACATTTGCTGTTTTACAGGCCTACACTGAACACACACACACACACACACACACACACTGAAATAAGTAACAGGTGTCGCTCGAGGCGACGTTTGCCCTTACATTGACTGTCAAATGCAAGGAACAAAATCCAGCCTCAGGCAATCACAGCGACGATGTGTGCTGGTAGCATCTAAACTCTGAGGAGTCCGCAAATCAAAGAGGAAACACCGAGTTTCTAGCCCACAACATGAAGTCTAACTGGACTTAAACGGCATAAGGCCATCAATTATTAATAAAGACACAGTGACTGCAGCTCGCTATCTGAAGCAATACTAAGGTCGCTGATACATTCAAGCATATATCACAGAGTTGAACATCATGCGTAACTCCTCAAAAATGACGACACTTACTATTTCTACACAGACCAGGGCTCCAGAGTAAGTTCTCAACACTTCCAGTCCCAAAGGTAGAGAAATAGTTGGCGCTGGGAACGAGGTGGCAGCGGGATTAGTGGCTGGTTCCGACATCTCTAAATCTCCCTCTCTCTTCTCTCTATCTCCCCCTCTCCTCTGGCTCTCACCCTCTGCCTCCCACTAAAAAGACTCCGTTGAACAAAGGACGGGAGCAGCCGAGGAAATTCCTCCGGAGTCATGTGTCCCCCAAACAGGTCGGACAGGTGCAGGGGCCACTCCCTGGAAACCGACGCTGCATTCAAGGACCTCACGGAAGCTCCTAAATGCAGGTGCCCGTTTTGCAAACCTCATTTAGTCTTTTGAGGAAATAATGGCCACTTAATTGAAGTGGTTTTAAACTGTTGTAATGACTATAGATGCAGAAGAATAAATTGGACCTCTTGAGATTCATGAAAATCATAATCAATGGGCAAACTTCCATTTAGGCTGGTTTATGCAGTGGTTTGATGTGCATTTGTACAAATTCAAGGTGGCCTACTTGCACTTTACTTGAATATATTTACGCATCTTTTGGCTACTATTGTAACACATCTCAGAGACAAATATTGTACTCTTGACTCCATCATATGTGTCTGATAGCTTTAATTACTTTTCAGATTACATTTTTCTACACTTTTCCTGTCCAGTGGAAACCATGCAATTCTAAATTTTGTGAT
Organism: Plectropomus leopardus; assembly: GCF_026936395.1. Classification (NCBI taxonomy): domain Eukaryota; kingdom Metazoa; phylum Chordata; class Actinopteri; order Perciformes; family Serranidae; genus Plectropomus; species Plectropomus leopardus. The sequence goes on from NC_142186.1 coordinate 15,124,409, forward strand.
TTACAATAAGATTTATTCACTTATTTTATTTTTCAAAAAATTAAGGAAGAGGTGCACTTTTATGGGCCAAGAAAATCTCCCATTCCTTAAACTAAATAAGCTTGTTATGAACCGTCTTGGATCAGATGGAAAAAGTCACAAGGCTAAAACTTGAAAAGTTGACTTTTTACAGATGCATTTTCTTCTCAAGACATAACTGCTACAAACACGTGATGATATTGCTATTGACTGAACACCTCACAACCTTAAATGCAACACACATTGATACAGTGATGGGATTAATCCAAAAACATCATATATAGTAGTAAAGCTCTGAAGGACCATATTTCTCCAGAATGAGATTTACGTATAATCTGGAGAATCGAGTGGAAAAGATATTCTAGATGACTCTGAAAGCAGCCAGGGAAATGTCTGAGTATATGGGTACATTTTCTGTTTCAGAATCATGAACACTACAATAAAACAAAACTCATTTGGGTATAAAAAAAAAAACTAACACTCACTGGGTCTACAAACTCAATCTCCCAGTCATTGTATATTGATTAGCTTCAGACTTTATACTTGATGACATCCCAAGTTTGAGACTTAGTTCTCTGGTTTCTGGCTCTTTTTGGAGAGACGGTAACTCATGTTCACACATATTGATCAAACTTTTTTTTAAACATATTTAAGTTCTAAAATGGCAGTGTTCCCCTTTAACTAAGTTTTTGAATGCAGGACTTGAACTTGTTACAGAGTATTATTACATTATAAGTACATTATACATTATATGTGCAACACTGGAATGATGAAGCCAGTAAAATTTGGAAGAGTCATATAACTGATCTGTTAAATTATTAGGTAGAAGCTGCTTATTACAACAGAGAGGAAGGCTTGAAAACACATTTCCCATTTGACATAATGTATGGCAATTAAATGCATTTTCTTCATGTCAGTTAAGATAACCCGTGTATTGATATAAATGTTTATTAATAGTTATCACATGACAATAAATTTGGTTTTGTTCATTTGGCAGAGTTGATCTGCTGTCTGCGGCAGACGTTCATAAGGTAGTATATTAAACATGTCATAAAAGGCTTCAGGATGTGTTTACCATGATGAAACACCACAGACGGATCACTCCTTTACTCCGTCAACTGTTAACATTTGTTTTATGCTCTCCACACCCTAACTGTCAATTCTTGATAACTCTGCAATTACTCACATTGTAAAGTTATGCGCTAATCTTGTTTTTTCCGACACCAACTGAAGGCAGCAACTTTACTCTAACTTTGTCAGTCTGTTGGAGCACCTGTGTGAGCAGCCATCAACAGATACCACCACTCAGACAATAACGAAAGGGGACATTTAAATAGTAAGAGTCAAGACATATTGATGGCACTGATTCTTTTAACACTGTAGAAAAAGAAACAATGGTGTGTATACTGGTTAACCTTCCCAGTGCTGGAGCAAAGACATTTGAAAAGCAAATATTAGCTTAAAGGTTAGAGTAGCAGCTGAGGAGAGCGGAGAACTGATTTCTAAACACACACATTTACCACATTTGCACTAAAACATTAAGTCGGCCACTGGAGGGAATATCTTTTTGGAATACAGTTTTTTTCTTGAACAAAATTGTCAAGTAAAATTGCCATGTTTTTACATCAGTTGGTGAGAGCAGTTTCTTGTGGTAGGTCACAGTTAATGTTTAGCTAAGGATTGGTTTATGTGAACCAATGTTGATTTAACCTCAGTTAAAAAACCTCAGAGCTCAGTTCATTTCAGTGTTAGAATCAATATGACCCGGTTAAGATCCTGTGTCCTATCATGTTATATAAGACAACTGTTTAGAAGACCAGCATTGTGAGATCTGAAATATTTTCCAAGGGCTTTTTTTTTTTTTTACTTCAAGCATAAAGGAAATGATGACTTTTTAGAAGCACATATTTGACCCTGTTATCTGTACATGGAAATACTTTTAATCCCATGGGTCTCTGGAGGCCTCACTGTCATGTTATGGAGCAGCAGGAAGCCAGAGACAAATCTCTCGGACAAAACTGCTGATTGTTAAACTTTAGGGACTTTACTTCTCAGAGAAGGAGTGCTGTGTGACTTTTTTTTTTTTTTTTTTTTTTAAATATGATGACCCTCCGCAGAGTTACAAATATTTTTCCTTGAGCCTCTCTAGGTGACTGGGGTAAAGTGCATGACCCTCCCTTAACCACAATTAACCATATTTTACAGTTTTACCGGATATGATAAATAGTGTTATTTTTTTTAAGAAATCATGCCTTTAAAACCTATTTTTTGGGGTGTTCTGAGGGTATTTAAAATGAAAACAAAATACAACTATTAAAAGTTGAACGTCCCTTCCCTAAGCCAAATATAAAAATATAACATCCTCCCTTGTGCTTAAAAAAATATTTTGAAGTGCCTCCCCTATTTTGCCCCCCCCCCTATAAATAATCAACAGTTCCTTAAATAATGCAGCATCTTCTGATGTTGTGAGGTTTGAACAAGGAAATGGTGAGAGATAAATTGAGCCAATCAATTATTCTATTTTGTTTTATTGTTTATTTTAGAGGAAATGGAAGAAAATATCTAGAAGACTGTCCGTTATGGTTATACTGTTCACTTTGAATTACAAATAACTGATGAAAGCTGGGTACAAATATTATTAAGCAATATTATAACGATTAAAGGAAACCAGTTTATTTAAAGTACATATTGCCTTTATATTGTTTTAAGTGCTTTTTATTTCATGAAAGAAAAATTTAAAACAAGGACGAAAGTAGCAGTGTATTTGAATGGCTTGCTTGTCATTAACATACACATTTAGAATGCAGACACAACAAAAAAGAACAGTGGACTGTCTGTTATTGTATAGTTTTTTCCAGGTGGAGTAATATTATTCACAGTATGCTGTACAGTGGCAGGGAGGTCTTGAATTACATCAACTGCAAGACAAAGAAAAAGCTACCCACAGGAACTTAAATCTCACATGCCCATGAAAATCGTCTGTCACAAGGCACGTCATTAAATTTCTTTGCTGAACGCGAGACCTCAGCACAGTCCTCATTTCCATCGCTGTTATTGGGTTCCCCAACTTGCCAGAATTTGCCCACCAGATCAGTCCCATCCACCCACTTCCATGTGTTTTCCTGCTCCTTGTCAGACAAACCGATCCAGGTTACTGCATAAGTTTTGCTGACAAAATCCAGCTCTTCTTTTGTTGTTATAATCACTAGGTCCGCTCCTCTCTCTTTACAGTCTTTTCTGCTGGCCTCCCAGGTTTTAGTCACTCCACTAGGAGAGAAAAAGTAGCACTTGCCTCCAAATGTTTTCCATCCTTGGTGGCAAGTTTGACCTAGAGACGGTAAAAGTGTATTTTAGTTATTGTGATCCAGAAATAATTGTTAAGATTTGGCGACCAGCAGTTAGCAAGTTTCGAGAGCTTTTAAGTACAGCATCGTCAAGTAATGTTATTTGTATCAAGTCAAATGGCAACTCCTCAAGCACATGGCTGCTGTATACACCTGAGGTCATACATAAGATCAAAGAGAAACTGTAATCTAATATTGAACAAGCTTTGAACATTTTGATAAAGAGATATTACTTAGTTGTTGTAGTCCTACATGACCCTCTCCACCCCAATAATGGCAGACATGCTTTTCTATTGCATACTGTAGCTAAATGTAAGCCTGCAGGGGGCAGACATCCTTGTAGATTTGCCACTTGAAATTGATTACAGTTTTGAAACAACTGTTTATATTAGACAGAGGTAAACTAGGCTTCTCATTTCCTATTTGCAATCATTGATTTGGGATGATAACTGTCACTAGCAGTAGCTGGCGAGCTAGCTGATTAAGCTAATGTTAGTTTCATGACTTGGTTGAAAACACTTTCTCTTACTGACTTTCTAATGTGGCCACCTGAGTGTTCTTAAAACAAGATGAGACATTTGTTGACACATTTATTTAATTCATGTAGAATACATGGAAACAGAAACTTTAATATTTTTGTATTGCAAGAAGAGGCAGTTAGCCCGTGTTTCATGGTAAGGTAAAATGTAAGCTCAGACCAGTGCTCGACCTAGCGCATTCAGAGCCCTCGGCAAACCATGTAGAACTATGGTGGCCAATGCGAAAATGTGAATGGCCCTAGTCTTACAGCCAATGTTTAGTTTGTCTGCTTAGGGCTACTGTAGAAACAATATGGCACACTCCATTGTTTAGTCCAAGGTAATGAAAGCACAATGATTCTTAGTTTAGGTGATTATGCAGATTACAGATTGATTATGCATTAATAAGAAAACACATATGAGAAATAAAAAGATTCCACTAAATCCTGATCACTGGCCCTTTAAGTATAACCTGTAACTCAACACAGTAATAGGAGAAATGAAATGCTCTAAGGCCTAAGAAGTAACACTGGTTTAGGTCACTACAAGTATTAGAATTAGCCTGACGTGCTAACTCATGTCAGAGCAACAGAATCTGCTTACACGGTTTGTTCAGCTCAGCAAAGTGATCTGAATAGACAACAGTTAAAAAATTGAAAAGCTATGGCTTCTTGTCTCAGGTATTGCCACCTTATTAAGTTCATAGAGTGAGGCGAACACTGGACACTCAGTAATACTCTTCTATGCATCTCCAACACGGAGATCTGCACTCTACTGTCAACACTTTTTTCTGTGTGAGGACACAAAGACTGAGCTTCAGTTTGTTGTAAAGACTCATAGATCCAGCATCATGCAGTGAGCCTACACTTGGTTTACTGATTCCTACTGCAGATAGTTGGAATTTAACAGTTACACGGATTAAACCTTCACTTTTAGTGCCAAAAAATTACTGTTTACACAACTTTGACTCAGAGAGTTGCTATTTTGGATACAAGACTTTTGTGTTGTGTGTTTTAAGTTATACAGAGGTAATCAGTACCTCCAACAATAAACAGGACAGGATTATTTAAACCAGTTGGCTTCATCAATAATTGAACCCTTTACAGATGAGAAAGACCAGCAGAAAAGTCAGTGGCTTGCCTGGAATGATACTGTATTAGTTAAAGCATTATCTAATTATTCTGACCACTGTGTTTAATGGTGTATGCTAGCATGCACTTAACAATCCACACAGCTCTCCTGCTGTTTGATAAAGTACTTGTATTTTGGATTTCCTTTCTACAGCGGTAAAACCAAATAAAAGACAATCCGGTATAGGTAAGTCTCGCTTCAGTACATTTCTTACCTGTTTTGTTCGATTCTTTGCTTCTGAGTGTTTGATTTAACATGGTGACCTCCTCTTGAAGCTTATCTCGATTTGCAGCCATAGCATTGTATTGGCTCTGAAGAACCTCCATATCTTTTGTCATGTTGTTGGATTTAATCTTCAACTGGTCAAGCTCATTTCTCAGATTGTCTCTGTCTACAGTCAGGCTATAGATCAGGTTTTCACACTTCACGTCCCAGTGACTAATAGCACCAGAAGCTGCAACAAGTTCATTGAGAGTTAATGAAAAACAATGAAAACGATCATGTGAAAAAGTAAAAAAGTGATTGATTTTGAGTGTTAAATGGGAGCTTTTGCTATGTATTTATGCTCACTGTTGGAACAGTACTGTACTTACTGTGTGCCACCACGCCTAAGATCAAAATCAGCAGAAGAAGCCCCACACACACTGCAGCAGCTTCAATCCACCACACTGAAACACACATCATTGTTGTAAGGCAATGAAAACCACAAACAAGCAATGCAGATGCCTAATTTGCTCAGTGGTTTAAGTAGCAGTACTTTGTAACTATCTGCATTTTATTGTGCACATGAAAGACTTTTTTTTATAATTACTTCTACCTTTGTTACAGTAAATGTTATACTGTGTATTGGCAGGAAAATGGTTTGATGTGTATTCTTACCTTGAGATCGCCATCCATACTTTGATCTTCCATCAGAAGCCATCAGATTTACACTATCTTCCCCCGCCTCCCCAGACTTACATTTCAGTGCCACTGACATTTGTGAAATTTGCGGTCAGTGTCGGTGTCTTTTTTATTTAGGCTCAATGAATTGCTGACACAGCAAAAAGGAAGCTGTGGGGAGGACATGTTTGGGCAAGACAACTCCTTGGGCTGAGATCCTATGTAAAGCAGGATTCTGAGTTTTTTTTTTCACATTAATTGCGAGTTATAGTGGACATATGATGCATTTAATTCCACCTTTATATATATATACTTTATTTCTCAAAACAAACTGTTTATCACTTGTTAAGATTACTTTGCCAATTATTTATATTTGTCATTTATACTTTATAGCGGTATGCTTGTAGTTGTATACAGTAGCAGCGTATTTTAACTTGTGATTCAGTCTCTTTCTTTTATTTACATGATGATTGCTGACTGAGCCTTTAAGGATGGCATAGTTTCAGGACAGTCAGCAAAACCCTGTTTTTCTCCTGTTAAAAAAAACAGTATATCAGCCTGCATTTTTTCGGGAATGTGCTGTTGTAAGAAATGAGCATTATGTAACTTTCCTTTCCTTAAAATCAACCTTTTCAGGCCTGAAAATTAACGTTTGGATACGGCTGTAGCCTTTAAGTGAAAGTGAGTAGTCCTTATGGACTTAACAGATTGTCATGTAACCATGCAGGCCATACATGGCCAATGAGTATGACAAAACAGCTTCAAATAAGTTGTTCAGTATTCCCTGCAAATATTAAAGGTTGCATAAAGACAACACAGTTTTTGTACACTTAAAGTTACCCATTCATGTCCAACAGTACAACAAACATTAGAAAACTTAAAATCCACTGAACAGTGTTTTTAGGAGTTTTTTTCAGTAGTTTTTTTCCTCACTATATTCAGCAAATAGGAGCTGGCTCAGGCATCATTACATGACCAACGGTGGTCATCCATGGGAGGGAAATTGTGAAAACTGGCTTGAATGTTAATGGCAGGAGTTATAATGTGCTGTCACATTTAATTCAAACTCATATTAACTAATGCAACACAGCCTCTGCCAAGTGCAACACTTGCAATCACAATTGGTAGATATGTCAGTAATGTAGGCAGATGAGATGCTTATTGTTTAATCAATTGATGCTATATAACAAAAAAAGACAGACAAAAATCAAACATATATGGCATATATATGGCTTGTATGTTTTCCATGTTTTTGATACGGCGGTAGATTGTTAGGAGCCAAAAGTGTTTTAATTAAGGAAGATTTTTTTTCACCAATAAGAAAACCATCCGTGTATCTCCCTCTACAGGCGTAAAGGTACACAACACTTAAAAAAAAAAAAAAAATGACAACCTCTAATATTGAATTCTTTTAGAAAGTTAGAGAGTTTTGTTAGAAGCAAAAGAGGAAGGATCTCTTTGGTTGGGGAAAGAGGAACAGCCTCTGTTACTGGAACAAAATGTGCCAATTCATGAAACAAAACAAAAATAAAACTAAATATAAAAACTCTGTATGAGAGAAATTAATAAATGAATTTATGGTATTTATATAGCACTTCCTTTGCACAGAATGCAGCACAAAATGCTTTTAGGAGTGAAAACACATTTTTTTAACTGTACACATACACACATAGGGAGGGAGAAAATGATCTGTGTTATAATCTAAAAAATTGAGAAAAACATAAAGGATTATAATGAATTTACTTTTACTTTGCTTACTGCAAACCACAGAGCAACTGAATGTCCCCAAGCACTGAGGTTTAGCATTTTCTCTAATGTTTCTCCACAGCAGTCCCTCTTTATTGGGCTTTGAATTGAAGCACATGCAAAGTTACTGACAATTTACATTGAAATGTTTAGACTGCAATTAATCTCAGATATTTGAATTGCATTCCAGTCAACATACGTGCTTCCAAATGTCCTCAAAATACATTTGCCTTAAACCTGTAACTGATTTGTTTGCCTCTTGAGGCAATATATGGCCTTATAAATTTGGTATGACTAACATGTTACCCAACAATTGCCAATTTAACATTTCAACATCCAGCAGACACAAAGAAGTATTGATATTCATGCAAAGTTGTTTTCTTGGCTGTCTGTCCAGTTGAAGATGCTTTAAAGGGTCATAGCAGGGAATATATTGGTGTAATGAGGGTAATTATGGTAATGTTGTAGTTTAAAATAGCTGCATTCAGTTTTCAGGGGCTTGTGGCTCAATGACAAAGGCCCATCATTAATGTTATGACTATAGTTGCACCTGTTTTTGCTTCTGAAACAAATCAAAATGTTTTCCATGAAAAAGGTCAGTCTATAGTTAGAAATGTGTCCAGTTTTCCTCAGCAACTACTCATTACATTTACCTGTTGTACCTGAGCTAATGATTTTTTAAAAGGGTTTTTCCAAACACTCCTATTTTTACATTATACAAGATGAACAATAGACAACTTGGTGTTGTCACATCTACATGTTTTGAAGATAGAAGGGCTTCATATTATACAAATAGTACCATAGTTTGATTAGGTCCAATATATTTTTTTTTTACCTGTTATCCGACAGAACTTTGCATCTTCTGAGGTATTTCTCTGATTGCACAGGTGTTTACTGTCACCTGAGGGGAGCCAACTTTTTATGCAGTATCTCAACAAACTGTCTTTTCAAAGACAAAACAACAAACATGGCCCAACTGTTCTCTTCTTCACTGAGTGCTAATTCCACTGTCCAAGCCTGCCATCTCTGGTTGGAAGATGCATTACACCATCTTTCGCTGACAGCACTGAGACTTTAAATGAGTTTTTCAGTTGCACCTTAAATCTCATTTGTGTGTCTTACAATTTGGCCACTTATTTTTTTTTATAAGTAAACTGAGTCATCATTGGCATCACTAATCATCAAAAGTCATTCTTGTTTAGAGGAAGATTTGATATCATCACACTCAGGTGGACACACTTTTCAAATACATACAGTACATGAAGAAAAAGACATTTATTTACTGTTGATTTTCATTTACGTAATGATAAAGACTGATTACAGGCATACAGAGGGCATATTAGCTGAGTTTGTCTTCGGCTACTCATTTGAAAATAATATCTATAAATGTATGCGTATGTTTTGAAAAAACAAAACAAAACAAAACAAAACAAAACAAAACAAAACAAAACAAGAACAGAAAAACAAACCCAGTCTGTTTTCCATAACAGGTTCAATGTGTTAAACAAGCTTTCATTTGTTTCACACACACATGTAACTCAGAAACACTTCACCATTGTCAAAACTACATTTCTCTTCACTGACTGGCTTCTGCAGTTGAACTTGGCATTTTCCCATGAAGTCATCTTTGCCACTCAGACCCCCATCTTCGTCCCAGACCTCAATCTTCAGGATGTCACTTTGGGCATTCTTGAAGACAAACCACTGTTTAAATTCTGCAGTCTGTTTGTTGTTAATGACTGGGGTTGTCCTTGTAACTGTCATCTAGATGAAATTAAAGCAGAAACATTTTTTTTTGGAACAAGAGAGACTCCCATACACAAGTGAAACAAACATTTTCACAGTTACAAATGATTTCTCAACTTTTTGTTGCAAGAAACTGATAACTGAAAACTGTTCTGTTTCAACCTTTTTAAAACATTTAATGTACAATTGTTTTAACCTGACCAAAACTACAACTAGGCCACTCACTTTCTCACTGATGTAAAGAGATGTGATGACCTACCTTAATATATGTGTCTGGGAGAGAGAAAGTGTCCCCATGACTTAGAAAGGACTTTTTCAGATACACATTCACTGTTTTTCCTTTGCATTCAGCAGATCCATCAGTGGCTTCCGGGCGGAACAGTGCAATCAACAGCAGGGAGGCAACAAGAGCCGTACACTTCATCCTTACTCTTCACTGGGAGACAGACGGTGAGAACGGTGCAGACAGGCAGAAGCTCCTGGATGGAAAGTGTGACAGACAGGCTCCTGATGTCATCTGCCAAAGAGGTGGAGGGAAGGCCGTAGGAGGTGTGTGTATGTGTGCTCGTGTATGTGTGTGTGCGTGTGTGTCATACGTATGACAAGCATAGATCTGCATACACATGACCATAACTGATTTGCATAGGACTTATGCAAAGTAAAAAAAAATTGAAGTTTAAATTCCCCCTGCATTTGAGGATTGAATAGCATGCCTTCAGAGGGACTTTTCCTAATTTTTAAGTTGGTAAGGCATAAATAGGACAACAAAAAAACAAACAAACAAATATTGAAATAATTTCTAACTATAAGATTTAGATTTTATGGCTATAATAAAACTTGTTTTCTTCCAAGACATGTAATTTGAGGTGAGACTGTTGTGAGAAACCATTAGCTTCTCGAGCTAAGAACTGTTTGCATTTGTACAGGTATAAGCCTGCAGCAAGATGACAAGTTCTAAAGTAATTAAAATTAAAATTCAAAAGCAGTACTGGTTTGATTATTAATTAGATGTAAATCTTAAAGCAAGCCGCCACCCAGTAGTGAGTCTTAATTCTCATACTCAAAACTCAAAACCTTATAAAATATAAACCTACAGAACTTGACCACAGACCATTCTGCTACCAACTCTATTTTTTATTTCTTGTTTCACTTAGTCTGTTAAAACCAATGCTGCAACAATCTGATGATTCTTCATTTAGTTGGTACAGGAATCCATGAATCCATTAGAAAGAGTGGAAAAAGGCTTTAGTGATAATACTCAGAAAGAAGGGCAGTTGTTGCATGCAAAAAGTAAGAAACTTCAATATGCTCAGTGCTGTATGTGCACAAACACAGGCACACAGTGGCACGAAGAACACAGGAAAGGCTTACATCAGCAGCTACTCTGAATCCTGCAGGATCCTGTCTGAGGAAGAGGGGGTGAAATGTGTTGCAATCCAGAGGAGCTGCTGATCCAAAGCTTTACTGTGTTGGTCGTATTTGTGCACATATTAACTGATATTATATTATCTCTCTTTTTAGCACATGGTTCCCCTCCTTTTCATTTAAAGCATCACCTTGAGAAATTGTGATTTTTTCATTTTTCCAGTGTTTTCTGACATTTTATCAACCAAACAATCAATCAGCCAAAAACAAAACAAACGACTTAGAAAGCTGTATGAATTTAGCGCTTACATTCAGTTAAACACGAAGATATTAGCCACTGAAATGTATTTTACATCAACTACTTGCCACCAACCTGTAGACAACACAAACATTAAGGAAAGCAACATCATCTGATTACACAGGCAATTTATTTTTCATTTTAGTTACTTTTCATTATTGCAATAATTGCCAATTCTACACACCAGCATATATATGTATATGTATGTCTCACACATCTGAACACCTTATTGACTCATGATGATGCTGAGGCAGGTATCCCTCTTCCTCCTCCTCTTCTCCTGCTCTTCGGGAACTCACAAATAAAAAACATGGTGGCTTCACACTCCACATGACTCCATGTCCCAGTGCTGAGCAGCTCCACACAGCTTGAGTTTGTGGCAGGAGATATTCTGGAATTGAGATCATCTTGATTCCAAGCTGCAAACCCCTGCAGAGGGCTGGAGTCTGCATAAACATAACTGCTTGTTCCATCCTGATGACAAATACATAGGAGAATTTTTTAAAAAATTTTCACAAAAGGAGGTACTCTGGAAAAATAATTCCTCATTATTTATCCAGGTTTCAGGATAATTGAGCCCCAGATTCCCATGTTCTTTTATACAAACAGTGGCAAAGTGTCCAAAACTGAAACTCCACCTGTTGCAGTGTGTGTGTGTATGTGTGTGTGTGTGTGTGTGTGTGTGTGTGTGTGTGTGTGTGTGTGCATTGTGAACATCTGATGGGGATCACTTACTGTGTCTTTGCTTTGAGCCTGTACTCCTATATAAACTCTCGTCAGTCCTGCCTGACTGACATAGTCTGCCATGAGACGGTTGGTGTTGGTGGTTTTTGGCATGGCCAGGGTGCCTCCTCTTAGCTTGCAGTTCATTGAAGCCTCTCTAAACCTCTTGGGCTCCTTCACCAGCAGGTAGTACCTCTCTTCTGTTTCCTTCAGCCCCAAGATGACTGCACAGGACAGGGTTAAGGGTTAAAGGTCTTTAAAGGTCAAAAAGTTGATTATCATATCTATATATACACACCATGTGTATATATAGAGATGCATGTCGTTGTTTTAACACTTTTGAAGATATTCAATTGGCTTACTTTCACTGTGTGCTAAACCACAGTTACACCAGTCAGCACTCACCATTCTTCACAAACTTGGCAGCATTTCTCAGTTTGCCCACATTGACATCCAGCTGTCCAACCACCCTCCTGTACCTGCCACAGTCACATGTTGTGCCTGATGGATTAAACAAAGGCCAGCTCATGATTTGAGTTTGCACAGATTTTAACAGCACAGAATCACCTTCCTGCATAATGTCATATGTGACAAAACTGTACCAGAGTATATTTCTGTAAGACCTTACAGCAAAGCTCCTCTGTGCTCTTGATATTCCTTCAAGAGCCTAATGCAAGTCTTCAGTCACTCTATGAAGACAAGTCCTGCTGCGTTGCAAATGCCTCCTCCACCCTAGCCTTGGGCCATTTGAAATAAATTAATACAATTGAAAGACTATTTGCAGTCATAACATTTCTTATTATGTACTCAGGGTAAGTCTGTGACCAACAGACATCAGCCTACATTCAGTATCGTCCCTGGTGATGCTCTGACATGTTCTCCTCATGCTTGTCTCATGGCTGTTTAGGTTCAGTGAACCACATGATCAAGTGGACTGATCTTAGAACAACCCAGTGTTTGACCTTAAAAAAACTCCCGGTTTGCTTTGTCTGATGTTTACAGTCATTTTCCTGCTGCATGGTCATAAAATTGAGGAACTACTGAAGCTATAAAATGTGCTAAAACAAACATTTTAAAGCCAAAAGTCAGCATTTTAACATCATAGTGATCATTTGATTTCAACTCCAGTATGCTGGAGTAAATGACCAAGACAACACTGTGACACAAATGTCTGACAGCTGAGTTGCATTTAATTCTGCTGTATTTCTGCAGCAGGGAGCATTCCTATGAAATGTTTGTTTTATTCAGTGAAGTTAGTGACACCAATATACTTTGCTCAACTCTATATTTACCAGTTTAATGTGTCATACAAGAGAAGAGTAATACCGACGAGGGTGTTTATTTGTGATTGCAAAATTACTGCAACATCATCATGATGGTATGAGAGGAGCAGAAGGACCAGTATGTACACATTTGGGATTTGGGAAAAAAAGTAGCATCTGCATGCTGTAGACTTAATCACCTTGTTTCCCTTTTAATCCAGAAGGCCCATCCAAACCTTTATCACCTTTATCACCTACAGAGTGATAGAAAGTCACATGTGAGACAATTACACATTATATTCCATTCCTGGAAATACACTTTTTGATGTTTATAGCCTAAAATATGAATAAATCTAACACTGACTACCTACTAACAACTCAGCAACCTGACAGCTTTTTGTGTTGTAAGATGATTTTGTGATGTAGTTACAATTAATTACCACTAGATGGCTGCATCACACATAAAACATTTTAAATATGACTGCACGCAGCTAAAGATTTACCCAACTCAAATTTTGTCCTATTGTAACCCTGATTTATTTGCTCCTAATATATGGTATGACGGACATTTTTTTGTTTGTTTTTTAATGTGCAGATGAGGGTTAACTGAAACCTTGTGTGTAAATAATCCAGATCATATTCACTTGTTCTTGGTCTTTTCTGAGGAAATGAACTGACAGTTGCACATTTTGGGGAAGTGGGCTGCAATACAAACATGACAACAGGCTGGTTTGTGTGAGGACATACTGTGCCTCTACAGTCTGATCTGACTGGGTGGGTTTTGATAATGGAATAAACAGTAAAAATTGGAGTACCATGACAAAAAAGTGAAAACATATAAGTTAAAAGTCAACTTTAAACATATCATCTTGTTGCCAGGAAAGAAGCTCCATGGATAATTAGATATAATGCTACCACATATGCAGTTTAGTGTCAGCCCTGCTTGGGACCATATAAAATTTAGTACAGTCACCTGAACAGTCCTGCTTCAGTTAGATGGTTGTTTTCTGCACATGGATTTACTAATTACACATAGCTTTATAGCTCTGGATAGTTCTTTTGCCCAAGCAAAATGTAAGCCCTGAAAACGCTCTAATAATAAGCAGACATATGCATTTAGTTAAAGGAGGTATAAATGATTCTTGCTCAATATAATTGTATCTTGAATGACAACCAATTTACTTAATGAAGGCATGAAAATATTTTCTATGGGTAGGCCTGTAACATGAACAATATTCTGTAAAAGAGTAGCTGAATTTTAACAGATTCCACTAAAGCCAACATTGCCCTAAAAACTTTCTTTCCAGGTGTTTTATGAGCTGCAGGCGCTCAGGATCAAGGAAAATCCAAACCTGTGACCTCACTCGTGCTGCCTGAGATGGCTGATGCACAGCCTCTTTCCTGTAAGTGTATTTAACATAATGAACACTGAGGAAAAAGTGGATGCCTTGAAAGGCACGGGAACATGACTGCTCATAAAAATGAAAATAAAGATAGAAATTGTTTCAGTCACCCTGGGCAAAGCAGATGGATGACATCATGCTGTAGGATTATGTTTTCTTCTATCTTTGGATGCGATAATTTAAAACATGAAAAGAAATGGGAAAGATTCCGTCCTAGTGTGTATTAGTCTTGGGACTAATTAAGTTTGCTGATTTGTGTAAAAATGTCTGTTCTACTTATTTTAATATTTTGAGTCTTCGGTTATGGAGCTGCAGTCCAAGCCGAGGAGGATCCAGGAAACTATATTTCTTCTTTAATGCAATTATAAAGCCATTAAAATGCTGTAAAAACCTCACAGCTACATTTTTTGCCATTTTTCTAGCTTGTTGTTGACAACGATGGGCAGGTTTAAAAAAGTATCATGACACTGGAACAATGACGTTCTTATAGACGGTTGACGGTAATAAAATCCATTAATCTTTCTCTCATTTTGTAAATGTTTGTTTTTTTCACAGGACACTGAGGATGAGGTTTTTGACTTGATGCTCTCTCTTGTTTGATTATTGCGTGCAATCTTCTTTACTTGCAAATGTATCCAAAAGGTCTATGTGTATTCCATATGGGGTTGACTATGTAGAGAAAATGACACAGACAGAGACAGAGACAATGTTTACATTTAAAATGCTTATAGTAATAACTTTCTTGTTTTACCTTTTTCTCCAGAAGGCCCCATCTTTCCTGTGTGCCCCACCTCTCCCACAAGCCCATTCTCTCCTGTCAATCCTGTGGAGGAAGAGAAAAACAAAAGACAAAGGAGAGAAGGAGAGGAGGAATAATATATGGGACGATTCAGGAAATTTGAGAGGAGGTAAAACAATCTCTCTATTATGACTCTCCAACATATAATGCATAACATGCAGAAAAAGCCAGACACAATGTACAGCAGATCCTAAAATTTGATCGTAAAGTATCACTGTGAAGTTGCTTCATCATATTTTTTTAAAGATCCTTTATTCTATCATTCAGGCTTGTCATGTTCTT
Organism: Plectropomus leopardus; assembly: GCF_026936395.1. Classification (NCBI taxonomy): domain Eukaryota; kingdom Metazoa; phylum Chordata; class Actinopteri; order Perciformes; family Serranidae; genus Plectropomus; species Plectropomus leopardus. Next base: position 15,139,926 of record NC_142186.1, read on the forward strand.
ACAATTATGACTTGGCTTTTCATGGCTTCCATCATTTTTCTTTTGTTTTTTGATTATTCTGTTGTTCTCAGACCTAATCAATATAATTGCGTGCTTGCAGAGATTGCAAGCCCCAAGGCTTTTTTCCAACAATCGCTGCATAGTTTGGTTCCTAAATTGATGCTGTTATTGCTATTATTATTATGCCAGTAAATAAATTAGAGGGGAAAATGCTGATTTATTTCGGGCACTAACTGAAGTGAAGTATGAGTCTGTGAGAAAGTGCCAGCGGCGTATTACGACAGGCCCCAGTGCACGCCATTGTGATGGGCTCTGCACGCTATTGTCCACATATTGTCTTGTCACAGGATCGAAGAGACAAATGGGAAATCATAATTATAGTTATAGTTTATGTAGAGTAAACATATCATTTGATTAAAGATGCTACTGACTATTTCACAAAAAACAAACAAAATATGATGGAGATAGATTTGCATTTTTTGAGGGCAAAAACAGCAAATGGCACCATTTTTAATTTATCAAGAATCTTCTTTAAAAAAAACACAGGAATGTTTCCAAGGTGGCAATCACTCATAGGCCCATCTGCCCCCAACACATTCCTGGAAGTCCCACTATCTCCATAAGCCCCCCTACCTAATGGGACCCCAATTCAACTGCTCTGCCTGCATTGTCTCTATTTATGCCCCTGGAAAGTGTGCATTGTCACAAGTTTAGCTGTTTTGGTGAAAGTTGAAGTTCAACTTTTAAATGTAGTTAACAGAGCAAATGCATATATTTATTACTTATTTAAGTAATTTAATTTTTGTTCAGTATCTTTGTACAAAATGAATAATAAATTATAAGACAGGGAAATATTTGACTCCCTTTACTGCTAAGCTTACTTATAGTGATTATCAATTATTATCTTTGTTCTGATTGTTATCACCACAATATCTAACAGATTACAGTCTTTCTCTGTAATCTGACTACTGCAGTTGGTCTCTCCTCAGTCACATTAAGGCGGCTACAGTTTGGTGTTAAATGAGATACTAAGGTGCATGTTTTTGGAGGATATAGTGAAAGTGTAGGAGAGAATATCAGAATGTGAGAGAGAGAAATTGTGTGTGTGTGTGTGTTTGTGTGTGTGTGTGTGTGTGGGAAACTGCAGAGCAGACTAAAGCTTTCTGCCAGCACTTGAACGAGTATTTCCTCAGGAAACTATTCAGTTGGAAATTGATGGCGTTTGAAATACTAAGTGACACATTAGAGAGGCCTATTGCCATTTGAGGGATTAACACACACACACACACATACACACACACACACACACACGCGCGCGCGCGCACACACACACACACACACACACACACACAATTCAATACCATTTCCCACTTCCTCATGTTGATTTTCTACTTGATGATTTGTGAGAAGTGTTGGCGGAGGGTGTGAGGTCTTATGGATTGTGTGAGGTCTGCTAGACTCTGTACAGCTTTGGCTTATGGGAAACATCACTATTTCACTATAATCCGTGTGCAATTTTGACATAATTTTTACCATGTATGCCTTAGAGAACACTTTGACAAGAACTGATTGGGAAACATGATTATAGGTATTTGTTTTATGCTATATGAAGAAATTCAATCTGTTGCTCTCTTGTTTTTACTTTGGCGTCTACAAAAGTTGATTAATGTTGTTTTCGCAGTGCTTATGCTCGCCAGTTAAACCGTCTAAGTGTCCAGATAACAGTCTTCCCTATCACTGCAGTGGCTCTTTATAATGGCCAACCCCTCCAACTGGTTTAACGTCTGGATTCTCCAGCTGCTGCAGGATAAATTAGGTGAAGGCCACATTTTTCATTCTAATCATAGAGCCTGAGACAGCCTTAAGCTATTTCAAAAAGGCTCAATGGACTAGATGTTTTCCAGGGCTTTATATAACAATAATACAAGAGATTAAAATGCTAAGCAGGCCTTAGATCAGATCATTCATTGCACATTGTTTGCTGAAACATAATGAGCAAATATGAATACAGGTATTTCTGCTCTTTAGTGGATGGAGGAAGGCGAGCTGGGTAACATGAAATAAAGGCCTTGAGCCAGATTTTTTATTAGTTGCGCATATGGTTCATACAAGCTATCCCAACAAGTTCTTCCCACAAATTAAAAACCTTTGTGACACCTAAATTTGCTGTCTGAAACATCAAAATTCTGGCCAAAAGTTTACCAGCAGCTTTACAGTAAGTCACAATTAACAAATGCAGAAATCCAGCACAACGGTTTGTTGACATTAATAAGCTTGGAGCAACAATTTGTTTTTGTTGCCCTCGGGAGCATTCACAGTCATGTATTCCCTTTTAGCATTCCAAAATTAAACAACTGCTTCCTGTAAAACGGCCTAACTGAAGACAGGGAATACATGCGTCATCTGTGGAGCTGTTGACATACTGCAGTTTCAAAGTCATCATAGGAACCTGCGTCTATTCCTACAGGAAGCATACGCAGAGAAAAACCATAATGATTGGGTTTGCTATACTGTTAAAAAATATGTGCAAAGTTGAAAGGTTGAAAAGAGTTCACATATATATGCTTTGTTTCTCCTAACACTTTTGGAAAATACACAGGCCACCCTGGCATATGTCTCTCACACAGTCTGATGACTGAAGTGTGTCTGTTGTTGCAGAGTGTGTGCATGTATGTGCTTGTGTGTGAGTAAAACAAACATCTGTGGAGAGCAAGAGGGCAGCCAGGAACCAGTGCTTTTACACAATGTACAATTATGTATTGTGTGTTTTCACATGTACATCTGCCTCCTCATGTCTATATGCTTGAAATGCCTTGTGCAGTATATTGTGTGTGTGTGTCTGTGTGTGCAGACATCTGTGTATATCATATGGCTGGTTGGTCGGCCAGCAAGTCTTTGAGTCCAGTTGGACCACATACGGCAAAGACAGACACTGCTGCTTCCTCAGCAGCAATTAACATGTCTACTTCCTCCACAGAAACACAGCAGTGTAGGTCTGTCTGTCCATCTGTCGAATGTCCATGTGTCTGTCTGTCTATCACAGAGCCAAGCAAAGGAGAGCAAGCTGTCTAGAGCAGGAAAAAGCAAAAGCTGCTGCCAGGGCAAAATTACGCAGGCTGTCTGGAAGCTCACAGTACAGAAAGTTAAACTTTAATGTTTGTCAAGGTTACAGCAGCAATGTAAACGATTTGCTGTTATAGACAGGTGAAGTCAGACATTAAGCTTCTGTGCAAACACAGGAGAGAAGTGAGACATTCCTGTGAATCCTGTACATTACCTTTGCTATTTTCTGTTCCACTTTCAGTTTTAGTCCAAACATGTTGCAAGCATGCTAATAAAGATGGAAGAGCAGGATTTTCTTTTATCAGAGACACATATCTCAGAGGCTCTCATTAGATCAAGGCTGTTTCTGAGTTGTGTGTTACAAGGCAAAGTAGACTATTGTCAGTTTATTATTTGCAATATTAGGCCTTTTTAACAGAGGACAATCTGACATGTCACACTAGGAAAAGCACAATAATGTTCAAGTTCCTGTGTGTAGAATTTAGGCACACCAATTGCCAGAAAGGTATGATATTTATGTTTATAGATACCTGAAAATAAAAAATCTTGTGTGTTTCTCACCTTAAAATAAGCAGTTTGTGAAGTAGGTCCTCCTCCACAGAGTTTGCTGTGTTTCTACAGTAACCCAGAAGTGAAAAACCAAACACTTCTGTGTAGGACTGTTTGAGTTTTTGCATTTTTAGGTCAGCCGCCTTGGTTCTCCTACATGCTAAACACACTGGAAAAGTTTCAATTGTGCAACCTCACCTCTATATGTCACCAAAATTGTTCACACTGAACCTTTAAACAAATAAAATAATAAACAATAATAATAAATGTCATGGCTCATTAAAAAAGTAAAATGACCATCGTAATCTCCTGATCTACCACTCTTACAACGAAGTGAGATTTTTTTTCAATACGAATGATTCTTTCCAGGATTTTTCATTTAAAAAAGTTGAATTATTGGTATAATAGTGTGGCAGGTACTGGGTCTATGTTCTGAACTTTGCAAAGTTAAATACAACAGCACCTAAAACTGGCCTTTCTCACTGTTTCTCGACCACATGTTTTCAGATTCCAAGTTTTTCTACTTGAGAGAATTTCAAGCTGATTCTATTGTGACTCACATATTTGACCCACTATAGTGTGGGTACCATGTAAACAGACCAGGAGTCACTGTGACTTTGCTTATAATTGTCCACTGCATCATCTTCACCGCAATCTGATAACAAACAAAGTGTTATTTTATTTGGAGTATAATTCCAGCCTTAAAGGGGAATTCCACCAATTTTACAGATCAAAGTCTTTTTATGGGTCTTGAGGAGTGTGTCACTTGAGTTAACATCAGTTGGGGCTAAAGACCACAAATGTAGCTGCTCTGTACCAGCTCATCTCTACTTGGGGCTCACAGCATAAGGCTCCATTTGCCACTAACGCACATGAATCTCTGATCAAACTGTCTGTGTTTGAGATGCATCATGGGTAATGCAGGAATCAGGTTTTGATGAGGATGAAGAATGCATGGAATCCAAAAGACTTATATGGTTGGCTTTTTTGTTTGTATTCTCTCTACTTCTCATTTTTTCAGCATGTAGTGGTTTGCTATTGGCCATGTGAATGTTTACTTCCACTTTCCAAAAGTAGATAACTTTCATCAAGGAAGTACCTTGCATTGTTTTGTCACCATAAATTGATATTTACAATATCAATTTATAACTAAAAAAATAGCCATCTTACCACCATATATAGTAGATATAATAGATGGATGGATGTCTGATACCTGGAGGTCCTGGTGGTCCATTCTTTCCCAGTTTTCCCTGATCCCCTTCCTCTCCAATCTCACCTTGATCTCCTGGGTTAAAAAGCAAAGACAGTAAAGAGGAGCATGAATGCATAAGGAGAGCATGTTTCTCATCGTATTTCATGCACAGTTCAGTTTGGAAGGGGTCATTTAGAGACAGTGCACAAAGCTCACTTGCTTTCCCACTGGGGCAGGGATTAAATCTGCATATTCCCACTCACTGTTCACATGGATGGGATATCAAGGCCATCCCAGAATGATGATACATTATCCAAATTCACAACTGGCCAAGATCTACTCCAGCACAGCGCTCGAGTGGATTGAGTGTTTGTGCACGAAATCCAGTGAAGGCCCTGTTGTGGGTTCGGGGGCAAGTCCTACCGTAAGGTTAAGTTTGAATCAATTTTAGATGTTTATAAAAGTCCCTTGACTCTTCATATTCCATTTTAATCTATGCTCAACCAAGCCAATACCATTTTCAAAAGCATTTACTCATTTAAAGTATTAGTGACACCACATAGTTGTGCTGAAAGCACAAATGAGATGTAGGAGAAATGTCTCTGGTGGGTCAGCTGTTCAAAGAGCTCTTGGCAAGAAATCTTGAGAGGTTTCATCTGAGTGTCTATTAGAGTTGTAATTTTGCCCCGGTTGTTGATGCCAGCAGCCCTTTATATCTTGTTAAGTGCTGAGCTTTGGAATGAAGGACTGTAACTAACCCCCTCCATTAGACCGGAGGAGTACTTAGGAAAATTGATTATTCAGTTTTGCAGGCTGTGTAAGTAACCTAAATCACTGCAATTTTAAATGTTTCTGCCGGTATAAAATGATTTCCTTTGGTGGACTACTGAACTGAAACCTTGCACATTTAATTATTTACATGCCTCGCTTGTGTGATTAAGGTATCAAATAGCAAAGAGGTTTATGTCAAAAATATTCTCGCATTTAATATGTTAGTAAGCAGTATTAATTTAGGTGACACAAGTGAGTGAATTCACTAATTCGTTTGTCAGCTAATGTTTCTTAAAGAATCTTGAGTGTTTTGTCATTCTTATGTCTCAACAAAAAAATGCCAGTAAATCTGCTGCTGAGGTCAAAGTACCAGTAAATGCAATAAAAGCAAGTTTGTTTAAAAAAGTTAAAATAAATAGGACCAGTGTGGAGATTTTTTGGTAGTACGTAATGTAGAGAAATGCACGTCTGACACCCACTCCAATACGCAGACGTGAGAACATACACATTCAGAGACCCACTCTGTGGTCAGCAGTATCTATGATGAGTCTTAAATAAATAATCAGTTCAGTTTGGCAGCTGTCTAAATACACGCTGCCACAAAGGGACTTTTTTACTAGTACAGAAAATTCAGTGGAAAGCTGACAAAATCTACACTCACTTCCTAGTGAGATTGTACTGTTGCCTTTTTCACTTTTCCCATGCTACCATTTGACTTTACAGTTCAGTAACGACTTTTGTGAAACAATCTGTCCACTTAATCTCTTTTATGCTGATTTTTAACTTAAAAAAAAAAGGTTTTTGGGTTGCTTGCCTGCCTGACTCTTTGTCCGTCCATCCCATGAATATCTCACGTGAATATCTCAAGAATGCCTTCAATAAATTTTTGTTCAAATCTGACAAAAAGGTTCGTCCAGACTGAACATTGAACTAAGTAGATTATCGTGGTAAAAAGTCAAGGTCACTGTGACCTTGCATCAAGAATGCCTTTAGGAATTTCCTAGAATGTGGCACAAACGTCCTTTTGGATTCAAGAATGAACTACGTGAGAATTCGGTGGTCAAAGGTCATGGTCACAGTAAAATATGTTTTTGGCCATAATTCAAGAATTCATGCTCTAGTTATGACAACATTTCAGATAAATGTCTAATAAGATAGAATGAAGAAGTGATGATATTACATATCATTAAGTCAAAGGTCAACCTCACTATGACATCATAATGTTCTGCAAGAACAGAGGGGGAGACATTTGGTCAGATTTTAAAATGATGACAATAATCTTTGGTGTCCACCTTGAAACTGTGCTGATTGTATAGATCTTCTGCGCTGCTGGGGAGAAGGATTCATGTTTTCACAGACATGATTGTAAACCGTAACTGCAACTTGACTGGTTTGCAGAGGCATACAACCACAAGGTGGTGATTTTAGCTTTTATTTCTTTATTTATTTGTTCACTTGACATACCTTCAATCTCAGTTTCTGCATGTGGATTGCTCAAGTAACATCTCTGGAACTTACTTTAAAGCTAAATTGAATGCCATGTTTGTCAGTAGCGCAAATTACTGAAAAACTTGCTTATGGGTATTTGGGGTATTTTGTGGGTATTTTATTAGGTCTGTCTGTCTGAGTCAGCAGGAGAGCAAGCTACTGGATGTTGTAAAATGGAAAGCACACACTGGGAGGCATTCCCTCCAAAAGACTATGGGGCAGCAGACTGCTAGCTAATAAACTGCAGGACATTACATGCTTGGTACCTTCATCATCAGCTCTGTAAACCCTGAAGCACATTTGGGGTGTTTCCTCAGAATTTTCCATTTGATACAAATAGGTATTTACATATACATTACAAGGACATTAAATGAGTACACCTATAGATTTACTATAAGGTCATAAACTTAAATTGTCTTACCTCAAACAGTATACCAAACAAAGATTAAGACTGGGGGCACTCAAGAACCCATAACAGTATATATAAGTCTATTTGAGATTCTTTGCTGTTGTTGTTGAGTTACTGCACAACACAGACTTGTGTGTTTAATAGAATTTTTGACAAATGTTGTTTAAGTGCTGTACACCCATATTTAAATACCAACACACACACACACATAAGCATATGCACACAAGCAAACTCATAGCACATTCTGGGGCATGTGTTACCTTTAGCTCCAGGTAGTAGGGCATTGGTGCAGACTTCTGTCGAGGCAGAGAGGTAGTTGAACACGGCTGCAAAAACACAGAGCACAAACACTCCCATCATCTTCCAGTCATCACTACCCACTGAAGAAGACCCTAAATGTAAGATTTGCAGGTTGCTACTAGTACTGAAGTATTGAGTGTGTAAAGTATCTCATGTGCCACTATGCACCAACTGACTGTTTTAACCGTAAGACTAGAGGAGTGAAGAACTAATGAGCAAACTGCTGAGAGGGTCAGAACAGAGCTGTGCTGTTTATAAAACACAGACAGACTTCTGCGCACGCACGCACACACACACACACACACACACACACACACACACACACACACACACTTGTTTATAGAGTCTTATCAGTTACTTATCATAATGTCAAACAACACATAACAGAGCACTGCATTCCTGTATGTTTTGGCCTTTGGAAGTTGAAACTGTGTAGTTGCAATTGCAATTTATATCATCATTTTGACATACTATATTGTGAGATCAATTAGTAGGATTAGGGTTAATAAAATGTGATTATATCTGTGTGTTATGTTTAATAATTCTCAAGTAAAACAGTTTAACTTTTAAGGACAGTATCTGATCACAGAGGCAGGGTCTGAAATCACTTTATATTTTCTACCTAAGATGCTTTTTGTCATCTGTCGCCATTTCATTTGAGTGTTAAAATATATGAACTCTAAAGTGTCCTCAAATATTCCCACAGTGGAGTGTTCACATCATAAAATCGCACAATTCAATTTCTTGCATCTGACCGATGTAAATTTATGGTTATGCAACGGTACAGATGTAAATAACAATGCAAAAGTGATGATTCATTATTGTCTGAAACCTCAGTACATTACTCATTACAGAGACACGCCCAGAGATGCCAAAATAGTCAGTGAAACAGAAAAGGAAAAATGTCAGATTTGCAGAGCGTAACACAATAAAACACAGATTTATGTAGTGTGAAGCGGGTGGAGCCAAATGCAGGAGACTGCAGGCAACAGGAACTCAGACGGACCATTCCTCATTTCAGGTTGGAGCAGGGTAAATTTAAGCTCACACAAACAAATCAAGGAGCCAACAAAAATGGACCTGAAAACCAAGACTTAGTTTGATGATTGGGTGAATTGCAGGTGGAGAAAAAGGGCGGAGAAGCTCAGGTGAGAGGCAGAAGAGCAGGCAGAGAGCTGATTGGCTGGAAATAACTGAGGAGCAGGAAAGGATTAACGAGGCTGATGCAGAGCAGCTAGATGAGTGAACGAAGGAAAGGCAGCACAGAAAAACACAATAAACAGAAACCCCCAAATCAAGTAAACACAATCTTCTTAATAATAAAACGGGTGAAAACAATGACAGATTAACAAATATAGGCAACTTAAATAAAATGTTTTTTTTTTTTTTTTTACAGATACTCAGTCCGTTCTTTCAAAAAAGTCTGAGGGCACCACAACACTTACAAGATAACAGTATCCCATAGATACAGTATATTCGTTTTTACACCATTAAAGTGAAAATAACCAAATGTTGTCAGCTGAAGCAAACAGATTGTTAAAGTGCAACTTGCACTGTTTTAAACACTGCAAGTCAGTGAGTCTGGGTGCCAGTGAATTAATCATGACAAACTGGAATTTTTTTGATGAATCATCTGAATAATAATGTAAACATTTTGACTCCATGGAGAGCGCACAGAAGCAGCCAGGATGTTTTCTTATCATCAACAAGGGAGTAGCACCTCTGGGCCTGAACATTTTCCCTCTCTCCTCTTCTTCTTTTACTCTTCCTCCCACCCTTCAGACCACAAACCATTTAGTGGGAGAGGTTTTACGCTTGCACATGCATACACAGAAACAAACACACAGATGTATATTCTGAGACATGCACTCATATACATGCCCATAAACACATGAGACAAAAAAGTGTCCATGCACAAAAAAAAAAACAAAAAAAAAACCAGAAATGCATCCACAAACACAGATTCTTGCATAATTGCATCCTCTGGTTTGTCACTATGTGATAAAAACATACAGGGATTAGAGAGTTTGGAGGCCTCAGAGGGATGGAGAGAAAGAAGGAAGGATGGGTGGCAGACACTGAGAGAAGAGACAGAAAAGAGATAATGAGAACAAATGAGACATAATTAGTAGACGAAGACACAAAGAGACAAGAGACAGAGAAAAGAACAAAGAGGGATAGTAAGTGAAGAAGAGAGTATGGTCAGAGCCACATGTCTTGGCACAAAGAGGAATTTCCTTATTCAAGAGTCCTGGGATGTCTTAAGCTCTCGATCACTAGGGCAAGTCATCAGGGGCGTTAGTGCACTCTGCTCTTTGAAGTCCAGGGAGGGGTCGATGTTATCGAGACTATTAATTGAAAGAGGGAAAAAAAACGGCAGATTCATCTTAATCAGACATGGACTGTTGCTCCCTGAGGAACTGAGCTGGATCGCCATCACTTTGAAAAGCAGCCGAAGAGTTAAATGGTTCGCAGCTTTTATTGTGGTTGGCCTCTTATTATGTTATTTGTGTTTACAGACGGAAATCTTTCAAATACACCCAGTGTTGGCTGGGAAAGTGCAACACATTTTTCTGCTTACAGTCAAGTTACAACTTATTTCAACTGTTGCAAACGCTCTTCAAAGAAAATGCTATAGGCCTGTTACACAGTTGGACAAGTCGCTGTCATTAATCAGATCTTGCTGCTGATTGTAATGTTTGTTTCTTTTGGGTTATCTTTGAAAAACATTTTAAACCGCACACGCACGCACACACACACACACACACACACACACACACACACACACACACACACACACACACAGGCTTGAAAATATTTTAGGCCTCACACATGATATCAGTGAGTCTGACAGGAGTTTCTTTTGGCTTCTACCACTGTTTGCTCCAAGCTTCGGAGTCTATATCATTTCTGCTAAGGAATTTGTCGATGTTGAGAGTTGTGTATTTTGGTATAAGAGCTCTTTTATGGCTCTGGCTTTTGGTGTTGCTGACAAAAACTGGCTAGCTGGTGCAGCTTTTTCAATGACAGTTCAAAAGAAAGAAACAATGCCAACAGCACGCATTTGTGTGGCCAACATCGTAAAATAAAAGCCATACATGGCTAAAAGCAATGAACTCAGCCACTTACACTAACATGGGAATAGCTATTGTATGACTGACCCTTATGAAAATAAAAAGAGTATGAAATCACTTATCATCTCACTGTTGAAAGCATTTCTCTAAGATCAGTTTATTCTAAATCAGGATTTTTAGAAATTAGAAATTATCAGATTAATTGTCTGTGGAAATGTTGGCATGTATGTTTCTGCTAACCACAAATTAAGTAAGTAAGCTTAAGTAATATAATATTAGCTGACACTGTCGTGAAATTAGAGGTGATAATGGATGTCGTGACACCTAGGCAATGACACCTGCAAAGCTGCTGACCACTGTTTGAGACCAACAAACAGCAACACTGGAGCTTTTTTGGCGACCCTTTGCAGCATTTCCACTGGTGTCCGTTGCACCAAACCTCAGTGTTTTTAGTTGCACATTGCCATGTTTCACAGCATTTGTGGCATTGAATGTTGTTGTGTTCCACAGAATGTGGGCGTTTTTTTAACAGATTACATTACAGCATTTCCCAGCAGTATTTGGACCACCGTGATTGGGTGTTTTTCACAGACAAATCACAGTGATACATTAGGCAGGTGTAGTTCAGTAGAGAGAAAATAAAAATGAAATCTACATGAAACTGCACCCGCGTGCTTGTTAGCAGTAGATGAACATTTCCTTCCTTTTGGTGATATTGCTCACAGGTGTAGTTTGAAAGAAATTAAATAGTTCCTACTCGAAACTGCTCACGACAAGGTCTATGGACTATCTTTAGCAAAACGGTCATGATTTCTAGAAATAGACATTCATGTTGAGTGTCAAATAATATAGTCAAATAAGCCACTATAAGCTGAATGCTATTTAGCTGTACCATTATATTGGAGAGAAGGCATACATCTCTATAGCTGGTATCTTTAGCACTTGGCTACTTACACAAAAATGATGTCGACTGTAGACACTGCAGGTATGAGGAGAAATTACTTTTTTGTTTTTGAGGTTAACTGTCAAACGCTTCAGTGGTTGGTTAATGCTTCAAGAATGTCTAACTAAAAATAAAAAATAAAAATTACCTCCCAATAACTTCAACATACTCATTCACTGTACTTGTGTGACTGCTTTCACTGAGCCTGTATGTTATGTTGTGTATGGCCTGATTTCGTTTGTCCATCTTTTTTTTTACACAATGTTTTAACAATTTTATATAACTAGATAATAAAAAGAACTCACAAGTACAGGAGTGGGTACTGTACTGTGTGTGTGTGTGTGTGTGTGTACCATCAGTTATTAATCATTCTTTCAATTTTTGTGGACTTTCTCTGTTACACTGTTTCAGTCAAGGTCTGGGAAAGTGCAGCATTCCTTCTCTGAGTGCATACACACACACAAGCACTCACGAGCACACACAAACACACACACATACATAGCAACAACCCAACTATCCTGAAGGCTAATTGTTTACATGTGGTTTCGATTGCGTTCTCTAATTAAGAATGTGATTCACACTCCTGGATTGAGGGCTGACTCTGTCGTGGTAACCACACCACAAAACAGCCCTGTTTTCTCTGCTTCTTAAAAACCCATTTACAACACTGGAAGTAACATTTGTAGCTTAAACTGCCCTCGTGTGTGTCAGTGACAAATCAGTCAACAGCAACTTCAGCATATAAAATGTTAACCTAACCTCTGCTCTGAACCACATTAATTTACTGGTAGAGCGCAAATTTCACTATTGGCCCAGTTACAGCTGTGGAAGTGACTGAGCTGCCTGTGTTTCCTGGTATTTAGCAGGGAATCAGGCACAGACAAAGCCCCTTCCCAAGAAAAGCAGCAAGACACGCAACAAGGAGTGGTGACAGCCAAAGTCACACACTGTGTGATGTGTCTCTTTGTTTTTATGATTTCACTTTTCTGAGGAAGTGAGTCAGATGATTTTCACCATCATTGAATAATCCTCACCGGGAATCAATTAAAGTCATGTTTCAGTCATGTTGCCTTCAGCGCTTAATCTTCTGTGTGCTCTGACGACTTCCCGAGCAGTCAGCCATGAACACTGGTGGTCTTTGTAATCAGTGGTGCTGACTCTAAAAAACCTCAAATGAGAAGTTTAATTGATCTAAAACTTTGAAAATACTGACAAGTACGTTGACAGCTAAATACTGGGATAATACAGAAAATTAAATTGAGGTTAAACAGATACTTTTCTGATTTTCAACCAGCTTTGTATCCTAACAAAGTTGGACAGTATGTGTAAATGAACTGTGGTAAACTTCTCTCCATCTTACCAGCGCCCAGATCTCCCTGTTCATCTCCCAGTTGAAATCTGCCCAGTGAGTGCATTTTGTCATCTGGTGGATTTTAGCTGGCTCTGGGGCTTTGCTGGAACTATAAATTGTACTTTTGGATTGTCATGTGACCGATACCACAGACACAAAGAGTATTGTAGTGGATTGAGGACGAATTGGTCCCTCTCGTTTTCAAACTCAGAACAAACTCTGATCAAATGGTAACACCAGGCAGTGCTGATCAAATATAAACCAAGATTCTGTGACTATATTGCCTATTTTTTACCTAAAATGTCTTCAGAAACATATTTTAGTACGCTGTTTACACGGCATACCCTACAAACTGAGCCCACCACCACAAGATACACCACAAACATGATGGTTATATGAAACCTGCTACAAAGGGACATTCTACTGAATAAATATTCCACCAATAGTAGCAATAATCCACTCCATTATTCATTTTTAGGTACCAAAATGTTATCCTTACCATTACCCATACCCTAAACTTAATTGCTAATAGCTATCTAAATGCTAACAAATGCTATTGCCCTTTTTCTCTGTTTTATTCAGTCATGTAGAACCAGTTTCATAAGTATTTTGTCTATCTACTGCATAGTCAGCCCACTTTTATGAAAAGACAATTTTTCCAGCAATTATATACTTCTTAACTACAGATAGAAATCATATTAATGCCTTTTCTTGATTCTGAAAATGCCATTTCTGTCCAAACAAGCCGAGGGCCCACAGGATGCACAAAGTTGCTGCCTACTGAGTTATGTTTCTTAGCAGTTTGAAGTTCATCCAGAAACTACTGAGGACCCAGTTTAGCTTGGTTGGAAAAAAAAATGGAAAGGAAGCTAATCTTTGAATTTGAAATTTTTTCTTGCAAAACAGCAGTATTTACAGGATGGAATAATCTGTTTTAATGCATTGACTGATGTAGTGTATGAGGCATTTTTTCCCAAATTAGATTTACACTGTGACATTCTATTGTTGTCTGCCAAAACTGAAACACTTTTACTTCCAAGCATCTGCATGAATCACAGTCCAAGCAGAAACAGAAACTCAAATGAATCGATTCAAATGGAAGTCTTCAAAGATATCTCCATCCCCAAGTCTAGGCCTTGGGCCAGCCTGACACGCTAACTCCTATTTACTAACTGATTGTGGAAAGACCCTCTCAGTGTGGTCAGAACAACACATTCACTTCCCACCTTCCATCTGAAAACTCATCTCTTCGTCTTTTCCCATAAAACACTCCTCCCACTGGATGATTTCCCCTTTTTACTCATGTGATTGCTTTGAAAAACATATAAAAGAAACCATACTCAAACATGAAAGTTTGTAACGAAACTCACAGAATATTTGTTGTTGCTGACTCTTGCAAAATGACATAATGTCTGGCCTGGTTGTGAACCGCATCACTGGATTTGGGTCATTTAGCATGCTTGCTGGGTGGTTAAATCAGTGATTAATTAAGGTCTGCGCAGTGGTATAAAATGCTAACCTTAACCATGATCCACAATACCGTCATTCTTCCTTTTACTGCATTGTTGTATGGGCCTTCATAGATCTTGGGCTGGTGTGGCCAAGCATGCAGCCCCTGACTCTCCTCTAGTGGCTGGTGACATAATAGGCAGATGGAGCCTATTCCAGCACACAATGGGCAAGAGGCAGAGTAAACCCTGGAGACTGCAGCCAGAAGAACAGATAGAGGAGTTCTCTGATATTCTGGTAACAAAAAGCAGCTTAGTATGCCTTTCAAACTGAAAGCACATGTCCTGAGTAACTACTCATGACAAGTAGAAACATCTAAATGTCCCTCAGAGAGCACCAGCGGGTAGCATTAGGATCAATCCAACCTTTAAAGTGCAGCAGTCTCAGTTGATTTTGTGCATATGGAGCAAGCAAAGGTGGTCATGAGTATGTGCTTGCGGTGGATCACTTCACATGTTTTGCACAATTTTAGCCAACCAAAAATAAATCTGTTCAGACTGTTGCAGACACGATCTTTGCACACACATTCCACAATTTTTTCAACACTATTTCCTGAAAAAAAAGAAAAAAATAATCATAATCAGGGTCAGGATTGGATTCTTTACAACAACTCATTCCCTGACAACTCCATACCACCCACAATGCAACGCTGTTGAGAGAGCATGCTCTCAATTACAAGAAAGCAGGCTGGAAAGAACTCTGTCCATCTAATACATGTTTTGCCATTTTGGCAACACAGTCACAAGAATTAATGCTAGCCTTTACATTTCTGCAAACCATGGATATATAACAGTTGTACATTGTAAATTTGTATGTTTTAGATTTTTACATGTGTTTTTAATTTTATGTTGTGACAACACTGTGGATAATGTGGGGTTAAGCTTGAGCACAAAAACCACTTGAATAAAGTTAGGAAAAGATCATGTTGGGCCTAAAATACATACACAGCTGGAAATGTGTTTTTAAGAAATACCCAAATGTGTTGCAACAAACACAGCTGGAAGTATCCCTTCATGTTGTTAAAAATACCTGCTTTTGTGGCTCAATGGTCTTGAGGAGTGGTCAGCTGTCTTGCTGAGGTTTCACACAATTCACTGTCCTTTCTTTCTTCTGATGAGAGACTCAGCTCATAGAGCTTACTTCTAATCAGAACTATGTCATCACCTATACGCAAGAACTGTACATTTATAATATATAACTGATTCGCAGAAATGTACAATGCCAACATTTTATTCTGGCGATCTGGCTGCATTTTCCCTGTCGTATGAGTATGCTGGTGGTAGATCTGCTGTTCAACATTAAGCGTGAGCAAGAGAATCAGCTGTTTGTATACAATTGCAGACAATAGCCAAGGGTCTTCAGCTAAAACGAAAACATTTGTGACAGATGTATTAATGGAGCCACCCTTCATTGTGAGACAGCAGTTTAGTAAGAAACAGCCTGAAAACTTTCTGTGAGAAGTTTGTGCATTGTTCAGTTAAGACAGTTGCAGATGAACTGGTGTACAATATCCAACCATAAAAACAAGTAAATACAAGTGTCTGAAAATGTCTGTCATTATCTCACTATTAAAATAAAATGGCCAAGGACAGAAAAAACACTCTTGCAGTAGCCCAAACACGACTCACAGAGCAAAAAGAAGAGGCCCAAAAGGAACCCACTCCCGTAAGGTCAACAATAAAAAAAAAATCAGTGTTGGCTGGGTAGATGAGAAATTGTGTCAGAAATCTAGAATTTAGGTAAAAAGACATGCACATTTTTAAGTTATTTGCCAATAAATCTCAGGTTGAACTACAGATTGGGTTCTCAGAGATTGAGTTCTTAATTCTGGCCTTGTTGAAATAAGTGTGAAAACAAAGAAAATGCCAGAATAAGCTGCATTCAGGTCTTCTCATTGTTGAGACCAGTTAAACATACAAAAATCTTCTAAGAATTTGATGATTGAGGTCATGCAGGCAGGTGGCCAAGTTCAACCATTTCATAAAAAAAGCCTGATATCAAAAACAAACTGAGGTTTTGATTCCACTAGGATATACAGGTAACAACTTTTCTGTGACCGCAGATTTCTAAAATTTCACTTTGACACTCTATTGATACAGGTTTTTGACCGACAGTATGTTGGTCCAGGCTCTCATATCACACATGCAGCATCAATACAGACGAGCCTCTGAAATTTTAAGAAATGATATCTTAGAAAGCAAGTATGTAGTGCTGTACCTGCATGAAAGCTGAGAGGCACATTTCTCCTCCCCATGAAAAGATGATGTTTCTTTAACAAAATCAGCCATTTGTTTGACATGGAAACAGTATGATGGAACTTAATGGTGTTGCGGTTGGTGTGATGGATGGGTGTTTACATCTGCCTTAAACTCTGCTGACTTTGGGTCAATATCCAGCTTTTCCAGGAAGTATTTTACTGAGAGAAGTTTAATTTTTAGGCAAAAATTGGTCTTTTTTAACCATGACCAATGGCTTCCCCCAGCCTAAAATAAGCTGTCGTGTTGCTAAACCTCAACATAGACGTTATTGCTCTAACCTTATCCCAACCCTTAACCAAAGTTGTTTTAACAGCTTATTTCTCCTGTTTCTCATCTGCGGTGTGTGACACACAGGTGAAAATGAAGTGATATAAATTCAACGCAGTGGTTTCGTCATGTTCACAACTCTTGATCCACGTTCCACTTTGTGCTCTGACCGTGAAATTTAATGGGACAGTGTTGAAAAGACCAACTTCAGTATATCAAATGTCAGTTTTGTTGTCATAGTAGTAAAATGTTAACCAGCTATTCAAATGAAGGGGAGAAAAAAAAGCAAGAAGCAGTTTTTGCTTAAAAAGTAAAGCTCTTGCGCCTCTACATGAACCGTTAATGTTCTTTTTTTCAACAACTTGTCCAGTCGTTTAAAAAAAAAATTGTCGCAGCCGCAAAACAAGCCTTGTTTGCGGAACAAAATGTTTATATTCATCTCACTGTCTGCATTTCTCTTCAGCATTGCACTGCGTGGCACTTGATCAAACCCGGTTTCTGGACACAGTTTTATCCTCTGGACAAAACATTTAGCCTCGAGGAAAATTATAAACAGCAGTGCTTATGCCATGTGATGTCTACAAAAAACATGTTTGTTTTTGTTTAATCATATGTGAGTCATATGCTACTTATTTCTTCACAAAACACTATAATGTATGAATTCCAGATGTACAGCAGTAGTTTTGTCACCTTATATTGCCTGCAGGTTTTGACCTTTATATTGTTTGGCTGCAAAAAAAACTGATGTTACTGGGTGCCAAAAACAGTAAAAGTTAAATATGTGCCTCTATGCGTGCAAATCTGTGAGTGTCTTGTTAAAATCACTGTAGCATGCTATACTGATGTGAGGCCTGATTTGCTGTCATTTGCATCGTCCGAGCCACAGCTTCCCGGACTAAGTCCCTGAGGGGAAGTTTGATCAGCTTCCCTGAACCCTTTAAATGGACACCAAGTAATTTTGTTTTTAGAGTTAAATTCACCACCCATTTTTAGAAGGGAGCGGGCATACATTACTCTGCACATAGGAGTTTTTTTTTATCTGTAAAGAGGAGAGGTGATCACAAGACAGATTAACAATGCACATTCTTGGTAGATAGCATAGACTATATAAAATAATGGACGTAGCCATTGTGACGTCACCATCTGGTTGAACAAGAGGGTGCAGCTGGGGAGGAGTATGGGTGGATCTGACTCAGACTGTGGTGACGCCTTGTCACTCAAAGCAGAAAAGCTAGTAATCATGCATAACTTCAAGCCTTAATAAAATGTTAACTGGTGAGTTACATAAAAATTCACCCAGTTTACAGTTGTCATGAATGTTGAAATTAACTAACACTTAACTAGGTGATCAAAACTGTTCTTTGTACGAGGCAGTTAACATTTTTCTACAATAAATTTGGGCATTTTAATATGAGGGTCTATGAGGATTAATATCGGGTTCACACGGACAATAATTTTTGCTAAGTGCTGCCTGCTTACTTTTAGCACCCATGTTGAGCAGTCAGCAGACTGTTCACACTGGACACAACAATAGCTTTGGCATCTGGTCTATTTTTTATTTGAGCCACGAGAAAATCTTCCAGGAAAACACACTGAAAATGTATTGTAAACAATATGAAGTGTATATTAAATATAACATAAATGATCTGATAATGATACATGATAAAATATGCATCTAGTGCATCCATGTCTGTCTGTGTTGTCTAAACAGAGAGCGAGAGACAAAAGTGGACAGAGAAAGAGAAAGAGAGAGACAAACATGTAGACACACACACACACACGCACATACACAAACAGAGACACACAAGCAAACAAGGACAGGCTTCAGATAGCAGAGGAGCAGAATTGTTTGCTGACTGGTGTGGAGAAATGTGCTCCTTGTGTGAATGGCTAGGCAGCTGCTACATCCAGCGTGATCCTGGTGTTATGCTGTTCTGGAGCCAGCCTCAAGTGGCCATTTGAGGAACTGAAATTTTTGGCACCTCCACACTGGCTTCATTTTTTTGAACCCACTTGGCAAATGGCAGTGCAGAATGGTTGTGGTGGAAGAAGTACTTTTCTTATCTTATAGAATTCCTGAAATGAACAGTGCACAAAAGAGAAAGTTTTGACCTGGATACCGCTGGCTACACTGGATCAGGCCAAAATACTGATCCAGACACGCTTAGAGGTTTCTTTGACACCAGATTACGTTTTCAGATGAAGTTTGATGGGTAATGAAATTGCATGCAAAGTAACAAGTAAAGTAAAATGTACAATAGTTGTGACTGAACTGTGGTGGAGTAGAGGTATGAAGTGGCAGAAAATGGAGATTAAGTACAAGTACTTCAAAGTTGCACTTGAGTACAGTACTTGAGTGAAGTTACATTCCAACACTGGTAGATAGACTGGAAGGCAGGCAGACACTCAGGTAGACAGACAGATAAATATATTGTAAACAGACATTTACAGGAGAAGATAAACACACTCACTGTCTAGGAGTGAGGGAGCACGTGCAATACTAAATGATAAATTAAACCACCATCATTATCACCTTTAAGTTATTAGACCTGGCACAGAAGTCACTGGCTTTGTTTTCATTGGCCTCACTACAGCTGTTTTAAGACAGTCTTTTGGTGAATATTTTAATAATGACTGTGATTTAATGTCTTCATGGTGTTGTGTTTCTTTTGAGAGAAGCTGGCTGTACTACTTCTAAAACTAGAAATAGCTGTATTATACAAACTACTCCATAATTGGTTTGAGGAAAATTCATTTTGAAGCCAAACTGCCAACATAAGACCCTATTCCAGTAACAAATCAAACATATCAGATAATTTTCTCCTCCTTGACAACAAACAGTGTGGCAATGCTGTCTAATAACACACACAGACAGCACTCCATTTATCCTTATAAGAAATTTAGAAATCTTTTAATCAAATTCTGATCTCACTGAGATTACAAAACTCCTCATAATATAGCCTCTAAGGGTTTAAGACGCTATTTGTAGTGATCGATTGCGCAAATGCCTTTATCTCACTCTCAATGAAACGTTGGATTAGATAGGGAGCTGTAAGCCCCAAATTGTCGTGTGCAAGTAGCTGGCGATATTAAATAATATGAGTCAGATGGGTGTTGAGAAAACCACTTCTAGAGCCCTCACCGTTTCTCACGACTCCACCTTAAGCTTTGGATGTCATGCTATTTTTATAGTGTACCTCATCCAGACCTGTGGTTGCACTTAAATATTAAAAATCCTTCCTGTTCTTCATGATTGACTTTAGCTTAAATTCCTCCTGTGTGTCTGCGTCTGAACTACACCTACAAGTGTGGAAATAACCTTGCAAAAGAACAAGTAGCAACTAAAGTAAAACACACATCCTATTGTACTAAATTGCTTTCACCACCAGTTTAACAAGACATCAATATTCAGTAAACACAGACCAAACTATAGCATTTACCTCCATGATTGTTTCCATTACAAACACATCCATAGATACAATTATGGTATATTAATCATATGGCTATCACACAGTAAAAAAGAGCTACCCTGACTTGTTTGGGCAGAGCTAAATCTTAAAAGTATTTGATCTTTTGTCCCAACTCATGAAAAATCAACCCTGTCTCATCCTTTTGTGGCAATATAATCGCTGACTAGATTATGTTTGGATACCATGTTTCCTTAAGGAACTGAAACACTACATTTATATACCATGTAGGCTAAAAACAAATGGTGAGTGTAAAAAGAGCAATACTTTGACACCAGAAATTTGGGATCTTGTCCAGACTCCTGACTTTGGTTTAGGATCCTGATTTTGGGTGCCATTTCATAAAAAGATAAGAAAAAAATAATTCCATATTCACTACGAGTGGATAGTGTATTGCAGGATTGCCTTTTTTTGGCAGACAACGAATGAACTTCATTATCACTACACATTTTGCTGATAACTGAAGTATGTTGCTAGAGAATATTTTACTGATTTGTTCATCATCATTTTTAGCATTTCCTAATTATGTTAATACAAAAATAATTTGCTGTTTAAAATTAGGTGTATGCAAATGTACTTTCCTGGATATGGCACTCGAAAAATGGAAGCAAAAACCAAAATTGATGCTTTCATAATATTGTTTAGTATACATAAGCAGGAGCTTGGAGTAGAGCCGCTGCTCCTCCGCGTTGAGAAGAGCCAGATGAGGTGGCTCGGGCATCAAATTAGGATGCCTCCAGGACGCCTCCCTGGTGAGGTGTTCAGGGCACGTCCCACCGGTAGGAGGCCCCGGGGAAGACCCAGGACACGCTGGAGAGACTATGTCTCACAGCTGGCCTGGGAACGCCTCGGGATCCCCTAGGAAGAGCTGGACGAAGTGGCCAGGGAGAGGGAAGTCTGAGCTTCCCTGCTTAGGCTGCTGCCCCCGCGACCCAACCACGGATAAGCGGAAGAAAATGGATGGATGGATGGACATAAGCAGTGCATATAGCATATTCACTGCAATCTGCAAGATAAGATTTATTTCTATTTATAAATCATACTCATCTTTTATAATTGTAACTGGTGAGTTAGTGGGGAAACGGAAAATTTTAAGAAGCCTATTTACAGGTCTAAGTGTTTTTATAGACCTGTAAACCTCTATATACATGAATGTGGACATGGTCTCACTTTTAGGATATTGCAAACCACTGATGTTTACTCAACATTAAGTACTTAAGTATGCACACCAGACAAAGCAGGCTGCCAGAGACACAGACAGATTTGGTGCTAATCACCTTGTCAGTTGTTGGATAAGGTGATTAAAAGAGCAAACTGTGTCTTTCTTCCTTGTCAGATTGTCTTGTGTGAGCTTGTGCTGATCATCTTTAGGCCCAGTTACTATAGCAACACATTATAAATTTGTGGCTTATATATATATATATATATATATATATATATATATATATATATGTATATATATATATATATATATATATATATATATATATATATGTATGTGTATGTGTGTGTGTGTGTGTGTGTGTGTGTGTATTGAATTATTATGTATTAAAAAAACTAACAGATAATTTTGAAACTTCTGTATCCAGTCCCTACTTCCAATTATTGTTTAGCACACAGAATATCTGTTCATTGTCATGCTTCTTTTGGTTATTTGATTCAGTCACTTAGTCATGTTGGTCATTTTCACAGTCTGTTTAATACAGCCTACTCACAGTGTGATGAAATAAACAGAAAATAAGATGATGGAAAACCTTAAATGGTACTTCCATGTCACTTTCAACAAGTCAGTCCTTAGGAGAATTCCCCCTCGCTTCCTTGAAACGCGTTGTGAAAGTGGTTTTGTTGCAGTTTAAAAGCTTCCCGGTCTTCTCCATCAGTGTTTTGGCAGCACAACCTGTTTGTCTCGCTCTGAGTCTTTGGAGTGTGACTGAGTGACTGATTTTACCATCCGTGTCTGACACATACATCAGATACACACATACACAAAAACATATGTGTAACCAATTATCACTTTTTTACTGCAAGGTGACCTCAGCTCACCTTTGAGTTTACATCTTGTGTGTCGTCTTGTAAAGAGCAGCAGTGAAAGAGGAATTGAGATCTTTTACTTAAATGTAATAATACCACCCTGAAAAAGTACACCACTGGAAGTCAAAAATGCTCATTAGGTGGCAAACTGGCCTCTGTCAGTTTGAATATTATTACTCAAAAACAAAGCAGTGTTTTAATATAGTAGACATGGAGCTAATTTAATTGATATTTCCAGGTTGTCAAATAACGATGCTTTGAGTTGGTTGTTAGTTCTGGCTACCAACACAAAATGTCAACATTTGACAGCATGGGACTGTAATTCAACAAACAACTATTTTACCTGAGAGTTATCTAAATATTTTAACTATTTTATACTTTTGAGTAGCCTAATCTATAATATTCTATGCGAGTATGTAAAACATGATTCAAAAAAGTAACCGGTAATTATAACTGTCAAACATAATGACGCAGAAAAGTTCATGTAGCAAAAAATGGAAATACTAAGGCAAAGAACGTCAAAATCATACTACGTAAAGTATTTAAAAAACAAATACCTTTTCCCACCATGGGTGTGTATAATGTGAGGGAAAAACATCTAGAATATGTTTTGAAGATATGGTAGTGGATCTTTCAGGGTTGGGTTGGGTTTCTGTGCGTGTGTGTGTGTTTTTACTTAACAGCATGATTCTCAGATTTAAGCACCTCAAAATCATGTAAAATGCACCTGCTGTATGGGTGGCAATGAAAAAAGTATCCCTTCCTCTGAAACTTATTAGAGCAATAACAGAGACCCTGGCTTTAAAAAAAACCCTTTCCTTTATAAAGCTTTTCATCCCAAAATACAACACTTTAAACTGACAAGATAGTACAAATCCACATCTCCATGTTTAGTGATTTATACTGCTCTGTGATTTCTCAGAATCAGAAAATAAAACTTTCAGAGGAGGCTACTAGACGTCCTTGGACTCAAACAGAGATCTTTATTTTTATGGCTTTTTCTTCACGGCATAAATCACTGACACAGAAAATTTAATTTGTGGTGGATGACTTATGGAATGACAACAGAAGGCTGGAGCGACTTTTGAAGCCTGAGGTTGGAGCCACTAGTGTTGCTTTAGGCACGGCTAGTCCTGCATGTGTGTTGAAGTGTGTGTGTGTGTGTATGTCTTGAACATGGGTTTGATATTTTCTGTCTGGATTCAGAGTAACAACAGCAGCCATAATCATTTACTTCATGTATGTAGCACAGTTTTGTTCACCTCACAGCAGTGTACACAACACAAACAATGTTTTACCCTTGTACTGACGGCTTCAGTATGTTGTGTGAAAATGAACTACAGAATATCTACACTGGCGGGGCGAGCAGCAGGCTGTATTACAGCTTGTACAGCACCATGATGTGTGGGCTGAGCTCATGATGTGTGGGTTGAAATAGTGATGTGTGGTTTGAGGGGCTGCTTGAATTATGGATCCATGTCAGTGACAGTTTGCGAAAAAGACCTACTCTGCCCTTTGCGCTCACATGCACCCGATAAATTTTACCAAAGGGTGAAGTGTTTAACTGTGACAAGAGAAAGGGTGGAGAGACAAATTCTTGATGGTGTGTAGCAGAAATGCAGTGATTCCAACAGAGAATTGTTAAAAAGAAATTGATGCAGTTACTCGGAAATACAATAAACTGTTCATGTTACGGAACTGACTTATTTGAAAAACATTGGGGCTATATAGACAAATGATTTAATGGTATGGTAATAATGGTAAATATAATTTTCTTGAGAGGGCTGCAGGTTCCTATTTTGCTTAGTCATGTATGATAGAAAGGTATTTAGATGTCACCTGATGAATGTCCTTGTCATTGTCACCCAAAGTCACGTCTTAATTGTCCACCCCAATAAAGAAATGAAAGTATCAGACTTTTTTGACAAAATGTAAGACACTCATAAATTAATGCAAAAGAGGCATAACTTGGTGCATAGAAATTCACCAAAATAAGTGTTTTACGCTTTAAGTTTTCTCTTGGAGGACCCCCAAACCCCTGTTTCATATGGGTATTCCACAATGTTGAAACAAAACCTCCGCCCTTGGCAGGGAGTGTATTTCAGAGTGCGTGCATATATCTATTTGTTCAGATTATGATTTACTTGCTGATTTGGAGGCTTTTGACCTTAGCATAGCAGAAATATTAGTATTTTTCATAAACCTTGGTTAAATACTTAAGAATTTATGTAGAAACAATTCAAAATATGAAAAATGACAAGATCAACAACAAGCATGTGTGTATGAGAGTGATCAATGTGCGTCAAGTTAGACATATGGAAAAGTCTATAGACAACTGACTTTGCTTTTCCTAAATGCACTTTAAACTTTGAGTAGTCACAAAGCTCTTTGAAACTTGGGATATGGGATCCACTTCATAAAAGTACATTTCTCTACAAGAAAGTGAATTTGTCTAAACCTCACTTGTCAAAAAGGAACCACTTTTTGCATTTACTTTGGGTTTGCAGGATTTCCTGAGTGTCATGTTTGAGCATCAGCGAATTTGTTCTGCTCTGTGTCTGCTTTTATTCCTGACAACAGTGAGCTGTTACAAGCATCATCTTTTTTTTAAGATCAGATAACACTAATCTTATTTTACTTATAGTATTTAGCCAAAATATTTTTTTTTCTATTTTCCCTAATAGATCTTTCGTTATGTTTTACTTATTTTTTCTCTCCCTTGTTCCCTCTCTGGTGAGGTGGGAAAACTTTCTCTTGACTGCGGAGAGAAGAAATGGCATAAATCAGTATTAAGTTGTCCCATGAGGCAGAAAGAAATCCAGCCTCATATGCACACACTTATACATGTGAACACACACACACACAACTTCGCATAGTCATCTGTAAATCCAAAAAAAGCTGCAAATGTATTAGATATAGTTGACTTAAATGGTACTTGATTTGTGTTTTTACCCCAAATAAATGGTACTACACTGGAGATGTACTCACATTTATGCAATCTATGGTCTAAATATGTTTCCAAAAATGATTTAAATAACTGTTTGGGCATAGCCTTCTTTGAAAGGGAGCATGCACTTTACAAACTTGACAGAACCAATTAAAAGTAAGACTGTCTGCAGACATCACACGATGAGCATCCACTAACTCGTCTTGTTTTTCCCCTCGTCTCTTTCCTCTTCTGTTTCCATGTCCTGATTCCCACTATGTTTCCTATTACCGGTCTCCTGAAATTTCATTAAATGACTAAAAATTAAGGATTATGTGCAGCCGGCACAACCAGCAGCTGTAGTTTGACACTGAAGTAGTGCCATGGAAATTATAAGTGTGTGCATATAAATTTGTCTTCAATTGGGTTCACTGCTAAACACATGCTAAGAAGTTCCACTTTATTGTGAATAGATGTTTACTTCTTAGTTCGTGTTTCTCATTTAATCCTGACCAAAATCTTCCCCAACCTCAAGGAAATGTTTTAATTTTGTTAACCTTTTCATATGACAAACAGGTAGAAAAAAATATATGCTCCGATTTCTCGGCAGTGACTTTTAATTTCTTGGCTGAAATGACAACTGTCGGCCTTTTTTTTGTTTTCTTTTTTTCAATCAACTTTAGCTAACAGCTTTTGTTAAGCTTGCTAACTATAGCTAAGCCTATTTATCTGGTAATGGAAAAGGTATTAAAGTTTCCAACCAGCATTTTCAAGGGTTTTCAAAACATCTCTTTCTCTGTCAAAACATCTCTTTTCAATGGGAACTCCAAGGACACTAAACCATCTGCATGAGAAAGTGTTTTTTTTTTTTTTTTTCATTTTCTGATTGTTTGGATAGTCATTTAGCTTTTAGTTTTAAGCTGATCACTGTCACAGAGTCTTTACTGAGCAAAATTACAAGGATTACAAAATGATGCAGGCAATCAACAGAGTGACAAGGGGTCGGGCTGAGAAAGAATCCAGAAATGCAGGCAGTGTTAAAATTTAGATTAAAAAATCACAAGGCAGATATGAAGTGCTGGAAAGCTAAGCCACTGGGTACAAAGACAATCTGGCAGAGAGCTAGTTAAAGTGGACCGGTAGATATACCAGAGAGCTAATGGGGGATGAAGAACAGGTGAGTGATGATCAGCAGGTGGAGTGAATCTACTGATGAGGGCAGGCAGCGGCAGTGTCAGGGTCTGAAATGACAGCAGAGTTAGAACACAAGATTCAAACAAACCAAATGAATAAAAGAATGATGAATAAACAAAGTGTAATCCAAAACTATGACAGAGGTGCACAAAACCCTTGAACTTTTAGACATTGGAAAAACTTGGAATATGGAATTCCTCACATATGGAAGTCTGCCTTTGCTCTCCCCCTGTTTAAAGGATAAGACTTTTAAACAGTTACAGGCCCATTTCCAAACTGTCTGTCTAAGCTAAGACTGTGAAATCCCTTGTGCGTGAGCAACTTCAGAAACTTTTACTCACATACATATTTTTTTGTCTTATTATCAATCAGGTTTAACGAAGGTTTTGAACTTTTGGACAACAAGCCACACTGTGCAGCCCTTTTTTACTGACTTGTCTTAGGCTTTTGACGCTGTCAATCATGAAATATTGAAGCACAGTCTTCTCAATATGGGACTGTCAGAGCAATCTTTCTTTTGGTTTGAATTTATCAAACAGATCATAGTGTAGCCAGGCTCAAGGCATTTTCTCTAGCTCATTCTTTTATTCACATCACATATAAAAAAATATCTGTCAAAATGTGCCCGGGGGAAATGTTCACTTTTATGCAGATGATACTGTTATTTATTGCTCTGCTGTCAGTTACAAGAGGCTTTTGATACAGTACAACACATTTTTTGTGAGTTTAAATTGATTTATGGTGATGTTTTATATATGCATGCACCTTCTCAGTGCTTTCACTCCTTCCTTTCTGATATACTGTATAACATGGAGCTTTAAGATTCATTACAAATCTTAAGGGTTTCTCCATTGCTCCCTGTATGCTAGAGTTAGCTGGCTTGCATTGTCTATCGACAGACTTTATCACCAACACGGCCTTATTAGGCAATTAAACAACATCTTCATCAGGTAGATGACATGTCAGCTGACAGGAAAATAAACAGCATTTTTCCTTTGCATTGTAGTACAGCTATTTAGTCCTAGAAATAAAAGTACAATAACAAAAAAAGTAAGATCAGACTGTTTTTTTGTTCTGGAAGAAGCCTAGCACTAGGTTATTAGGTCTACTGTGTGAGCTAGTTGGCTCAACATGTGAACAACTACAGTTTGAACTCTAACAAACACATTCCTTACTTTTTTGTGTTTTTAGTTTAAGAAAGGGTAAGGAAATACACCACCCTCCTAACTCTTCAAAGGCAGAGTATTACTCGAGCCACATGCACACCACTTTGGTATGTTGAGAAATCCAAAGCTTGACAGGCCTTCCGTGCCTATTACAGTTGCTAAGTTATGGCAGTAACAGTTGGGGCGAATTTTTTTTTTCCCAAATGGTCTTGTTAACAATTTATGGTCTAACAGTGATCACTACAATGGCTTTCTATTACATATGGCACTGCAGACTGTCTCTGCTGGCCAAGGTGCCACCACAAGCTCCCTTCATCAGTGCTTCAGCTGAGGGTGTCGTCTTAAGTTCCTTTTCCCTGGCTCGGGGTCATGATGGTGAATCAACTTTTCTCCTGAGATTTGATGGGCTTGGTAGGTCATCACAGACAGCTTGGGTAATTATCGTGATGTGCTCATCTCATCTGTGCTCTTTGCTGTCTTCTTGCCATCAGCCCACTGGCTCAGATTTCAGATTCCTCCTCCTGGACTAACTTGTGCTCATCTTTGCCTTCAGTGTTTTCAAAATGTGTGACCGCAACACTGTGAGGGCCAGCTCTTTCCAAAGCCCACAGCCCCCACCCAGCAGCACCTAAAGCCACCAGAAATAACTTGTAGAATGTCTCTCTTCCGTATTGCATCTTCACCCTTAAATCAACTTCTTGACGAGCACACCTTTATGTCTACCGGTGCATATTTCAGTCTCTACACGTTTACCACCGCACCTAAACAGAGGTGACATCTCTGACTATACTATGCTTAATTCTCACTCTTCGTCTCCCCATCTTCTCCCTCCACCCAAACCGTGATGACAGCATGTCACTTACAGATGAAAGTTTGCGTATATTCTCTCTCCCCAGGGCATATGGTGGAACATATGATACAGCAAATAGCAGGAAGGGAGGGGTGAGGCAGGAAAAACGAAAAGAGGATTGGGATGGATGATTGATTTTATGGAACATTGGAGCTGTCATATAAATGTTCATTCATGCTGTCGGCTCAGGGTTTGGGATTATGATGTCTATTAGGATCCTGGACAATTTTGCACCCTTGGAATACTTGCTGTTTCCCTTAAAATAATCATTACAAGCAGCATATTCCAGGTCACCAGCTTGCCTTGTTTTTCTGGGCACTATTTGAAGTGGAAATAAAGATTTGGGCGGGAGAATCAGGAACTGCTCCTGAAATGTGTTTTATTATGTCTAGTGTGAATGACTGTGTCTTAATGGCTTAATGAAATCTATAAATGCATCTGCAGAGGATAAAAATTGTAACAGTTTTAGTTTTGAAGAGATTTTCATATCCTGAAATGGATGTGTCATTTTTTACACATAGGCGTGTGCTGTTTGACGCAGACACATCTTGAGGTACTTTTCACCACAACATGTGGTAATGTGATTTTTGCATATAAATCTTTGTCACATGCTGTGCTGAAAGTTCTCACCACCTGAAGAAAGAGGTCCAGTTTGACAAGATGAGCCAAGACTGATTTTGGCTTAGTGTCTTTGAAAATTTTCCACATGACTGTGCTTTTTTGAGCTTAAATTTACATTAGATCTTCACCATGGGCTTCTTTTTGTTTGCTGGATGTGTTGAAATTTTGATGAGTATTAGTCAAATCATCTCCAGCACCTCCTTAACATATCAATGAAATTATCTGAAAAAATGTTGGCATCATATGTGTCAGCAAACCACAGATATGTCACATGTGCATGTTATCATGCAGCAAATACATTTAAAGTCAACAATGTTTTGGTTAATGTGTGGTTAGGTTAAGGAACAAAAAAGACTTAAGTACAGTCAGGAAAAATGATGTTTTGGCTGAAATACCCAGTTTTTGGGGCATAATCCCCACAGAAAAATGCAGCAACATCTTAGTAAAAACTATGGCTTTTTGCCCCACTATGTCCGCAGGGAAAGCAGTGATGTCTTGGTAATAAACAACCTTTTTTTGTGGTGCTATCCCCACCAACGGGTTGCTACAAAACACCCAAGTTTGAAGCCCAAAAAACCCACAGAGACATGCCAATGGATCGCTTCAAAACATGCTCATTTGGAGCCTTAAAGGCTGATGGAAACATGCCAACAGGTTGCTAAAAAACACCCATGTTTGGTGCCTAAAAAGCTCCTGGAAACTTGCAAAATTGCAGACATTTTTGTTATTGGTTTTGAACACAGTTCTGCAGTGGTCTGTAGCTTGGTGACAGGCCATCCACAGTCCCCCCCTCCCCCCGATGACAACATCATTTTAAAAAATACGTCACTTTCAAGATCTGATATGATATATGAAACATGTAAATGTAATGTATTTATGGTTTGCAGAAACACATAATACCAATATATTCTTCTGGCAACTGAGTTGAGCATTTTCATGCTAAATTTCCAACCTCTCTCTAGTCTTTTTATGCAAATATATATTAATCATTCATACCAGCTTACCTTTTTTTAAATCACCCAAACACTTAGTATCTCTCTATAATATTAAAAGTTATTGTTTAAAAAAAACCTAAAGTATTATTTACAAGTTTGACACAAACAAAATTTAGTTATGGGTTTAATGTGGATGTGATTCTACCAGATGTACGTGACAGTAACAACAGAAGGAACCAATCCAATGCACATTGAAACAAATGTTATTAAACGTTGATAGGTTCATAGAAGTTTGTGACATTTTTTAACTGTGTCCACTTCCAACCAGAAAGAAGAGCATTGACAAAAACATAAAAATAGCATACTCTCTTGTGAAACAGTCAAAACTGTGTTAGCTCTGGCAGAACATTATGTGTACATGTTGGACTTTAGCACTCAAAGTTAGAAAATACGTTTTGGGGGCCTTTAATATAACACATTTCACATATTTAAATCTTAAACACTACTGTTTTTTTTACTTTTATCCGTTTGCCAGTAGAATTATTTCTCATCTTAATTTGTTCAGACTCTGACTGGGACACTGACATCATCACCATAGCAACAGACCCTCTCACAGCGGTTGTTCAGCCCATTTGTGTTGACAAAAGAGTGTTTAGCTTCTCTGAAAATGGACAAATTAGAGCCACAGCAGCTACAATAATTTTCTTCCATTCGCTCTTTCTTTCTCTATCGTTTTACCATCTCCCCATTTTCTTCCTGAAGCACTTATTTTCATTTTTCCTGCCAGTCAGTCTCTCCCTCTCTTCTTGTCTGATGGGCTAAATCTGTCACTGTCCTGTTAGAGAAATAAACAGAGCGCCAAAGTAAAAGCAGGAGGACAGAGAGCGACTGTGTCCTCGTCTCACTGGTTCTGATGAGAGGAGCAGACAGAGTGCTGGCAGCACTACAGTGAGGTTCTTTGGGAGAAAGGGACCGTGAGGAAGAAAACATTACGTCTTTAAAGCAGAGAGGATAGGTCACTCAAGATGCACCCGGGATGTTAAGGGACAAACACAGCTTTGCTCCAGTGAAAAGAGAAAATCAGTAGGATTTGAAAGATGTACCCAGGACATCAGTGATGGAAGTGATAGATTGTTCTCACTTTTTAAGAGGGGAAATTTTAAACTTTATCGATGCAATGTCAGCTGTCAACTTCGATGGTGTGCTACTGACTTCAGCATGTCATAGTCATCAAAAGCCTATAGACTGATATTCAATATTTTTCCCCCTCTTTTTCAACAAGCCCACATACAGTCGCATTGATTATATGACGTTTAAGCCTTATGACCCTTTACAACATTTAACATGGTGGAGAATTATAGATGTATAATAATAACAAGATACTGACTATACATTCCAGTGTAGTTGGTTGCTTAGTGCATACATCAAAAAAGTTTTTTTAATTTTGAGGTTTACTTCCGTGGTATGCACTCAGCACAAAAACTTTACATTGCAATGACAAATGACATCACACATTTTGAAAACTGTTTCAGCTTAAGGAAAGTTTTACAAAAATAACACTACCATGGTTCAAAAATTAGTAATAGAAAGATCCATAATTGACTTTATTTGAAGTTTTCGGTGTCCTGACAACTGTTTTATTTACAATAGTGGCCTGGCCTTTTGGGAAAATGCTTTTCAGGGAGCAAGGGTTGGAGTCCAAAGAATATCTTGAAAATATAAAACTTCCATGGATAAAAAAAAACATAACGGAAAGATTAATCATTGAAGTTGTTTGCAGTTCGAGGGGTGGTCTGTAAAGAAAATCACTTTTGGGCTTGGTGGTATCTTGTCACTGCAACAGCTAACAATATTTGCCCCCAATTGGCTGGTTAACTGGGATGCACAATCAAAAAGGAAAAATAAATAAAACTTTTTGATCATTGCAATTTTAGCCATATAAGCGCACAAGTATACAGCATACTATACTGGATCATCCACTTGCTGTAAATTAGCTCACTTCAGTTCTGCTTCACTGAATGTTATTCTACGTCTGGTTCTTTGTCTCTCTCTCTCCCTCTCTATTGTCTGTAACAATAATAGTATTTGTTTAAAAGGAACAAACATTCTGAGCAATGACTGTATATAAAGATGGACTGCATAACAGCTCCCAAAACGTAAAGCCAAAGCATCTTGATCAGCCCTGTTTGCTGGTGGCAGGTCAAAAGCACCACCCCCTCCATGTTAGCAGATATGCACCGAAATAAAAAATCAAAATACACCAGTTTTTATTCCTTATTTGATGCTAGAAAAAGGGGGTGTGGCATCATGATTGACAGCTCTTTGTGTGTCAATCAATGTGCTCGTGATTGGGTCAGATGGGTGCAGGGGCAGGAATTGGATACTACCACTCCACTTTCCGATTGGCGAGTGAGCAGAGAAATGACGAGAGATGTTTGTCCACTATTACATACGATTTATGATCTAGAGCAATAGACTAACAAAGTTTCAGCTCTGCAACAAGAATAAATCTCTGTTTCCAGTATTCAGGGAGTTAAATTATGTTTAAAAAAAAAACTAACTCAGATCTAAAGTATATGGTTCTCTGACCAATTTAATGTGCTGAACTACAGTAGATTAATATACTCTGGCTACATTACTGGAACAAATAAAGTCCAGCAGTGTAACAACTGAACCTGGTTTTGGTCATTAGTGGCTAGATCAAAGCTCAACCCCACACAGATTCATGGTCTTCATTTAGAACAAGGATCACCGCTTTGGGGCAGAAATCACTGTGGTAATATTTAGCCCCAATACATCATATTTGACTGGGGTTTAAGGGTTTCTGCCAGTCTTAGCTTGTTAATCTTGGTAGCCACAGTAGCTTGGAACCCTGTTGATATTTAGTCACGGTCGCGTGTCTGGAGGCTCAGCAGATTGCCACTTGTCAGTGGGTGTGACTCACAAAATGGACCCGTGGTTGACGATGTTCTGGGTCAGAAATGAACCACGGCATGACAGGAGTGGGGACGTCTCGCAGGTGAAATAACAAGCTCTGGTGAATCACACAGTTCACATGAAATGAGTGTGGATATTGTAATAGTGCGACATCAAGCCGAGAGCATGTTGTGTGTGTGTGTGTGTGTGTGTGTGTGTGTGTGTGTGTGTGTGTGTGTTGGATGGTGCAACGATGAGAGAAAGGATCAGTATTTTGAGGGGACGAATATTTTGCATTGATGAGGAAAAGAGTGTGCAAAATGTTGAACGAACTCACACACACACACACACACACACACAAACACACACAGGGACATACAGTGACCCATTCATCAGGGTCTGTGGAGTCTGGAAACTCCCCTGTCACAGCCAAACACACAGGGAGAGACACACATACGGTATATGCTGAAACACTGTGAGAAACACATAAACAGTTGGACTGCTGAATCCGTCTGTCACATTTCATATACTTAAAGAAATTTGCAACTTCAATAAATCTGTTGGATTTTTCTTGTCTGACATGTAAGGCTTCATATAATATTATGGGTCTGTTTTCACGCCATCTAAATCACTGAGGCCTGGGATTGCTTTGGCTAATTGTCATGTTGTATGTTTTGGTATTTTTGGCTGAATTTGATTTATTCATGGGTGTGGTGGATTTTTGCACTTTGCAAAAACTTTGCAAGGGAAAGTTTAGTTCGATTTAAAAGGGCTTAATTCATAAAGCAGAGAGGGAAGGTGTAAATCATCCAACAGTAGAAGGACTAAAGAAGGTATTATTTTTGTTGTTAATAATAAATCACTCCTGAAATTCAATGCTCAGAGGGGTATTCTTGACTACGCCAAAGGAAATATTCATTTATAATAGGGGACAACTCTTTCATATAGCTAGAAACTTGAGTTTAATGTTGGCCGTTAAAAGAGAATTTGGAACAAAAACAGTCGGGTCAGTGAGAACCTCCAGCCTCTGTGCATATTTCTGTCCAGCCCGTAATAAGAATTTTTTCTTTTGACTTACCATCTGTCCACTGTGCTCTCCAAAGCTGTGAGAAAAACACAAATCAAATACAACATAATGATAAAATAAACATAAATGTGATGGGAATAAATTGCATTTGCCTTAAAGGATTGGCTCTTTTTATGTGCAGAAGCTTTGTTTCACAAAACCACAGAAATACGAAGGAAATAAGAACAGACCATTATCATCATCATGCAGTATCATCATCATATGGTATCATCGTCATACAGAATCATTATCATTGGAAATCGAGCTCTCGAATATCAGTTTTCCCGGGTTTTCTTTTTTTCTTACATCCTCAAGGCAATTTTCTGCATTTGGCCAGTGACTGGCCAATACATGCACCTTCATCTGTCTTTATAGTGCTGTCCTTACATTACATTAAGGCCAGTCCAAGTGCAGTATGAACTTATATTTCCTCCAAATTTCCCGTAACTGTCTTGAGAAAAACAACTTTGCCTCTCTTCCAATTGACCCAATGAAACTGGACCGGTAGTATGATTAGAGCTTTGACTTCAGACGTCTAATTTGGCGGCTCCTTGATGTGATGGCAGAATAAAGACAGTGAGAGGAGAGGAGAAGAAGAGAGGAAAGGAGAGCAGGACTCAAAGTGTAGAGGAGGAAATTGGAACATTGTGTAACCACAGAACGGCCATAGACGGTTTTAATATGCCCCACTAAAAAGAAGGGGAAAGCCAGAAAAACAAAAGGGGGTTTCGGCAGCGCCTCTTTCACAAGCGAGCTGGCCAGCTGCTCAGGCAGGGTGCAGGGTGAGTGGGGTGTGTCACACACATGGAGGCTGCAGGAATGTAATTTCCCGCTCACTTTCTGCTTTCTTCCTCTTCAAACACTTTCTTTCTCAAATTCTGTGGATCTGTCTCTCTTATTATCTGATTGGCAGAGATGTTCTGTCTGACTGTTGTTGTCACAGAAATAAAATGACAGTAGAGCGACCATTTTTATGTGAACCATGGCCATTGCAACCATTGTAGTGGGCTAATTTCCACATAAACCGAATCATGTGATACTGCGCTGGAAAGAGTCACTTCTGGGGATACGACTGACAATTGATTTGAGTTGCTATGAATGAAATCATCTGGTCTAGCTAACATTACAACATAACTTAATCTATATATATAACATAACACACAATGGTCCGACCTATTTGACGTTTCTGCTGTGCTTATTTTATGTACTGTATTGCTTTGCTATGTCTTTGATAAACTAAATCTTCTGATATGGAAGCTAAGCATTGAACTGCTGTGGGTGGGGCAGCAGCAAAAACATATTTCAGCCACCTAAATAAAAATCAATAACAGTTTCTGTGTATGCTTTATTTGTAATATTTTCTCAGCTTTACCACACACTAACTAATTGAGGAGGCAATTTATTCTGCTCTGTGAAATGTTCTGTGAAATGAATTTACTATTTCTTTAATTTTTAGGTAGGACTTTGTTAAATGGTTAAAAAGTAACCAATTGAGGCAGCATTTGATCAGCACAATTTCATATAATGTTCATGATGCAAGGGTTTTCTATCTGGAAATGATTGCAAACAAATGTTGTGATCCAGTCTATAAACTTCCGTTAAACAAACTAACTTGCAGCAAGTTGCAAACTCCCTGAGGTGAGGTTTTGTAGTAACAACCAATCAAGCAGTGGAGCAGTAACGTTATAATTTTTTTTAAAAAACCAATCTGTTATTGTTAATATATAACTGTTAATGTGCTACATTATTGTAGCACTTCAGAAGAATGAGAAAGAGATGCTGTTCAGTAGACAGCTAAAAGGATGAAAGAGCCAACAGGAATAAACAGTATGCAGATCAACATGTTTGCCTATCTAACTCGGTGGATTAAGGGTTTATTTCCACCAAACCAGAGTTGCTAATTGTTGAGTCAGATCACCAACTAGTAACCAGTTTTATTTTGGTCATGTAGAAATTTTGAATAAAGTGTTTTCTACAATGAATTATCAAGGGAATTAAGGTGTTAGTTCCGTGAAAGACATAAACTGATACTGATAAACAGTTGTATTTTGCTGTTTAATAAGTCAAACAAGTGTTAAAATAGGCCAAAACAGAGTTGTCAAACTCGTGAGTGTGACTCACTGCACAGCTCACTGATGTGTGTTGTCACCATAATAATTAACAACCAGTTTTCTTTTGTTTCAGTCATATATGACCATGGCTAACATCAGTGTCTTTCCTACTCCATTCTGTTTCTACAGTTGTAACCCTAACCCTATTTTTGAATTGTATTGATAAGACTTTTACTATTGCAAAATCACACAAAACAGGTATGTTAAATGAACAGGAGTCCACCCAGCCTGCATCATTACCATACAGCAGTAAATTGAGGTTTGAATATTTCAGTATCTTAAGAAAAAAATGTTCCGCAAACGTAGCTGTTAGGAGATGGTAGCAATAATGTGGCAATGTGCTCAATTTGTCACACAGCTTCTCAGGTCAACTTACTACCACGACTTTTTAAAAAGAACAGACATGACTATGACAAGTTAACTACCATGACGGATCACAAAGCCACATCAACCGTCTTAACTTCCGAGAATACACACAGAGAGTGGGTTAAATTAAAAAAAAATATTTCTGTCTTTCTTTAGCTATTTCAATCATATTACGCTGCCTCAGAGGAATAAAGCTAATTACTAAAACAGAGACTCGGAAAAAAATTACCCAGTTCCATGAAACGGGGACATCTAAACCACATTTTTAGGATCTACTGCGGAGCAGACACACTGCACAGATACATACACATACATACACACTTACAGACGCCAGTGCGCAGAAACACACATGGAGATCATAATATTCACAGAAAACCCCCCAAAAACATACACAGTGCTTGCATGACATGAACATTGAAACTTATATACACATATGTGCACATGCAGACAGTGGCATGTTCCAGGATGTGTGTCCTACATTTACCAGAAACTGTATTAACAATAAGAACTCTAACAAGATGATTATATGATTATTACTGTCTTGGCCCGAGAGAGAGTTTAAAATCTAGGAAAGGGCAGCGGTGGTCACAAGGAAAATGCTATGAAAGACTCTGGGAGGAGTTCTGGCTGGCCTTGAAGGGCTTTTAAAATTTTCTTTAAATTTCAAGTATTTTCTGATCCTTTAAGGCAGGAAAGACAGGCCTGACATTAAACGAGACGCACGAACACAGACTCGTATCTCTCAGTATTTACTGGTAATGTCCCCACAATAAAAACCCAGAATAAAACCAGGGTTGTTCATTTTGATTAAAGGGTAATATTTTAATATGCTTTCAGCACCCACAATCACCGCCTTCATGTTTGGTCCATGTTTTCTGTAGAGCTGTCCACTAAAACAAAAACTCTGTTAAAACTGGTTGTTTGCATCATGGGTGTGAAGTGACAGTCTTGACACAACTCTCCTCAGGGAGCAACCTCACATACTATTGCTCAAATGTTACACTTCTTTGCCTCATTCCAACTCTTAAGTCTCAGAGTAACCTCTGAAATTCAGATCAAAGACAGTTTTGTCATTGTTTCAATTTCACTGAATCCTGCCACAGAACACAAGGTTTGATAGATGATTTAAGATCATCATTCACCGTTTGAACCAACATCCACAAGCAGACCCAGTTTCCAGATGTTCATTGATAAACTATGGACCCGATTTGGCCAATCCACTCACACTGGACCACAATACTCAGCCATCTGAATGGGAGCATGACAGAGTGGCCTTCTCCCCAAACCTCACCGCTGCTTTGAACCTCTAGAAGGTTTAGAGAGAGACTTAGGAGCTCAGCTCATAATATGGTTACTGGTTAGCCACCAGCAACCACACTCTGCTCTCTGATGTTGCCTTCAGAGGCCCAATGCAGCTGGCTGATGGTCGAGGCTTGGCTGAGCAAAGCTCTTTGTAGTGTGGCAGGTTGCATAAAAGCAGGGAATGTCCCTTCACTGGATTCCTGACCCCCTGGAGCTTATTTCTTATCAAGAGATGGAAACAATTGCAACTCTAGACAGAGGAACTGTGACTCACTGAGTTGCACTGAAGCCTCATAACAAGATGGCTCTGCAATGTCAGATGCTCATTAAAGGTCTGTTCTGTTGGAGTAGATTAAAGTGATTAACCAAAACATTCATCCATCCTTTCACTGTCAGTGGAAATGGGTTCCATTTGACTCTGACACCACAGTAATGGCAGGGCTGCTGGAGAGAACAGCACATAATAAATCACCAGATAAGTCTATATTTTCCACATGTTCATGTCAAGCAGCAACTCCAAGGCTGAAGAATGAATCCAACATAGGTGTGTCAAAAACTGCAGTTTATCAAATTGTCACTCGCTAACTTTAAAAGCAGGTCAATCCCCATAGAGTGCCCCTGTAGGCCAACGTGGAAGATAGCATTGCCCCAGTTACCTCTTCAAGAAATCTATAGGATTTTTCCATTGGATTTTGAATTATGTCAGAAAATAAGCTCTGTAGCAAG
Organism: Plectropomus leopardus; assembly: GCF_026936395.1. Taxonomy (NCBI): domain Eukaryota; kingdom Metazoa; phylum Chordata; class Actinopteri; order Perciformes; family Serranidae; genus Plectropomus; species Plectropomus leopardus. The sequence continues at coordinate 15,178,777 of NC_142186.1, forward strand.
AATATTTTAATGATACTTGCATGTTCTGTTCAGCAAGATAATCTTCAAAAATGAATACCACTTTTAGGATACAGAAGTCTAAATGCAATCGGCAGAAACTTCAATCGCACAAAGACACAAACGTTGCCACCACAACAAGGCTGATAACACTCTGCCACCTATTAGCAACCACCTTTTTAAAGACACATAAAAGCTTCTAAGTTAGGGAGTGAAGTGCTTACTGATATACTTTATGCCATAGAACAAAACCTGAAAGTCTTTTCAAGTTTGTGTTAACCACAGACCTTATTTCAGGCGTCTGACCAAAAAACCCAATCAGAAGACCCATTGACTTTGAGACTAGGGAACCAGAGGCGCAAAATGCTAACTTATTTCTGGATTCACGCTAAAATGCTTACCTTTACAGCAATAATAAACATGTTTGCAAGCTGGTACAAAAACAGCTATACTGTCATGTTCAAATATGATCACTTCTGGTTAAAAAAATCCAAGATGGTGACAGCCAAAATAACTTGATGAGTCCACAAACCAATGGGTGACATCACGGTGGCTATGTCCATCATGATACACACACACACACACACACACACACACACACACACACACACACATATCACATAGTCTTTGGTTCATATGGGTTTCTTTTAACTGTCCAGAGGAAACTAAATTTAAAACTTTAAATTGCTCATAGGTTTTAACGTATTTCCCAGTAATGTAGTGTTAGACTGGGGACTTGTCCAGGGTGTTTTCCTTCCTTTTTTTTCCAACACATTTTGGGAATGCTCAAGCCCCTTCTCTGACACTCCACTGTAATCAGTGAGTTCGTCCAAAATAAAAAAAGACCATTTTAGTTTCATTGTGTAAATTAGTGAGTTGCTGGCTGGTGGGTTCCTTAAGTTTCCGACAAAGACAGGTCAGTGCACGCTAAGCTCAGCTAAGCTAAGCTAAGCTAAGCTAAGCTAAGCTAACCATATAGCTCCATATTCAATGCACAGATGTGACAATTGCATCAATCTTTTCATGTAACTTGAAAAGAAAGCAAACCAGCATATTTCCAAAAATGGTGAACAATATCTTTAAATGGGATTGGCACACCTTAAATGCTTGGAAGATGTTCTTAGTAGTAATTTTTAATTAGTAATTTTAAAAGCTGAATCAAGTTGAGCCCAGTTCAGTGGGTCCCGCTGCCAATTTGGGAGATACAACAGGAACAGGGACCGGTTAACATCACAGTGTGAAAATGCTCAGCCAAAGAGAAACCTATGATTCACCCAATAAATATGTGGTGTCTCAATCCAGTCTACCAAGGATATCCTGCCTGGTTTGGTTCACTGACAGAATAGATAGGACACTTTCTCGTCAGTATATTTGAGTCAATGAATCATACCACATGGTTAGCCTGTGCTTTCACACCCTGACAGGACAACACCCTAACACACATATTGTCGTCTGCTCTGAGCTGCATTACTATGATCATTTTGGTTTCAGTAGGAAAACGTTGACGTTCCACTCCCTCTCACTTCATAACCTACATTAAATATTTCACCGGTGACTCGTGTGTTTGTCACAGCAGCAGTGGTCTTGTTAAACCTTGGTGAGATATTAATACACTTACTGGGGAGTTCACATGCTGATGTCTCATGGGCTACAGAGAAGTGAGAGTTGTCCCACCTTGGTGAAACAATACTGTTGCAACTCTGTTTCCTTTTGGTTCTATTTTAGCTGTCGTTCTTGAAGTGATGTGACTCTTAAGTAGTCCTACTCATAATTTCCAGTAGCTCTAATGGGATAGCTCATGTGTTTTGAATAAGCGGATAGGTACACAAGTGTAATAGTTTGAGCATTAACAAGAAGATCATACTGTAAGGCGACCCTGTCAATGCATTTGTGATGTCCAGTGAAGTTAAATAAGAGGAATGCACGCAATTTCAAAGCAGAGTTTTAACTGTAGGCAAATTCTGTGTCTATTTCCTGTACTTAAGTTTGGTATTTTAGCTTTGATTTCATCCATCAGTCCTAACTGTTTCAACCACACAGTGAACAGTGATGCAAAGCACATCATCTTACATCACCTAGTTAACTGTGCCCAGGAATGCTGGATAAACTAAAAGGCACTTGGAGAGTGCAGAGCCCCACCGAAGACATATGCCCAATCTCACAATGTACAAAAGTGGCAAATGATTTCTGTATCTGGCCCATGATTTAGATCCATTCCAAAATTAGAATGAGGTCATTCTTGGCCCATGCTACACCCTTCGACCAGGTTTTGCGAAAATCAATCTAGTTTTTCTGTAATCCTGCTGAGAAGCAGAAGAACTAATCAACTAACAAACAAAGTGAAAACATCCTTGGCGATAACAAGTGCTCGATAACTTTCACACTAAGACTGTAGAGTGAGTTGACCAGGACCACATCCTGTCTATTGACAGTCAGATCTATTTTTAAAAATAGATGCTTTAATAAACATCCAAAAATAAATTGCAGTGACTTACAATTACCAGCAGCACAAATTAAATGACACAGGGGTGCTCCCTTGACACCTACATACTTTCAAGCTTGTTTGCATTCGCCCCACCAAAAGAAACACTGCAGTGACGCACTGTAAAAAAAGAAAAACTCTTTCACTTTAATGAGTTCACTGTCACATTATCTGCTCAGTAAAGCATGGACTTAACCATCTATTTGTCCCATTTTTCCTCTGTTTTCTTCGTCACAAGCTGTTGTTTGAATTCTGTGTTGTCTGTTGTTTACAAGGCTATTGGGTTTTTAAAAATGGCTGCTACCAGTGATGCATTGGATGTGTTTGACCAATCAATGCACAATTTCAGCATTTGGACCAAGTACATAACACTTATGGTTCCTTTTCTTGTGCTGGGAGAATGCCTACTTTGAAATATGGGCTTAAAAAGTACTACATCTAAAAGTTCTAAGAAAAACGATGTTCGTAGTTCTTGTGGTGCAGACACAACAAAAAGAATGGTTAATTCCATTGCTCTGTTCCTTGTTTAAATAGTTTTATACCGATCTGATCATGTGTTAGCATCTGTGGGGCTGTGTGTGGGCCTGGCTGTACATATATTACTTGAGACATTCAATCTTGGATTTAGAATTTGCTTTCTTACTCGTTTTACTTGGTTGATAATTGTTTTGTTATCTGCTCTAATAAACCCTAATGAGCTGAATCTATGTGCCAAACCTTTATAAGTGCTAAATATACTTTACATTAAAGAAATTCAGCACCTTTGAAGACACTTTTTGCTGTAAATTTAGAAGCTTATGGCCTAATCAAAGGCTTTTAATATTGCTGGGTTATGTCTCAACTTACATAAGCAAAGCCTTTCCAAGAGTATTTTCTTTAACATTAGACATAGTCATCACTTTATAGGCGTCAACAGCGTACCCAGAGCTTTCTGTCTGGTAAAGTCCTGTGTTAGTGGAATCACACTGGAGTCACTTCTTAAGCCAATTCTCAAGCCCTAATTTTTTTTGGGCTACAGTCTGATTATTCTCAAGCCTCAAATCAACTGGTCTGCAGCTGACAGTGTTTGCATTGCCTGTATAAATTGATTCGGCATAAGGCTTATACACTATACAGAATTATACCATAGAATCAGATATGCCCTTACTAGATTTTTGTTATGAAGGAAAAACCTATTAAATGTGAACTAATCCCTAAAATGAACGACTACTCTGTAATAATGCTGCATCATTTCTGCCTTACGATTCAGGCAGCACTGCTGTGAGTCAAGCTTCCCTGGGCCGGAGGTGAGCTGTAGAGGATGATGTGTGACAGCATCCCCATCTTCATAAAACTGAGTGAAAACAGTACCCCTGTTTGCTGGAATTACCATCATAAACACGCCTTGGCTGTTAATAAAATTAGGAAAACACACTTGTCCATGTTTACGACACATAACGGGGAAAACTGTGCGTGTTTTCTACCCTAAAAGTACACACAAACATGGCAGTCATTATGACAAACATGACAGAAACTGTGTAATAGTGTAAAACGAACGGCAGTGACTCACATTGTGGGTATTAAAGACGAGATTTGTATTAGGAAAATGGGGCTGGGTAGGTGGTTGCTGGCCGGGCTGGACCTGGTTGTCAGAAGATCTGCGAAAGGCGTGTCCACATGAGGAGTATTGTAGCTCTGCCAGTGCAGGTTATTGCATGCGACTATGGTGTGATCACACAATGTTCAAGAACATTTTATGCGCTGAATCATTTAGCAAAGATTTCACAAAAGCCAGATATTACTCAAACGAAACTGTAAGAGGGCAGATATGGCATTCACAGTGGGTGTTCTATGGGGCAGCTTGTGGGTTTAACTAAAGTACAAATTGCAGCAAAATGACATATTGGAGCCTGACTAAACCACTACTGTGTTTTTGAAGATGATACATAATGATTAATTCTTGGCCAACTGGCACAAAGAATTATAACCTCCAGCATTGTTTGGAGAATATGTATTTATGTTACATGATCTCAGAGACATCCAGAAATTGAGCTCAACCAAGTTAATGTCATTGTTGAACACAGGGTCAAACGGCATGCAGAGAAACAGTTTCTGTGAGTTTGTGGGCTATCAATCCAGTCGGAAAAGTAGCAGAATCTCTTCCAAAAAATAAAAAATAAACCCATATTTGCAACGTGTCTTTAACAAGCCCATATTGCTGGGAAAAGAAAGCAAATCAAAACATTTCATCATTTGTAACCTTGTCACTTTTGATCAACATCAGCAGCTCACTGCCTCTCCCGACACTGCCAATATGAATTAATCCCAATATTTCAGTCAGCCCTGCATTTAACCTTTGCTAAACACACTCACTATTTCTCAGCATTAAAAGGCTTCATAGCCACGTACTACTGTTGGTTACTGCTGGAGGCTTAGGCGTCTTAAAAGCAGTTTGACACCGACTCTTTAGGGAGACGAGACTTATGTTAATTTAGCTTTCCCACCCAGACTTTCTAACCTTGTACTGAGATTAGATCTTTTAGCATTACAGTCAACACCCTGTATGCTATGCCAAACAATGTACTACATCTGTTGCATCTGTCCACCATGACTCTTATCTTGCAACCTTAGTTTGATCAAACTGACAGAGGTGTGGAGAACTTACAGAGACAGCATGACTTTTGAAATCATCTGCAGCTATTTGATTGTCTGTGAGTTTGAAAAATTCTGTCCAAGGAAACAACACTTTAGTTAGTCTGCTGTTTGGGTACAAACTAATGCTCTGTGGAGCAGTTTTATTGGTTTGTAGTACCGTATAACACACACAACAGCCATTATGTGATCCAGGCCACACAGCTCTGCCAGCTCTTACAGTAGCAATCCCAGTAGTTTAATCACCTATTACACAAGCTAACTCTACCACTGTTATTGCAAGTTACGAGCTATCATGCCAGCTAGTTGCCAACACTGTGCTTTATGGAGCCATACTGGACTGCCTGTTATTAAGGCTGAGACCCTTTGCTTAAGCATTGTTTTAAGGATGCATCAGCCCCAGCAGGCTATTTTCCTTAGAGTGATATACGTGCAGTATTTGTCTCTTTAAAGATGTTAGTCTTGCTGCAGTATTTTATGTCATTTATCTCTTTCTTAAGGAAAAATATAAGGACAGACTATACTATTTGAGCCACAACACAAAAATGTCTGCAAAGAAAAAGGGAGGAGAACATTTTCGAGGCATTACAGCTGTGTGTCAAAATGATTTCTTGTAAGTATACTGCAGCAAGACTAAGAGTCTGTGAAGCTATATCATAGACTTTCTACAAAGATATTTATATAAACTCTTTGGCTGCACAATGGTACGATGTTTAACAGCATATTTACTGTGGTCAGCCTCTTAAAATGTTAGCATGCTAGAATTTGCTAATCACTACTAAACAAAGTACAACCAAGGCTAATGAAGATGTTTGTTTTGCAGGTTGGTCATAAACCAAAGTATTGATGAAGTAAAAATTTTGGCCTGATGATTGTGCCAGATGTAATGACTGTGGGATCACCACAGTTATGCCATAAATGTCTGTACCAAATTTCAACAGCAACCCTTTCAATAGCTGGGATATATCAGTCTGGATCATAGATAGAGAGACCTGATATCTATAACTACACAGTTAACTTGGCTAAAAATATACCACAATAAAGACGAGATGTAAACAAAACAGAGTAAAAACATGTCTTCACCAAGGACTTTTTGTCATTTATAGGCTACTGTACATTGTCATCCCTTTCTTTCCAATATCTATAGTGGCCAACTAGGGCAAACACATTACAATGGTCCAAAACAATTCCATAAGAGAAATATTCTGTTCGGTAAAGCAAGCAAGTTGAGCAAAAGCGTCCTCTTTCTCCTGTCATGTAGCAGCAATTTCAAAGTATTTGTGTTTTTCTACTGCATAGATGGCCTAGTTTTATGTGAGGATTCTCTCTTTATATTGCTGAGATACTTATTAAACACATGGTACGAAGGCAAACTGGCACAGGGAACAAGGAATGCACAAACTAAATACACAAGGAAGGCAGGGATAATTGGACACAGGTGAAACATACCAAGGAGGGGCAGACAATCACAGAAGCAGGAGACATACAGGAAGCAGGAGGTGGGGATCTGAAACGAGAGGAAAGGTGAGGAACAAAATAAAATAGAAAATGAATCTAAACAAAAAACACGACTAAGGAGCTTAACAAGACATGACAGCAGCCTGTTTTGTTTCGGGATTTTTTTTGCAGCATGCTTCCGTTGTTGCATTTGCTTTGGAATTTTGTGTTTTTTAGTCAGCATTTTTTGAAATTGTAGCACTTTTAACCTAATGGAAATGTTTTGAGCAGATGTAGTGCCTTTGCCCTTCTCAACCACCTTAGATAATGTATTGGAAACACTGTCTTTGTGGGGACGGCAGCCTTGAATATAAATCAAAACCTTTTTATGTCATGTTTTGTTGACAACTCGACTACATTTTTTGCCATGTTAACTGGGTATGCCTCAAGGGATATCATGGCCGGACTGAAATATCTCAACAGCTACTTCATAGATGGCACAGACGCTCATGTATTAACTGTTGAATAGAATTTCAGAATTGGACATTTTCCATGCCAGCCAAACGAGCACACTGCTTTGCTACCAGAAAAGAATTAATAGCTGCCTACTGTGGTTATTCTCTTCTAATTGTAGCTTACGTGTGATGCATTGCAGCTAATAAAGGTGATTCTAACTGCCAGAAACTCTGCCAACCATTACAGCAGCCAACCTCACTGTTTATTCACCCCTGACACATAAGTGCTCTCCACCACTCTACCACCCATTGCTTAGCATTACCAGCAGAGGCACTGGCTGGCCCACACACCAATTCATGACCAGTCTGTTCTCCTGGCTGGCCCACACTGCCTTCCCAGCACCGAGCCACTGTGTGATTCCACTGGGGAACATTCATGTATGTTTCCCGTTGCCTTTGAATTTGGAAATAAATAGTTTCCGACCAGACGGGGATCGCAAAGCTGTTTTTAGAGGCATCACCAGAGCGTTGCTGATTATGGCCTCTAAGGCTGCATTTACACAGGAACAAAAAAAATCAGATTTTTAACTGTTTAAAGCACAGACAAGCTATGTGACAGGAGATCTCATTGTAATGAATCCTGATAGATGCTTACATCCTTGTTGCTTCATCACTCCTGTTTTGACATCACTTCTGAGGAACAAAGGCAAAAAACAAAATAGTTTCAGTCCAAATCCACCCAAAAATTCATGCAGTAAATTGATGACAAATGCCAGCATGAATTTCTATAACTAGCTCATATTACACTTCACAAACACATTCTATGTATTTTCCCAGCATCATTCCTATTCTGCGTGTGGTTCAGGGAGATGACAGGATAGATGGTAAAATAATAATATTACACAGATTTACCGCAATAGGAATGCCTTGAATAACCTCAAATTGTCCCTGGACTCTATTGAATGACGTGTCTGACCTACTGTACGTTGAGAAAGGATGTTGCGACCAGAGAGGCAAATTAAGGGAAATACCCCAAATAGCTGTCTGTAATTCAAGGCCTTTATATTAATCCAAACCTGAGGAGAGAAAATAACAGCTGTTTGACTGTTGTGAATGTAGATCCCAAAGAGATGAGAAATGAAAGAGTAAGAGAAAGAGTTGAAAAATGATCTTAAAACTTTTTCAGAACATTGTTATATGCATTTTACAACATTTACATGCTATATTAATTCAGTTTCTTAATGGAATTTTAATAAAAGCACAATAATATGTCTTCTGAAAATAGAGACTTATTTTACTTTCACAACTAAGGGCACAGGGAGCAGGAAATTTGCAAACAATTAGAGATAAATCCAAACATACACATACACAAGTGTCTGCAACGAAAGTGTTTGTGACACTGGAACATGATTTTGATTTAGTTTTAGCCTCAGTCTTTTGACAGGAAAATGTTTCATTTATTGTTTTTAGGCACAAAGACATTTGATTATGTCCGTTTAGTCTAGTTTCAGTCAACGAAAGCTAAAGACAATTTAATTTTCAGTGAATTATTCATGTTCTTTTTCATTGTTAGAGTTACCAATAACACTAAGAATGGCTTTGTTATAGTAAGTCTTGACTGTGCGACAGTGAGCTCGCATGCAAAATACCAGGACTTTGAAATTGAAACCAAGCTTTCTTTATTCAGATCTGTGTTTATACCGTCACATGTCAAAACATCTGCTGAAAAAGGCAGGGACACTGAATACTATATCACACTTTTAAGCTTAGCGATGCCATTTAGCATTGTCTTTGGTTATTTCAGTGTGAGATTAAATATTTATTGAAATTAAGTTATGTAAGATTACAGCACCTTCATTCAATTCAGACATGTGTATCAAATTATTTCAAAGTATGTGAGAAATAATCTGAAACACATGTTTTAAATAAATAATTAAAGTAGCCTGTTTGGATGTCTGGAAATCAGTAATACTGAAAATGTTGCATTGACTAAATAATACAGCTGTCTCATTATGCCCTACCCCAGTTCAAAATACAATTTAGCAAACATGTTAAGTATGTATCTTGAAGGGCTTTTTCAGTTAAACTAATGATTAAACATTGTGTATTGTAACAGTGTCAGAGGCTGAAGCATAGTTTAATTTGACATCAAATTAACCTAATCAACCGATGACCTGCTCCAAGATTTACATTTCAGAATTGAAAAAAAAAAAGTGAGGCACAAAATCTAACTTCATCCAGTGAGAGCTGAGAGATATGTATGCATGACTTCTCCATGACCAAAAACCATAACACAAAATTAGACATCTAGTTTAAATCGATGAAATCTGTGCAGCAGTTATCCAACCTGGTCTCACAGAAACGCATAAAGCTGCATTATGTGGTGGTGGCAAGCATTATTTTAAAATTACATGCCGGCATCATGAAAATAATGCCAATAGACTGTTAATTGTGAACAGTCACAGTTTAAAACCCATGGTTGTGAAATAGCCAGTTTTGTACTCACTTAGGTTTAGATAAAGTTTTGGCTAAAAGAAGTCCCTTTGTTACCAACGAGATATAAGTAGATCATATCATGACATACTATGAATATGTCATGTTATTACAGCACATTGTGATTTAAGTACATAAAGTACGCAGAGTACATAAAATATTTAAGTTCATACGTAAAAGAAGTCAAAGTTGACTTTTGACACAAATAGCGATCTCCTGGGTGAAAGTCCTGTATTTGTTTGACTCATCCACCACCCTGACCTCCTTCATACACAGACATACTTGTTATAATACTTATGTTGAACAAGGCAATTTTTGTGTCCACCATGATGAAGGATCCCAATTGACTTCTCGTCAGCATCGTTTCCGTGGTGCCAGCACATAATATTGTGTTGTAGTGTTCCAAGTATTTCTGTCAGACCAGGCCGGTCAGATCCATAGGGGTGAGAAAACAGGTGTCAGGCCACCGGTGGCTTTTTATACAATTCAATTCATCCAAGTGAGAAATTTCCCAATGCTTCTCCTATAGCTCCAGATATCATTCATTGATTTATTATGTTGATGTCTGCAGTTTGATTTCAAAAGTCATGTTTTCATTTAATGTTTTTATGTCTAATGTACACTTCATAAAGGAAACTGGGGTGGACTGTGTCCTCATACCTGATTTGTATGGTATCAACTAATAAATGCCCAGAGACTGATGTTATGTACTTAATTATAAGTTACATTCTTAGGTTTAGGCAAGTAAGGTTACTGTGGTTAGGTTTAGGAAAAAAAACATGGCGATGACATATCTTCAAATAGCTTAAAGTTCACATATTTTCACAGGGCTATGAACACTGTTTGACCCATCCACCCCCCCACCCGCCCCCCCTACACAGACATTCGGTAGACTTGCTTCTTTTCTCTCTTCAGTGCATTGGTCACGAGATTGCCTTCCTGATTTCATGGGTCATACAAAAATTGTGGTGCATTTCTTTTCAGAGGTACAATTACTAATAGTGCATGGTTGGATTGGTGGACATTGAATCATCTTTGGTAGAAAGCAGTTGACCTTTTCTTGTGGTTTTGTCCCCGGTCCTATTCATGAAAGTTGGTGTGAGTTGCCTCTTTGTTCTTCCTTCTAAAAGATCCACATGAAAACAGGTGGAGTTCACATCTGCTGTCAATTAGACCGATCAGCAAAGCATTCAGAGTAATTAAAGGAAATAACAGCAATCAGACAAACAACTGATAAAATTACAATCCAGAAACAAGTTCACATCCCTTCTTTCTCCTTTGCTCTTTCACACATGCACAAACAGTGGTGATACTTCTCCGGGCAGGCAGCTGTTCTAGTGATGATTCCCATCCTGTCTTTTTTTTTTCTTTTTTCTAGTGTAAGAGGTCATTTGTCTTGTATGTGTGTGTAAATGTTTCTTGCCTGTCTGTCCTGCACACATGCTTTCAGGTCCTCTTTTCACAGAACAATATGGTATTCCCTCTTTTTCTTCATGTGGTCATGATGACGCTTCCAAGAAAGTCGTGCAGCCCAGAGTTTGGCCACAGCATGACCGTCAGCAGACCACTGCTGTGGTCAGACAAGGGGAGACCTTGCTGAAAAGAAAACCTCCCATGGATGGATGGGGCACAGCCTAACAAAATTCTCCTTCTGACAACCTCCATTAAACAAATACAGCTTGGTGTGGTGAAGGCCCAAAGGAACACATTCATTTATATTTATTTATTCCCTGATCTCTTTTTCCTTATTTGTCATATTTGAGATGAGATCTATATATCAGATTAGTTTTTCTTGTATTTCTTTTTCTCAAATTCCTTTGCCGTCTCTCTTTTTTTTCTCTGTGCCTCTTTCATTTTTGTGGCATTTTTCCATCGGTGCACCTATCAATTTCTCTCTCCTGAAGGACTCAACAGTTTCCTCTGTGCCGTTTCCAGTCAGTCAAACCCCAGCTCAGATAAATATAGTTTTTAACGCCCTTTACTGGTAATGAATCCATCGGTGCATTTAGCTCAAACTCGTTGCTGGCCTGAAATTTAACATGTTAAAAAAGTGAATGAAAGCATGCATCTGTCTGTCCTGCTGTGCATTTCAGTACAATATAGTAGTGTACTGCATTCACATTGCAATTGGTCACTGTAAAATTAGCCTTAGCATAAGTGTGTCTCATCAGAAAAGCAAACATGTATAATTGGTTCTAAATGAGGGAGAGAGGCTGACTGGAAGTCTTGTGTCGGCCCCTGGGCCTCCTAAATTTATATATATTGGTAAGAATAAGCAAATGAAATCAGGACAGGCACCTTTTTTTTACAACCTGGGTCTTATTTTCCTAAGGATTGTGATAATGTTTTACTCGCCAGTTTAATTGCTGAGATTTGGGAAAGTGACGACATTGCTCAAAGAGAGTCCAACAAGGCAAGCAGCACAGTCAGAAAATCAAGCAAGCTGTTAACAACCTCCACTGCTGTTTGTTTTGGAGAAAAAGCAAAGTAATTTTATCACCCCAAATCGCCCATTTTAAATGGTCATTAGGTTTTGCAGAGCAACCTCCTGGTTCAAATTTGACCCATAGTCACCTGGCTGGACTCAAAGATTGTCCTGGCACAGGAAGCACTGGAGAACCACAATGAGCCCGACTGGTCTCCTGCTGTGTCAGCCTCCCTCAATTGGCTGGTGAGAGCGCGACCGGGCAAGATGTGGCAACTTGGGATGAGAACATGGTGGGTCTGCTTCCAAACAATTCACTGAGCTTGGCGTTGGTTTCAGTTAATAAAGGTTAATATATAATTCAGACAAAATCTAAAAAGAAGTACTTCTTTCTGTTATTATTTATTGTGCATCGCAGTCCTCACAAAAGAGCTTATTGCTAAACGTAAAGAAAGTCTGGCAACCTGTCCAGGGTATACCCCACCTCTTGCCCGATGTCAGCTGGGATGGACACAAGTCCTCCCATGGCCCTAAAAAGGACAAGTGAATATAGATGTGGAATAAATGGATGCTTTGCATATATATCCAACGTGCAACTTTCTTGCTATTTTGTTTCCTTCCCTCACCTCTTTGCCGTCCTCCTTTGACAGACTATTAGATATGACCCACCTTTTTGATAATAGGCAAGCAATCAATAGGACAAATGACAACCTGTGACATGATGCTGCTGAGTTTCTAGATTTGATAAAATAAAGATATTATATGTAACATTTCTGCATTAATTATTATTTTGTTGAGTTGTGTACTTTACTTGTGTACATTATCCCAAATGTTCAAAAAAATGTTAAAACCTTGAGAAATCTGGAATTTAATTCGAGGTTTTGGTGGTCATGGTCACCTGTCCAAACTTAACCTGAATAAAACTTTAATACATTTCCGCATGAACGTGATTTCTGCATGTGTCACGTCAGTCAGATTTGTATCATTAACTTTATTTAACAATTAAGACAACCGCTCTCATAATCCCATCCTACATTACTTATTGCTAGACGGATTATATATCATTATATATGATATTATTATATTATTATCTTTAAAATCTGTCCTTTTTTGTTTTTGAGGCCCCTAACAGCAGAAATTACTTAGGGGCCTTTTTAAATGATCTTTAGCATAAAGTGTGGTGCAAGTGCATTTAAGGCATGTTTAACTTTGCCAGGTAAATGGCACACAATGTGTGCGCAAAGTAAGGTGTCTAAGGGGCTGTAATTAGTCCCTTAATTATAGGTGTATTTTGGGCGTAGCATGAATTCCACCAATCAGACTGTCATCTCCCATTCCCTTTGAAAGCCAGGTCCACCTGTACCTGTGGATTTGGCAAATTAGAAAGGTGAGAGGTTTTTGCAAAGAGTAATGCAGTAGGAGCAATAATGTCACTAAAGCAAATATTGTGGGACATTCAAGCAGATAGACTAAAACTGTAGTTGTAAATTGATACTACTCCCCATGCATGCATGCATGGATAAATATGCACAGTCTCTCTTAACAGGGGTTGAACAGCAGCTCTGCAGCTGTGTTCTGCTTTGTTTACATTCAGATAATGTATTTGAGTTTTTTCTGATCAATGATGTATTACTTCACACACCCAAAACCCATCCATGCAGGTGTTTGTATAACAAGCAGAGTGTATTCACATTGTGAACCCACTCATGTAAACGTATCTTACCATCTGAATAATGCCTCCTTAAATCTCAGGAAAATCCTGTGTCATTTTGACTTAAGACCAGCTATTTTTTTGGCAAACGGTGCAATCTTTTTCTGCTGCCTCAAAATAGCAATGCACCAACAATGTGCCTGACCACACCTCACTTTGAGACTTACGCGCCCAGATGGATGCAAGTACCTTCACTACTCAGACAGCATGGGCACTGGCCGTGAAAATTACACCTTATCGGTATAGAAATGATCAATGACAGTTTTGCATCGCTGTGTGTTACTTTTCACTGGGTGTGGGATCCAATACAGGTCAATATAGTGCAATTAAGTTGGTGATTAAAATGTCATCATACACATATAACATATTATTTTCTTGTCTGCTTCTTCCCCCATCATGTACAAGCTCTCCTGTGCTTTCACCACCCCCACCTGGCCTGCAGTAACCTGCAGTGCACCTATCCTCCTCCACCCACCTGCACACCTGTTCCAACTTCCCCATTAGCCCAATATAGCCCGCATACCTGCCCTCTTCCATTCATTCCCTGCCACATCATCTGTTGTGCTTCTGCCTCAGTGGTACTGTCATTTTCTCTGTCTGCCTTCTGGACTAGTTTGATCCCCTATTGAATAAGTCTCATCTCCCTTGTCTCCATGGTTTTACTTTGGCCTATTTGTCATCCCCGAGTAAACTTTTTATTTTACTGGCCTTTAAAAAAATGTTTTGCTTGACAAAATAAGTGTCCCTTTGTAAGCAAAACTTTAGACTTCACACGTTGATAAGATATCACATGGTATCATGGGAGGTTTATAAATAATAAATAATATATAGCCCACATCATAGAGAAGATGGGTTCTTTCAGTTTTTGGCTTACAATCTGTATTTTTGTTTACAGGAAAAAAGTAGTCATTCATTTTGACCAGCAAGGGACTTAATTAAGAGTCAGATGATTGACTATGAGGTCAACAGGATTACGTGAAAGTCATTACATTTTCCACCGTTTTTTAAGAGTTGTGTGACTCATTTAATGTACTGTTATGCTTCTGTTGGGAACTCCTGTTGCAATATCTGACACCTCATTGTTCCATTAAATGTCTCATGTTGTTAGCTCAGCAAAGTCTGACTACATCGTCAAGGGAATTTTACTAGCTTACTGCATAAAAATAATTTATTTGGAATAATACTGGAGTGGAATTGGTTTACATTTATGGTTTCAAACAAAATTAAGACATTTTTTCAAACATAATGTGTTTGGGTTGCTTTTCTTTTTGCTTCTGTGGATAATAACTAAAAAAGCCATTCAGCTAAGTCTATCTGCTTCCTGTCATAATCATAATCACAGTAACTATAGGACTATTATGTCTTTTATTGCTTTGGGCATGGTGCAATGCCATTATGTTTATTAATGGATTGTAATGGGATGTTGAGGAATGCAGAAATAAAATGCAAGCAAGGCAATACAACAAAGTGAAGGTCAAAAATATGGGTCAAAAGTTCAAATCTAGCCTGATTTTTTTATACACAAAATGTTGCCTGTTCCTACTTCACACACTATTAACTCCACACTGTCCAGCACACGCGCCCACCCACACACTCCCCGACTTACGCTTGCATGCAGACAGGCGGGAAAGCCATTCCTTAGCAGAGCTACAGTCAGTGCCCAGTGCTGGGAAAGCCTAGTGGCCTGCATGCCAGTGGCATCCTGGTGAGAGAGCAGGAAAACATGCTGCTGTTTCAGAGGCTGCTGGCCCTGTTTGTCATCTTTTCCAAGGTAACCAGAGACTGCAGGAGATTAACCCAGCGGAAAATACTTACAGAGATAATGATGGAAAAAGACAACAAAGCGAAAATGTACGACTCAAGTGGAAACCCCGCTGTCAAGTCTTGATTATGTCATTTTTGAGTAAGCATACTTCACAATAAATTCAAAATAATGGGCTGATAGTAGGCATGAGATAGCAAGAAAAGGAAACAGTAGGCTTTGGTTTCTATAAATTTCATAATTGGACTTGAAAATGAAACCGCTTTGATAATGTTTTCAAAGTAGTTTTGTTGCATATGTCACAGCATGATAGATCTCCCTGCCTGCCCAGAACAATGCAGTACTGTGATCGTTTCACCATTTCAGTTTCACCAAGACTTACTGAGGATGCAAAAGAAATGGTAAAGAAAAACAATCAATATATATTCTAGAAATTTCTTAGAAACCTTTCACATTTGGGGTTTGGCTTAAGGCTTTGGTCTAACTGGGGCTCCAGATGGTGGGAACAGCTGCCTGAAGATATCAAGTTAGCTGGCTATATGCTATTTTTATTTAAAGATTTTTTTGTGATGATCATTTTACTTGGTTTCTTGCATTGTTAGTGTCACTATCAGGTCAAAATGTCAGTTTGTCAATTACTTTATGAACATATATCTTTAAAACTGCAACATTCTGATATTTAGTGTTAAGGTTAGTGCACTAACATGCGAAATGATGTTCACCCACCCATTAAGATCCACTTTTATGTAGGGTCGTAGGAACAGTAGGCTGAAAAAGGTACTCAGACGGTCCTCTCTGGGGGATCCCAAGGCGTTCACGAGCCACGTGAGATATATAATCCATCTAGCATGTTCGGAGTCTACCCCATGGGTCTGCTACCAGTTGGACGTGCCCAAAAAAACCTCTAATGGCAGGCACCACCTCAACTGGCCCCTTTAGCTATGACGGGGCAGTATCTCTACTTCAAGCTTCCTTTCAGTTGTCTAAGCTCCTCACCCTACCTCTAAGGCTGAGTCCAGCCGTCCTCCAGAGGACACCACACCTCATGACCATAGGTGATGTTTGAGACAAAGATGGACTGGTAAATCAAGAGCTTTGCCTCCTGCCTAAGCTCTGCCTGCAGCACAACAATCCATTGTAATGCCCGCATTACTGCTGACGCCACACCAAACCACTATCTCACGCTTCATTTTACCATCACTCGTGGGCAAGACCCTGAGATATCTTAAACTTTTGCTTGGGGCAGCGACTTTCTCTTAACCCAGAGGTTGCAATCCACAGTTTTCTTGTAGAGTACCATGGCCATAGACTTAGTGGTATTGACTCTCATCTTGTGGACTTCACACTTAAATGCAAACTGCAATGTTATACCTGCTAAACATTAGCATGTTAGCAGTGTAATTGTAAACATATGAAATTGTTAGCATGCAGATGTTAGCATTTATTGCACATCTATATAGAACATGTTTTCGCGCAGGTAAACTGCAATTTCCTGGGATGCACTGACTGTTTCAGTTTGGCATCCTGGTGGCTCCCCATGCGCCCCAGCAGGCAGAGAGGAGTGGTAGAGGGTGTAACAAAACCAATCCAATAGCGTCCTGCAATCTTTTTGCCAAGAATAGGTATGTTTTGTGCGCTCTGCTACTCCCCTGCTCAAAACTTGCATTCCATAATATTTTGGTGACTTCATTTGTTGAGGGGACACACATCTAAACCACCATGAAATCACACAAACCCTTTTATTATTGTTTTGCTAATTTTCCACTTTTATCCATCTTTTTTTAACTACCCCATCATAATGAATAAAAAATAAATAGCCTTATTTAAAGAGAGAGGTGCTTTAGTATATCTTCTTGTCACTCACTACTTTACATAGAAGTAGTAAAATTACTTAGAGTTTATCATACCACAAAGGGATCCAAAAAGTCCTGTACATGCATAGTCATTTTTATGCCATGGGTAATATCTGGTTTGGCTTTGGGAATTATCAAATATTCCTTAATGAAACAGAATGAGGCCTGCAGCCAAAATCTACTTCCTCTTTCTTTATGGTATGTGTTTTATTTTTACTCTGGTTATTTTATGGAGGTGTAACTGAGGTCGCAAGCGGTAAGACCTTGTAGTGTACACTGTAAGTACAGTAGTCACACAGTAAGGCCATCTTTACTTTGGGTCCCAGCCACTGTAGATTGTGGCTGGTGAGTAAGAACTTTTTTGCCACGCGCTCATTTTGG
This sequence comes from Plectropomus leopardus, assembly GCF_026936395.1. Lineage (NCBI taxonomy): Eukaryota > Metazoa > Chordata > Actinopteri > Perciformes > Serranidae > Plectropomus > Plectropomus leopardus. Next base: position 15,196,404 of record NC_142186.1, read on the forward strand.
AAGGCAAACATTAATCACAAACACACACATTCAGCGCTCCTTTCATGAAACGAATTCGTCAAACAGGGAAGCGGGCTGTTGCCTCTTGTCTGTTGACTTTCCCTGACCGTCACTTTTCCCCTGCTGGCGCTAAAATAATTAAAGCGCTGTGCAAAGCGTCCTTGTAATTCAGCTGTTAGTTTATCGGATATGCTTTTTACAGTGTCTGGTAATTTCTCACTTCATTCATTCTCAAAAATGATTATACTGTAGTCCTCCATCTTCTGAGACATGCTACAGAGCACCTGACTTTATGGACCTCGTAAATATCTCTGCTTTTAACATGAATCTAAATTCCTATTGGTGCATAGTTCACGGTCTAGTTCACAGCAAAGTTTATAATGACCAGGAGATTCAATATCACATTTCCCATTCAAAACAATACATGTGTTGTTTCAGCAATGTCAACTTCAATCTTCTTTAATTACACAATCTCTTCCCTTTCTGTCTTTTGCCTGATAAGATTCTGCAACACACTGTTGGCATTCAATTGTCTAATATATTGCACTGCCATAAAGCCCCTATTAGCTTGTCAACCAGTGGCAGGAATGTGAAATATATCTCATTTTGTACATTACAGTCAAGCAGTGCATGCCAGGGAATGTCAAGGTCAACTGGAAACAGGAGAAACACCAAACTGAAGTCCATTCATTTGAATCCACGGTACGTGTGTAGCATTTAGTGGCAAGCCGCTGCTGAAGAGTAGGCGTGTTTTTAACATGAAAATAGAAGTAAACAGTAGTAAACAATTGCCTTCTTTTTTCTCTCTATTGTGTGGGAGTTAGTTACATAACTGTGCTGTTGAATGATATAAATAGTCACTACATTTCTGGTCACGAAAAGAGATATATTGCTATAAAGTCATAATTTGCCAATTGTTGGAAACTTTAGCAGGCTATTGAAGAATTCTTCTCTAATCCATCTTTTGTGTACATACTATTCTATTACTTAATTATTATTATGTGTACATACCTTATTTCCTCTATGTACATACTTATTTTATTACTTATTTATTGTTATTGTTATTGTTATTTTCTTTGTTACATTTCACTTTTCTTTTTTCATGCTGCTGTAACATTTGGAATTTCCCCCAATGGGGGATCAATAAAGGAATATTCTATTCTATTCTATTCTATTCAGCATTAGATTTAAGGTCATGTTGCCAGTTTAAACTCTTACACTCTCTTGTCATACTTGACTCAGATGTAGTAAATGTGTCCTGCTCAACTTTCCAGTTATTTTTAATTCATTAAACTGGCAAGGTGATGCTGAACTGCTTGTATTATATTAAGGTGCAAAGACTTAACAGTTTACAGAAATGCTATTCTGTGAGGCTGGATGCACCCTTAAGCTAAATGCTAATGTAAGCACGCTAACATTACCATGTTCACCATCATTTTAGCTTAGCATGTTAGGCCGCCAACATCTGTCAATGAAAGTAAAGCTGAGACTGACTAGGCTACTCTGACCATACTATTAGTTTAGCAGGTATTTAGTCATAAATCAAGAATCAAACACCATAAGACATATGCCTCCTCTCCTTCTCTTGCTAGAGTCCTCTGCTAGTACCTGATAAATTTACTGGAAACTGATGCAGCACATAAGTTGTTCAGTTTATTTTTTATTTTTTATTTAGAACATGTATTTTGGTCCCAAATACGTGATGATTTCTTACTTTACTGAACAATTTGCAACTGCCAAATTTTCAACTGCAAAGACTCTACCTTTAAATAAATTACCATATAGATAAATATGTACAAAACATATATATATATATTAGGCCTGTAAAAACATTCTCTCAATACCCTTTCACATGCCCAGATCCCCAACAGCAGACACTGTCAGCAGGCTTGATTAGGCCACCTGTGCCTTGTTAGTCAGAGTGAAGCTATCAGTTAGGGATCTTATCTCAATTTTTATCAATAAAATGTCTAACAAAGTAGGTTTTTCATATACCAGGTTTATGTGTTTGTTTTAGGTTTTTTGTTTTAACCTGCTTCATTGATGATGGTGATAATTTTGCCCTTTGTTCACCAGTGTCACTGGTTGCTGGCAACCTGGGCTGAGGGGAGAAGGGGAGGCCTCAGCAGTCTGAGTACCTCTGGCTGGGTGATCAGACACTGGTGAGAGATTGAGGATTTGGGAGCATAACTCAACCTAGAGAAAGGAGTAGATTGATTATGTCTTACCTGTAAATATTTTGCCAGTTATATGTTGATGTTGGCCGGCTAGAATCAGGCTTAAGATTTATTACCTTTTTGGTTTACCCTACCCACATGCGGTGGATGAGTCCAATTAGGGAGGGGCCAGGAGGGGTTATAAAATGCCACCTGCGCATTGAGTGGGGGGAAGTGATTGCCAGCGGCAGGTTGCTTTGAGGCTGTAATTTTTCTTTAAAGTTGTTTCTTACCTCAGTTGCTTTTGTTTGTTTTCCCCAGGACTTTGGTTCTTCTCCTCTGCCTCAATTGTGATTTTTGGTTAATAAATCATCACCTTTTGTGTGCATGTACTTCTGCCTGCTGAGCATTTTTCCACATGTCATCTTTAACACCTAACTCCAGAACCATCTAGCCACACAAAAATCCCACCTTTATGTGGAGTAGCTGTGTGTAATACTACATGGCCTATGTCATAGCAGATTTTTATGGAATTTTCTCAGTTTATACCTTTGTCTACCTTCATCTACAGATACATCTTGGTCCTGAACCATAGTAAACTACATTTACAAGACAATATGAACACATGAAGGACCTTTTTTAACCAATACTTAGTCAATAAATTTACCTAACGTAGTATTCAGTTGATATAAAAACCTACATGACAGAAAGAGTGCTTTGAAAATGACACCTCTCCATCAGACAGGCATGCAAACATCTCCTGAGAGTGAGCCTTGTTGCATGCGTCACTCTCAACACCACGCAGTTCATAAGCCCAGAAGAGTTTCCCCTAAATCATTTTCAGAAACCTCACCAGAGAAAACAAGGTGACCACATCAGCTGCCGTGGAAGTCCAGGGATCCCTCCGCTGTTATTTCTTCTCCCAAGGTCACATGTGACTCATTGCTTTGACTGGCAAAACTTCCAACGCTGGGCACAAGGTCTGCTAAAACCCTCATCCTTTTTTCATTCCTGTCTCTGTGTTTCTCTTTGCTACTGCTTCCCTTTCACTCTCTTCACACTGTCTCAGTATGTATCTCATGGGCCTTCATGAGATACACCACTGCATCATTCTCACTCTCCTTACCGCTCAACATCGTTCCAATCTACCTCCCCTCTCCACGCGTCCACATTTTCTCTATAGGTATCTTTACCACACATTGATAATTTCAGTATCCTGTTGGGGCTTTTTCATCAGTTAGTAAAATAAAGACTTGTCCACTGTGATTTCCATCTGAGGGGCCCAGGCAGTGAGAGATATAAAATATCCTGAAACAAGAACTCTGGTGGTGGACCGCAGGAAGGCGGAGAAGAGAATATGAGAAGGTCAAGAACCTTAACAAGGCAACATGCTTCTTCTCTGTCTGTACAACAACACAGATTTAAGTGGTGTGGCCTGGGTTTCCTGAAAAACCTTCTGCACTAAGGTCACCTTAGCCCGCTGACTTTTAACAGAAGGAAATTGACCTTATATTTAAAAAGTGCATGAAGTGTCAGATGAAATCTGTTGCATGTCTAAACAATGCTGTTTCAAAGACGCTGTTGAAACCAACTTCCACCTTAACATAGGTTTATGATTTTTTACATTTCAATTTTCAACTTTATGTTGAAAAATGCTGTGGTTAACATGTGATTAGGTTTAGGTACATAACCACTTCATTAGAGTTCGGAGAACATCATATCTTGGCCTAAACTAAAATATGGTCACCACAAATTTGGCTGAAATGTCTTGACATCTTGCTAGAAAATACTTGGTTTTGTCCCCAATAACACTGGCTGCAAATGTCTCAACATGTGGTTAAAAAAATACTCAATTTTGTAGCCAAAAACATGGTTAGTAATTTCCCAGTGTGTCATTAAAAATGTTGAGATTTGTCACCAAAAACATGGCTGGCAATGTCACTGGTCTCAAACAGTGCTCTGCTGCCTTTCAGTCTAGTTGAGCTATTTTGCAGAGATGTCACACCATCCACCATCCCCACCTCCTCCTGATGAGCAAACTCAGCTCATATACATAAAATATGAAACATGAAATGCTAATGTTTTATTCTGGCAACCGGCCTGGGCATTAAAAGCATTTGTCAGATAGTGGTAGTAGATGAATTGGATTTAATTTAATTTAATGAATTATATGACAGGAAATTTCTCAAAGTGTTGCATAGTCATTGTCTAAGTTACATGAGCCCCTAATAATTTTGCCTTCAACAAATTAGGAAAAATGTAATCCCATAGGGAGTGCATAATGACCATACAATTAGCCCCATATTTGATGGTTTTAGATTCAGTGTGATGCTCCAATCACACATTCTGAGATCAAAAAGTACTGTGTCTTGCGTAGCCATACCTCCGTCTCAACAAGCCTTTGGGAGTTGGTTATTGGCTAAACATTTTGCTATGGGCAACTCAAAACGTTTTCAAGTCTATACAGTTTTATTGATATGGATCAAAACCATACATTTTAGAGCTCTCTGTTTCAGTGCTCTAAAATAAACGACAGCTGCTATCATTAACTCTTAATATAGATATTAAAAACTTCCACAAAAAAGAGAGCAGAATCCATTTCCAGGAATGGACAGACAAACATTGCACATGACTCCAACCAAGCGATGCAAATCATGCCTGATTAAGAACTAATTTACTCTGTATTGAAGTTTTAAAAGCTTTGCTTCCTCAAGCATTTTGAACAGTACAGAAATGTGAAATGGAAGAAGAAATCTTGTTCAGAGGTAGCAGTAACAGTAAGCATCAACTGGCCTGTAAAGGATACTACCACAGGCATGTCAGATATGTACAGTTCATTGAGGGCCCTAATGAAAATCATGGTCTTGGTCTGCCACATTAGCTCTTGGAGACTCATGCTGAGTTAAAACATTTACTACATTTGAATTGCTACTATAATACAATCGTCCTAAAGTAGTGCTTTGTACAACTGATACAATCTCTGCTGTTAATTCCATGTTCTTTGTGGCCTTAAGAGGTTGTTTGGTTCCTCTTTATCTTTTTCTACCTCCTTCTCTCTCTGCAGTTTACCAACAACAATGCTATATTTGCATGCATGTGTAAAAGCCTTTGTTGTTCTCTGTCTCAGGTTACCATCAACACAACAACAGTTATCAGTTCCCTTTTCCATTCATTCATTTATGAGATCTGTTATGGAAATGAGTGGAACTGGCTAACACACACACACACACACATACAGAGGTAAAAAGAGCATGCACACACAATTGTGGCAACCATGCAGCCAGATAATACTATGCACACATGTACACAGAAGTTGCCATGGATCTGAACAATGATACTGGTGACTAGGTAGTGGGAGATCTGCTATCTGCCTGTAGTATGCAAACAAGATGACAAAAGCACTGCAAAGACCTAATCTCAACATCTTTGCAGTTGAATTTAAATCAGGAATTACGCATCACACATGAATACCCATGTTTGAAGTCACTTTACTGTGAGCAGTTTTCTGCTTGATAGACAGACAGCCAGTATTATCCCTATAGGTGTAATTCTAATGTGCATTGTTTGTGTCTCGGGAACATATATACGTATATGTATGGTATACAGTGTACACACATGCTATGGTTCAGGGCCAACACCTAGCCTCAAAAACCTTTTGACTGGATGTTCAAAATAAATCAAAATGTAGTATTTTTGTTGACAGGCCAAAACCAGCAAACAATTTATGGACATATGGTGAGTCAGCAAGTAGTGTTCTTTTTATTTATAAGTGTGTGTGTATGTGTGTGTCTGTGTAGCATCTGGTTCACCTCGTAACACCCACACATCCCTGCTCGTACGCTACAGACCTCACCGCCAACAAACACGTCAGGAGGGCTTGTCGAGCGTGTGTTTAAGAGTCCAGCATTGTTGCGGTGTATTCTGACCTCGACACTGAAAGATGTGTGTATTTCTCTGCGTTGTTACATGTGTGTGCGTGTGTGTGTGTTTGTGTACGTGTGTGTTTGTGTACGTGTGTGTTTGTGTACGTGTGTGTTTGTGTACGTGTGTTAAGTCATCCTGTGGTGAGCTGTGACCTCACCACTTAGACGGCTCTCACATGCCTCAGAGACTCATAGGTGGGTGAGAGTATGATATTTCTGATTACGTTGAAACCTTGTGCTTCTGCGTCAGTGGGCTGTGACATTTTGTCATGGCTCTGCATGGAGGGCAGACTGTAAGCAACTACAAAAGACAAATGGTTTTTTTTTTGTTTTTTTTAGGATCTTTGACATCAGAGGTCTAGTATCACCATCATATGTCAAGATCACACTGTGGGAGTGCCATTTTGGGTTTATTATGTTTGTACCCAGTATTCTTTTTGACCTATATGTGAGAGGTTCTTTAGTTGAAACCTTATATTGTATTTCTGTACAGTAACTCCTTTAAATGTTATTTGGAACACTTAATTTAGGATATTAAATAGACGACTGGAGAGACAGAAGACCAACTTTTGAACAAGTTTCAAACCCAAAATGTCACTGGTAAATGTCACTGGATTGGCCCACTGATACTGTATACATCTATCATTCGACTTCAAAATGTATAAACGTGTGCGTGAGTGTGTTTTCTTTGAGAAAATGGAAAATGTTCTTTTGATTGAATTGTTTATACCCATGAGTGTGCATGAGTACCCATGAGTACTTATGTTGCTTTGGAAGACTGATATCTGAGAAATTGCCTTCACTGAAAAGAACGAAACATTTCTGAAATTATTTCCAGGTCTCTTGGTTATTGAGGCAATTCAGCAACAAGACAAGACAACAAGACAAGACAACAACAACAACCTTGAGTTTAGAAGTGTTTTCATGACCAGCTGGGGACAAAAAAAAAAACACTTAACCCTATTAAATTCTTTGGCTATTAAGATCAGAAAATGTATCTCTTATGATAATGTTTAAAGTAAACACTTCAAGTCCCGTCATAATAGATATTCAATTTTAGGATTTAAGGCAGTTTTTTTTTAAATTTCCTTTATTTTTCAAATTATTCTCATTTTTATATGCCAAACATTCTGTATGTATTTAATTTCCTCCAGCCTATAAAAAGTGCATGCCCCATTTTTGTAAAGCTTTACTTTGTAAAGACCTTGAGCTAAGTTTTACAGAAAACAATCAGTGCCACAAGATGCAACCAAGAGCCTAAACAGCAAAATGCCTGGAGTTAGCTGAAAACATTAGAATTCAAAATGTCAACATTTTATTTTAGCACCCTATGTGTACCAGAGAGGAAAATTCATAGTAATGAATTTAGCATTATCAGTATATCTCAGTGTCCTTTTTCTTTACCTTGCCTATCTTGGAGAAAACTGAATGGCCAGAAATGAAATACTTTGATATTTACAACTACCTGAGAATAACCAGGTAAGATCATCCTATAACCTCAAAAATATCAAAATGACACAGAGGCACCATCACACAATACAAAGTCAATGAAGAGCATTGAAATGTTTTCCCCTTGGGTGTGGGTGGAACTTAATGGCGGTCACTAAAAGCAGTTTAAGCAAATGATGACAATTAAACAAATTGATGTTTCCAGTTTATTTAGCCATATACACATTATATTAAAAGTAACAAAATCTAATATGCAATAGTGCATTCAAATGACACAATACAGCCTACTGCAGTCATTAAGCCATTAGAGTGTGTGTAGTGCTCACCATCACTTACAAGAACATATTATTTCAGTATCAGAGCCTCCAGTTAAAGTAAATCTCATTACATGAATCCACTGTTTAACGCGGTGGTGGTGGCCTAAAGGCTAGAAGAAGTCAAAATATTTCTGGTTGAATCCCTTGCCGACAGGATAGCTCTGGTTGGGGAGAGTAACATAAAAAACTTGTCTACATGTGATAAGAGTGTTTCTATAGAAAAATGTCTCTCAGTGAAATTTCCCTGAATAATAAAAGGGCAAAGAAAAACAGGCAGTTAAATAAGTTGCAAGACATGTGACAATAAAGCATACAGTAGTTTTTTTGGTGAAATATTGTAAAAAAAAACAAACAAACAAACAAACAAAACTATCTGGAGTCTAGGGATCAAAAACCTGAAAATACACTTTATGGAAAAGGCTCTTACATGTTTGCAGCACAGTCTGAAGACTTTAAACTCTGTGTAACAGAATCTGTGATGGTTCACAGGTTTAATAAAGACAGTATTTTGGTTTTTGGTTCTCGACATCAAATGGCTCAAATTTCTCAAACAGTTCTTCTCAGCACATGGACAGTGTTGTCCAGCCTCACTGAGACAACATTTCCAAGTTCCACCAGCGAATGTTCAAATAAGCATAACCTGTTTTACTAAATGATTTCGACTGGTCAAAATAAGCAGCTGTCAATCATTGTATTTGCATGCTGTCAAGCAGAAGTCAAAACATTTATCTTGGAAAATGTTTCTTTATTTTCACACTAATTAAAGCTTTTTTTTTCTTTTCTTTTTTTTACTTTGACACACTGGGTGTGTAACAGACTGGGTCTCAAATATATAAAAAACAATTCTTCATGGAATAGTAGCTGCTTTATAGTTGTGCTTCGCCCTGTTTTATTTCACCACAATTTTTCAGTTGTGAAGAAAATGTCAAAAAGGCAAGTTATTGGTTTTCTTTCTTTCAAGACAAAAGAAAGATACATTTGTATTTTTTCCATGTCATAGCTGTTTTATTCCCATCTGTGGGCACTGTGTCATATATTTATACTGTACAGTATTGCTTTACAATATTTCATATTTATCAGAGATGCATTGCTTAAAAAGTCGACCCTATCTGATTCTGAATTCAGGAGTGGATCCACATCATCTGATGTTCATTTGACGCTACTATGCCATTCATTTCTTTGCGTAAACGCAACGCAACTCGTGAGAATGCAACAATTTATTTTTAGGACTGAGGGAACAGAGAGAAACACAAAGACAGACACAGAGAGGGCTGTGTGGGTGGGCACATGCCCCCCCTCCTCTCTCTCTCTCTCTCTCTCGCTGTAGCCTACTGTATAAGTACAGATGTGTGATGGACCCCATCACACCGCAGTTCACTTTAACGCAGTGGAGATGAGCGCACGGATAGCGAGATCCAACCCGGCCATGAAACTGATAGTGGTGAGTACACATGAGTTTATGTAGCTCTCGTTCTTGGTCCGCTGAACCGATCTGATCCGCTGGAGCACCGGGGGATGCATTTTTATTTGCCAGACATGGATTATTATTGCGCTACACGCGGTCAGACGCGTGGTGATCAGTCGGGTATGCAGTCGCCTCAGTCCATATTTATTCCACAAAAAGAAAGAAATGCGCTAATCACGTGTCATATTCTCTCTGTATAGCACGAGCCTGTGCAGGTAGTTAAACTCATCACAGGGACCAGCAATCAGTCATCTCATTCACGGTGTCCCTTGTGATGAAGTCAGTTTTGTAAATTTGACATTTTGGTCGATCATGATCGTTCTTGTTCGGAGCATCACTGATTCTGAAAACAGATACGATCCTCTCTAGGTTTAGACATGTTGCAAGATCCCATGTGAAAGTTACTATAGGTCAAGTTCAGACCGTTTTCGTTGTAAAATACTTTTTACTTGTATTAAAAAAGGCACTTATGTGTGACATTTCAATGCACATTAAGTAAAACTTCATCCACTTTATAAGGCTCAAATACTGGCATGACATGTTCATTAGGTAATGGGATTTCTGTGTAGGCTTTGTGCTATGAGAAACCAGCAGTGAATGGAGGGAAAATACACCCAGTTTGTAAAGGGTGACATATTTATGATGTGCAGAGTGTAGACAGAGTAGCACCTGACATTGTAATGCAGTCCCATGTGGCAGCCTTGCAATACAAGCGTGTGCAGGCAGGACTCAATTTTGTTGAGACTGAGCTGAGAGATTCTAGTTTGTGTTGACTTTTGAAGCTATTTGGGTTGCTTTTTTTAAACAGATTATACCATATTGTAAGCTGTGTGCATTGTATGCAGGGTACACAATGCAGAAAGTACCATATGTCTCTTAGGACAACCAGTATGTGATGATGACATCTTTTCAAGATGAACAAAAGCAAAGCTTTCTGGTTTTGAAAATATAATTAAGATATGTTTATATTGTAGATTGTTTGCTTTTGATGATGAATGAAGCTCATGTTCCACCCACATTTTTAATTCACTGCCGTGAATACTCACAACCACAAAATGGACATACAAATAAGATCTACATCATCCATCAGTGACTGAAAGTTTACATTTGGTCATATTTCATCACTTTTTCTATGGCACATTTAAAATGAATGAAACTCAACACTCTGAAAATAGAGATGTAGCGTGTTGCCAGCAGATGGTGTTTACTGTGAGGTTGATGTTACACTAATTTGCTCTACAACGCTTCCCAAAGGATTTTAAACATGTGCCTTTGGGGCAGGAGCAGTTATTTCCTTTGGTGTGTTTTGCATGTTGTGCTGTGTTGGGGCCCATGCAGGTTTTGCATATGTTGATGTAGAGATGTATATCTGGGCAGAAACAGATCACACACTGTAGATACAAAACACTGGACCCACTATCTATCCTCGTGGCCTGCATGTGTGTTCATCCGTGTGTGCGTGAGAAAGAGGGAGAGATCTTATGTTGTGAAGAGCACAGGCAGTCAGTTATTTTGTTTGTGAGATGTGTTGCTTGTTTGTGTGTGAAGTGTCCAAGGCAGTAATATACAAATAAATATACTATGTGTGTGCACTGGTGCATTCTGACACCATTTAACATGATATCCACACAAAGTATTTCCCCCAGTCGGCTCTCCACAGTTTACCTAAAATAGGCAGATATTTTGTCCTTAAAATTTCTGACGTAGTGTTCTTGTGTTAATCCATCATTCACTTAGTCAGTTACTCAACTGGCCAGTCATATAAGCAACTATTTAGCCAACTAATGAGTCAGACATTCAACCACTCTGTCAGTCTCCACTGTCAGTATCCAGACAATAAATCAATCTGCACCTCTCTTGATCCCTCCTACCTTTCTGCCTTCATATCAGCCATGCACTCTGTCTGTAAGTAATTCTATGTTAAAGGGACACTGCAAAACATTGTATTTGCTTTGAGGTCCGGTAGTAAATGCACCTTCTGCACCTGTGTGCTCTTCCTGTTCTCCTGCATGCCTCTGACTCATGTGGTTGTGTTCTGTCTACTGAAAAACACACACTTTTTCTTTGGGTCCTTTCCCAGGATGATGTCAGTGGAACAGACGTGGAAATTGGACAACAGCGTGATACGCTGTCAGTCTTTTTGTGCTGACACATGTTTCAAACTGTAAACCGTGGTGGAGGAGTGAAGTTGTCTGTCTGATCAGCAGGTATCAACCAGCCAGCCAGTCAGTCAGCTCGCTATAAACCTGCATGTCACCCATCAATCATCTGAGTAATCCAGCCACTAATCCCCATTATCTGCCTCTATTATTATCTCTCATCTGTGCTCTCTTTATCTTTACGCCTCCTCTCCACCACTCTCTGTTGTGGCCGTTGGCATTAGCTGCACCAACTTCCCTAAACCTCACTGCAGGTTCACACGCAGACAGGAGGAGCTACAGAGAGGTCACTTGGCCAAACAACTTTTCTCTAGACAAACACTAGTGAAAGGGTGAGGAAGTGAGTGTGACAGAGTGGGGGGGGGGGTTACAGGATCAACATGTTTTAAACAAACAAGCACAAACGTTTATTCACAAAGCAACGATAACCTCTGGAAGTTTCTTCTGCACACCAAACTTCCTCTTTTCCATCAACTGATAGTTGGAGCATGTATGGAAGCATGAGCGTGTGTGGGCGTGTTTTGCGAAGCACAGTTGTGATGAACTCATTGATCTAGCGTGTGTGTGTGTGTGTGTGTGCGCGCGTGTGTTTAGGACTAAGTAATTATCACACAAAGAGCAGAAAGACAGTAGGCAGAAGAGATAAAGCTTAGTGTCAAAACAGCAAGACTGAGCTAATGCAAATTTTTGTAGCCAAAGTTTGGCTGACAATAGGTATATAAGAATGTGAGAAAAGTTTAATTTCTATATTAAGAATATTTTTACTGCTTTACTTTCCCCATCTATGCGTTCAACAACACCACAAGACATAATTGATACAATATAAAATACAAACAAACTGGCTGATCGAGGCATCAGTAGACCAGCAGCTTCTGCGTTGAGTGATGCTAAATTCCTGATATTTTTAATGGAGTCAGGTATTGAAGAGAGCGATATAATGACTTCAGTTTCCCACCAGAAATCATTGTTTCAAGCAAAGTAAAGGGTCTAAGTATAGCAAACACTTAAACTGAAATTGATATTTCATTGGCTGAACTATTTTTTAGGTGGCTAAAATAAGTTTTTCTGCTGCCCCTCATCCACGGGAGTACATTGCTTAGCTTCTATGGTGGTACTCCTGCCTGCTTCTCCATAATGGGGGCATTCTGACCACCTTCTACTATATGTAATACACTGATTATGGATAAGCCTTATACAGCCCCACTGCAAAATTGCAATCAACTGAATACCCCTCTGCTTACCTCTCCCTTTCCAAGCATGTCGAGAACATACGGTGGCCTTCAGGTAATCTAAAAAAAGCAAAAAGGCCCTAGAGCCAGTGTTTGGTTTGTTTATTTTGGACTGCTTTAGAAACATGGCGCTTCCTATGTAAATATCAAGGGCTCATTCTAGGTTTACAGAAAACACAATTATATACTAAGAACATAGGCTTGAGTAGTATATATTCCATTTCTGCCAATAGGCCACCCTAAACTCTACACATTGCTCCTTTAAGTAAAAGTACTTGAGTATTATCAACAAAATGTACTCAATGTAAAAAGTACTTGTTTATAAGCAAAATTAGTGGATATGTATATAAAATTATTGCATTGTTAACATTGATGCAAGAATGTGTAAGTGGCGTTCTGCGAATGTAGCTGACTGAATTGTAGCCCTCTCCATAGGATCACAATATGAATTTGGGAGGTCATGCAGTTGTTGAATTCTCTTCTACTACACAAATTTGAATTCATTTGCTGGACTTTTTTCTAGTCCTTGCTCTTTTTTTTTTAATTTTTTTGGGATATATTGCATAATTTGGCCTCTTTGGGCCTTAACAATCCTCTATGTAAAACCAAGTATGACATTTTAAGAAAAAAATCTTAAGTGCAGTGCTTGAATAAATGTAAGTTTCATTCAACCACTGGCTATACATAATGTGATACTGGAATATTTTTTTCAGATTTTTTTCAAATGAGTCTGAATTCCAGGACAAAGGGAAGACAACAAAAAAATCTTTATGCCTTCACCGATTAACAGTAGTGCAATCAATGATTATTTTCATAACTGATAAACTGCCATTACATTCTTGATTCAATCAATACTTTGGTTGATAAAAGGTCAAAAAACAGTTAAGATGGAACAGATGAATTCTTGACATTTTTGCTTAACACAAGACTTGTTTAATAAATAATCAAAACAGAAGTGGGGTAATTCTCTATTTCTTGATTGATACATTGACTAATTATTTCTGCTTTAGTCTACATAACATACTTGGTTTACACTACAACAGCAGACTGACATGGTTCGATAAATTGTCCATACAGTCATACATATACATAACTTATATTATTATATATTACTTATATTTATCGCAACATTTTTAGCAGCAAATTCACGATTAGAGGCACATTTTGTTTGAGATAATCTCATGAGTATTTAAAGTAAAATATTGTGTGCATTATTAAAAATTTCAACAGTGTATTTCATAAAAAATATGAATAACTGTGTGATGACAGACTTCATGTGATGGATCATAGCAGCATGTTTCCCTCTGTCTCTATATGAGTGGAAAAGACAGATTCAGTAGTCACAGGACCCAACACACACGTGCACACACACACACATGCACACACACACACACACACACACACACACACACACACACACACACACACACACACACACACACACACACACACACACACACACACACTTCCAAGAGCTGGAATCCCCCCTCAGACCACCTGCGTTCAACAGTTAACTGAAGCCATGTGCCTGGTGGATAAGCTGGTGTCGTGTGGTTTGGTCCCTTTGTGCCATGGCTCTTCTCCTCATGCCATGAATCTAAAACTGACCTCGGGCTCTACACGAACTCTGATTCTCCTCTTTCTTCACATTTCGGTGTGCTCCACATTCACTGTAACTCTAGGTCGAACCCTGTTCGTTTGGAAGTTATTTAAATGCTGCAGTAATTTGTTCTGGAAGCATTTTAATATTTCCACAAACAATACAAAGGAGGGCGCGTTTACTGTTTCAAAAAGTAATTGTGATTGACTAAATTTGGTTAAGTTGCTGTCTGCTTACAGTTGCTTGTTTTTGCTCTAATTCCTTTTTTTGCAATATGCATTTTTATTAATTTTTAAGTTGTAAATTTACCTTTTGTGCTTTTATTTTAAGCTATCTCTTATGACCAAGCGGCCTGACTTGCTCTATTTACTCATTTCAATGCTTTCGACAAAGAGCATTTGAGCTCCTATTAGTTTTTATCAACTCATGCAGTTTTTTTTACCCATGTGTGTAAAACCAATAAGCCCATTACCCACCCATTATCAGGATGTTGCTCTCTTTATAAGCTCATATGGAAAGCATGTGCAATCACTTAAAGGCTATTTCTGTCAGGTGTCTGAACTCTGTAGTTATGTCGCTATGGCACATCTGTCATTTCGTTCAGCCTGTTTCACCAAAGCACTCTGTCATCATTACACTTGTCTCTGGTTATAATTTTGACAACAGACAGGTCACAGAAGAACAGAAACCCTCCTGAGTCTTATAAACCCAGTTTGGCCAAAGGACTGGCAATATTTCAGAAATTGTGTCATTGAATGTCAGAGATATAATGTGCGTGCCCAGGCAACATTAATAGAAAAACACACTGTGGAGAACTTTGCTTACTTAACGTCAGGACACCATCAATAACATCGGACTGGATTTTCACTTTGTCTCGCTTGTGCTCCCTGTTGCAAGAAGTCTATCTCCTTCTGTGCACACCACACTTAACAGACTGGAATACACTTGCTGTTTGTTTCATTCAAGTGGATAACATCTGTTAAAAAGCACATGTTCTCTGTTAAAGACTTTGTAAAGGTCGTCTTTGCTCTGCATAAACACAAGGTTTTCTCTAAACTCACTTCAAATGGGATTTACTGGCATGGATTACATAAGCAAACTGTGTCAGATGAAGCCAATTTTACCAGAATAAATATATGGTGTTTTTATTTTAACCATTATTTATCCAGGGATGGCAACTTAGTGCTTTTTCCGACAAGTAGCTCCACACACAACTCAAGGCAGATGCGTTTTTTTTTTTTACACACATAGCAGCTGCCCTGCCTTGCGCAAGGGCGTCTTGCTCAGGGAAGGTAGAACATTATCATTACCTTCATACCTTCATCCATCCTTTCCTCCACAGCTGGCCGTGCTCCATGTAGGATATGCCTCTCACTGAGCTTTGCTCTGATGTTGTTAACAGTATAATTATGGCTGTCAGTGGCCCCTTGCAGCTGTGTAATTTGGGTTTCCAGCGGTCGTCCATGATGTCGTCAGATGGCAGCTTCTAAGGCGACAAGGAGGGTGAAAAGTTCAATATCTCTTTTAGCTGCTGATGGACAGATTCACACACACCACAGGACAACTTCCCAATAAGTTGATTCTTAAAAAAGTTGACTTTTTTTTTTTCCTCGGTAGCAAAAAGCTACTGTACAGGCTGGTTTGGAAAAGTGTGGTTTTACCTGAAGTGGGTTAGAATAAGTTCGATGTAAGATGCTGATCATTGGCCAGGTTTTTTATCTTAAGCATTTTATATGTCAGTTTTGATATGTGCCAGGAACTGATTTGAATATAAAAGGCTTTTCCTTCTTTCACTGGTTTAAATTGGAAGCGATACGAGTGATTAGCAGGCTACAAAGGTATTGCAATAGACGTAATGATGAAGATGATGCATAAGCCATTGAACTGTTTTGTGTTTTTAATTATTTTAAATGGATAAAGATCTGATAAAGAGGAAGAGAAAGTCTGAAAATGCATGTGCCGTTATTTGATGTAACACACTGAACATTACTTCTTACTCTCAATTGCTTTGCCCTGTACAGTATATTGTAGCTGGAGTCCAGCCAAACTACTGTGCTGTATAAAGGATTTGAAAAACAATAAGAACCTGATCACTTCCACATGTGCTCAGACTCATCAGCTCTCATGACCGAGGGTAGTCCTGCACTGCCAGTAAACTCACTTTGAATCTAACCCAGCATTATAAGTATAACCATACCCAGATTTGTAAAAAAAAAAAAAAAAACAGGTTACCCTCCTTCAGTCCCTCTGTACACTCTGCCTACCTAATGCTTCTAAACTGACTGGATGTGGCTTCACTGCTTTAAGATGCAGTGTGTATTATTTAGGGGGATCTAATCGCAGAAAGTGAATATTAAACAAAATTGTATCAGTGCAGTATCTTGTGAAAATACTTGTTTGGTTTTTGTTAGCTTAGCCCTTTATATTTACATAGCAGCTCCACCATGTTTGTCGGGCCATGTTTCTACTGTAGCCCAGAACATATAAATCAAACACTGGCTCTAGAGAGGGCCTGTCACATTTTTATTTCACCTGAATGCCATCATAGGCTCTCTACACACTTGGTATGGAGCAGGGAGCAGAGGGGTATTTCAGTTGATTGCATTCTCCAACCTCACCACTAGATGCCACTAATTCCTACACACTGCTCCTTTAATAGTGTCTATATACATTTCTTAATTTGAGGAGCAAGGCTATGATTATAGGTTTGATTCTTGCTGGGGCCACCCATGCTACAAACAAACAGATGCAGCCATGGTACTGCTCAGCAAGTCGCTGCGGATGAAAGCCTTCCACCAAATGTTGTGCTCAGAGGTCGATAAGTTTTGCCGGGAAAACCACTGCGCTTGCCATGCTGTTTGAAGCTAAGGTTTCTATTATGGTGTGTAAAACCCATTCATCTATTTTTACTATCTTTTTCAATGACCTCCATTGCAAAAGGGAACAGAAATAGAAGGACCTACACTTTTTTTCTTTTCAGCATAGCACATCATTTCAGGATGATTAAAAATGAGCATGTAGCAAGAACTACATATACATATAGATCAAAACAGTAACATATGGCAGATGGGGAAGACACAGCTGCACTGCACAGTCTTCTCTACACACTCATGAACACACGTCGATTTCTGCTGAAAGGATTTCTGTAGCCAAATATTTAGTAATATAATAGTGAATGAAAGACTCACATGTGCGCACACACACATACACTGAAAACAACACTCTTTCTCTCTGGTTTTCATTTTGTCTCACACACTCATACACATTGTGTTTTGTGGTTGCAAGTTTTAAGGTAAATGGGATAAGTACAAATACACACACGCAGGAAGGAGATCAATGGTGTGTAGCGGGTAAACTGTAAAACAGTGTGGGTGAGTGTTTTGTATTCTGATGGTGAATGGGGAAAGCCCAGTAACCTCCAACAGTTCTCTTTATGAACAGCAGCCAGGAGAGGAGACCGCAGAGCACACAGACCAACACTGAGGAAGAGGATAATTGGACACCGACAAACACACACATGCAGCAACACACACATTCCTGCATATGTGCACTCCTGCACGAATGTGTTGTTTGTTGCATGAATTCAATCATTTCTGAAGATGCACAAACAAACATGTGGAAAGCAGAAAACCACATGGAAGCATACACACACATACACACAATGCAAAGGACGGCCTATTGTTAGTTTGTCCAAATGGCGAGGATGTATCCCTGCCAACGGGAAAGTCCGCAGAGCCAATGGCTGAGGGACTTCAGGGTGGAAGGAGCCAGATGTGTGACATCTGGTCAGCATGTGGCCTAGACCAGCTGCATGGCTACATGTCAAACATGCTCACCAAATGATATCTTGGATTTTTAAGGCCAAAACTTTTCGGTTCTGCCCAAGAGATGATACATGTGCTTGTTTTTGAGGCAATTGCTACATATGTCTGTCTCAGAGGCCTCGCTAACAGTCACCCACTTTACAAAGTGTCTATATGGATGTGCTGCTCTCAGAGGGGGGAAAAATATATGGGTGTGGTGTGCTCTTGCTGCACAGCGGTATTAAACCACTGTAGATCAGCGCTGAATCACGTCAGATGCTTTTCAGCTACAAAGCAGCCTATCTTAGAGAGCTGCTGACAGGGGAAGGAGACTGCTGATGAGGTCAGAGAACACAGGGCTGCACAATTATCATCAGTAATCCTGTGTCGTACAATTTAATATGTGCAGAAACTGGCACGACAAAAACATCTGAATTCGTTTAAAAGTTTTGGAAAACCAATAAGATTTTAGACAAAATACCAAAAGTTCGATAAAAAATATGGACCGTAATCAAGCTAAAAGTTAGGATAAAATGATCACAGAATTTAGCATTATCATTTAGGCAACTCAGAGGGACTATATTGCCTCCTGCAAAGACACAAAGATTTAAAATGTAGTGTTGTTGTTTATAAAATGTTGCGCATGTGCAGTAATCCATTAATTTGCTGCTCAATTTTCTCCTCTAACTCCCTGATGGTCTCTCTATAAAAGAGATGAAATCACATTAGGAATGCATATCTACCAGGAGCTTCAACTTTACAGCTCTGACCTTATTTTCAACTCCTTCTTGACTGGAAGCTTTGGGTTGGCGAGTGTTCCAAAATATGAAAAAAAATATTTGAACCTTTAGCCAAAGAGGAGCTGTGCACGAGATGGCTTTCATTAGAGATTTTGTCGCAGCTGTTGACTCAGTCCACTAAAACCCACTTTCTCTTTCTTGCAGCTCTTCACAGCTTCTCTCTCCTGGGCCTTCCAGCAGCAGGCCGTACCGCCAAAGTACCAGTACCGCGACCCTGTGACGTCTGACCTCCTGCTGTGCGACCAGTGCCCTCCTGGCACGGCTGTGAAACGACACTGCACTGCTGACACACCCACAGAATGTGAGGCCTGTCCTGAGAGGCACTTTGCTGAGAACTGGCACTGGGGGGACACGTGTCAATACTGCACCTCGGTATGTATGAGCCCATCTCTTCAGACACGTTTCTCTTGTTCGTTCATTAAGGAGTGTGATTGACTTTTGTTGTATCTACTTTCTGTATCTATTCCTACACTTAAGTGAATCATCCCAATCTGAGCTCATCCCATGGTCAAAAATTTTACTAAGTGTAATATCCCATCAAAAGTTTGAATCTATACTTGTGTGGTTCTCTTTTGCTTTTGTCTTAGATGCATGTTTGTATGCTTTGTTTACATATTGGCAAAGCATCTGTACATTTTTTTTAAGTGTTTCCACTTTAGTTTTTCTTACTAAAAATGAAAGTGTGTAAGTGTAAAAGTGCTCATCGTGGTTTAGTGATATTCCCATCGCAGTTTAGATTCACACTCTCCACTGATTATGTAATATGTGTTGTTAACATGTCCCCTTTGAGATCTGTTGTGCATTCTAGTATGCCGTTTTTTTCAATTCAAGAGACTGTATGTAACGACCGCTTGTGAAGCAACTAGATAAATTAGTATGCTTTCTGCTCATATTTGAACACGTAAATTTGTCTTTACTGTATGTTATCATGTACATGCAGGAGCACAGTTTCAGTGACTGGTTTGTTGTGTTTTAGGTGTGCAAAGAGAGACAGCTTGTGAAGCAGCAGTGTAACAGCACTCACGACCAGCTGTGTGAGTGTGCTCCAGGTTTCCATCTAGTGGTGGAGTTCTGCATCACACACAGAACCTGTCCACCTGGCTACGGAGTGACAGCTTTAGGTAAGACAGAGCTTAAAATTATCATTATTGTTGTTATTATTATGTTATTGTACCAGCAGACTGCCTTTGTTTAAGATATTTAATAAAAAAGACATCTGGTTATATTGTGGGTTTTCTGTCTACCAAGTCAGCATGTAAATCAGATTTAAATTTGAGGTCGATGATTAGAAGAGGTATCCGTACTAAAACCAGAAAAATTAGGAATGGGGACAGCACACAACCTAGGAGGAAGCACTGGCTGAGTTCAGTGAATAAAAGTCTATTCTCCTCTGTGTTATAACTTACACTGAAGAAAAGTAAGAGACTTGAGTAGAAACCTATCACTACATATTTGACCTTTCCTTTAATCTTCTCATCTCATGCTTTACTCTTTTACTTCAATCAAATCAGTTTAATTCCAGATATTCTTTACTGGCATGTCAGGGAATGAACCCTAATGCTGGCAAATCAGAGACACACATCAGATACAGATCAGTATTTTCACATTAAGATGTCCGCTCCCTTTTATCACTGGAAGCTCTTCGCCTTCCTCCAATTCTCTGAATCAGATCTGTTCCAGATGCAGACGCCTCTTTTCACAGAACCACCTTTTTTTTTTTTTTTTAAACTGACTCTGCCCCTTTCCTAGAATCACTCACTCTGTCTGTCCCTCACCCGCAGACACACAGAGTTTGGTTTGAAGTTGGACAGTAAAAGTGAAAAACACAGAACAGAAACATGTCATAGCCTCTCTATTATTTTATTATATTATTATTATTTTATATATTTTTTTCTGAGATTTACTCCTTATTCCTGTGTCTTTTAGGCAGAGACATGTTGTATGGATACACATGCAACATTGTGTGTGTGTGTGTTTACAAAACACACATTCCTGCAAGTCTTTCTTGTGCTTCCACACCTGGCCTGCTCTGAGTTGGGACAGTGTTGCCTGAAACTTCTGTGTTTTTTAGTTGCAGTTAAGTTAATACACAAATAGATGTCATAATTCTGTCCTTTAAAATCTTTAAAATTACCTTTAAGTACGTGACTCAACTCTGTTTCTATTGACTCAAAACCATTTTTAACAGAGCTCTTCTACATATTATTCTATTGATATTTGTTGATAATCAGACAGTGAACAGTCACTCTTTCATTCATTCATGAAATTATTATTGATGAAAGAAATTGTGATGATTCTAGACCAATGTGCTATTGAATATTTCTGAAGGAAACCATGCATATGGAAATTCATCCTCACCTAGTTCTTTTTTTTTTTGGAAAACAATCACTTCGTATTTTCCATGAACTTATTTGCAGATACCACATTTTGTAATTGTTAAACAGCATCATTTAATTCCATTGAGCCACAACTTCTGTCTCTGTAATCACCATGTGATGAATGTCCTTTTTATTCCATACTGTCAGAGCTTCTCACACCATGAGGGCAGATCTGCTGACATCATTTAGGACATTTAACCTATTTCATCTGCATTTGGTATTAAGCTGTTCTTCCTCATGACGCTGTGCGTACAAAGGTTTATCTGTCAGTTTAATTTTGATTGAATCTAGCTCTGTGTGATTTAAGGGTTTTCATCTGAGTGAGGGAAGCTGACTAATTCACATTTGTTTTTATGGGAGCTTTAAATCATCCTAAATTACATATGAGTCATGTGAATGTTATTCACATTTTTTGTTCTCTCCTTCGGTTCCTCTTGTGTGAAACCCCATTGCCATCAGTCCATTTTTTTAAAGATCCTGTTAAGTCATTACAATTGAAAATGTTGACTTACCTCAAAATAATGGAATAAAAAGAAAAAAACACTAGGTAATTACTTTGATAAAGTTTCTTATTATTTTGACTTACTTAGTTATTTTTCTGAGAAAGAAGTCATCATTTTGAGAGGATTTCTCATCCTTTTGCACTACTAAATAATTATTCTGAGAAACAAAGTATTTACTTTGAGAAAGTTTCTCATTTCATGACTTAACAGAATTTTTTTCATCACATAGGCAGAAAAGGGCTTCCATTCTCTTAACCACAATGCCTAAATTGTAGTCAGTCATACGTCATGGTTTCTGCCAGGCACAATACTGTATTACATTGTCAACCTTAAAGACAAGTAAAATGAATCCTCATTGATCAGTCTTTTGGCCTATTCTTTAAAACTCAATCTCAGTTTTTACGGCTGATATTATAACAGGTGTTTGTTTATGACTTTATACATCTGTCAGTTAAGGAGTGGACTATCCGTCCAAAACTAGCTCTAGAGAATGACCTGACATTTCCTGCAAAGTACTCCATCACTTGTTCCTCTTTATACATGATTACGTATATTTTACAACATAATTAAATAACTAAAGAGGAAACTTTTAAGACATGGATCAACAGTTTGTTTGGCTTAGTAAAGGAGCATAATCTTGCCACTGCATTTCTGAGGCTGCACTTCCTTTTTGAATTCACAGCAGCTCACAGCAGCACAGACAAAAAATACATTGGTTTCTGTTCACTTAGTTCTCTGCTGTCAGCTTCAGCATCATACTACAATTCCTTTACTCCAATCATCTTCTTCACAATGCAGCACCAAATGCAGTCTTGACTGATTATTAAGCCAGATGCAACCAAGGATGTCATTATCACTGTGGATATCTGACCTGGTAATTCTTGCAGATTCTCTCCTTGGTGCGTCAGTAGTGATTGTGGGCAACTTAAAGAGAGGTTGATGCTGAATTTCAACATTCCAGTGAACAGAATCTGGTATTTTTACTGGAACCACAGAACAAACTGGCACTACACTGCTCATGACTTCATCTTAGACCTGAGACCAGAAGCTAGCTGCTGCAGAGATGAAACAACATTTTCCGCAGATTCTGGTTATTATCTGACCCCTGTAGCTCTGGCACTGCTTCAAAGATGGCACAACATTTTCCATAAATTCCTGTAACATGGATCTATAAGCAGACCTGGAAGTCTAACGACACTCTGCAGACATGAGACAGCATTTCAGGGGATTCCCCTTCCTGAACGGCTGATTATGTAATGACTTGATTTGTGGTTTGGACTTTTCAAACTCACATGAAAACTGATGGTCCATTCTCACAAAAACACATGCCTTTGATGACTGTTCCCCTTGATCTCCTGATTTGTCTGTTTCCAGTTGTGATTTATTCTGTCACTCTGAACACAATAATTGAAATCTTTTCAGCTGACATATCTGTGTTTCTGGTGCTAGATATCAACTAGACAAGAAACAGTGGAACATAAAAAAAAGAAACAACTAATAAATTAATGATTGACTGAAACAATACAAATAATGTTTTCTTCATGTTAGGACTACAACAAATCTCTCATTATATCTTGATTAATGGATTATCTCCATAAAATTTGTCAAAAAAGTTTAAGATGATTGAGATGAAAAAAAATCACAGCATATGTAAATGTAGCATTATTAAACCTGTGACATTAAGAATAAAAAAATAGCTTGTATCTTTATATGAATATATCTAGTCAATCTGCATTTATTCAACACACATACATTGTACACATACGTTTTCAACACAGTCAGTCTTCTCAGTCATACCTACACGACTAACAATGACACTGTGTTATTTACTCTTTACTCTGCTCCAATATGAGTGTGACGTGGGAGGAGGCACGAGGTATGAAACCACAAGTGATGTGAATAGTGCTGGTCCATATAAGAGCTGGTTAATTTCAGGAGTAGTATAAAAGGAAGATTCATAGGTACATTTTAAGGGCCTGAGATCGGCCCATTTAATCAAACAGTAGGGTAAGAAGTTGAGAAAATGTTGTCATTCTCCCTCAGTTAACACCACTGAATCACCTAAGGGGTGAGATCTATAGCATAAGATTTAATGGTTTCAGATTTTTAAACGACGTTGATAGAAACCGGCGGTGTGATGAATTATCCAGCTAACCCTGTAAACAATTAACTTATCAAGTATAGCTACACTTTAACAATTATACCTTAAAATCAAAAAATAAGCCAGCAAAAATACTAGTCTTGTTTAATCTACATAAAAAAATTAACTTCACTTTGTAAACTTTATGTACAAAATGTTACATATCTTATACACAGACTAGTCTTGCTTGATCTCCATGATAAAATTGACTTTACTGATTTCTTTTTCATATATACAAAAAGTTGCATGGCTTATACACAGACTTGCTAAATATACATAATAATCTAATGCAAAAAGTTGCCTATTTTTTTAAAGAAGATTAAATACTATATTTTTAAATATTTAAAAAATATAGTAAAAGTAAAATAAAGCTAAAAGAAGAACTTGAGCAGTCATTTAGAGTTTACAATCATCTTGAATTTCTCAAAGGAGTAATTATCATTAGGTTTACTATATCATAAGAAGATGAAAAGCAAAATGGTCTCTTAAATTAGAAGGATTTTTATCATATTTGCTTGAAAAATTTATAATCAAGATAGCTGCTAACTAATCAGTCATCAATCAGTTACTCAACTTAACAATTCAGCTTTTCTTCATGCACGTTGAAAAATCCTTACATTTCCTTCTGTTCGTTAATATAGCCTACCCCTGATTACAATTTCAGTTACTGCTTAGATGACATCTAAATCTATATTTCATGGTAAATTGCTAACACGCTGACTCTGCATCAACAGAGGAAGTTCTGAGAATAAAAAAGTTTAATGCCAGCATATTACGCAGGCACATTCTCAGGCACTGTACTCGCTTTGTCGTCAGCGGTGCCGGAAACATTAGCACTTTGCTGTATGCATATCGGCCTGTGGTTTCATGTTTTATTGCTAAATGGTGAGACTGTGCCACAACAGAGGGAAACCGATCAAAGGTTAAATCTGATAACGGTATGGCTCATCCTCCTCCCACACGCTTTCACTTGTACGCTTTAGAGATAAAAAAAAAAAAAAATTAAATGAGGATGTGATTGTAGCATAGTTCCACTATGAAGAAATTGTCATGGTCATATGGCTGCAAGTCATATACCAGAAGTTTGTATGGTTTACTGTAATGTCATCATTGTATGGTTAGAACTTGTAAGTGTATTTTAAAATTTAGCGGTAGATGGAAAATAATGTTTAAATTATTGATTATTATATTCAGTAGCATTATTACATCATAATCATTGTGATGTTTTAAGTGATGAAATAATCTCTTGAAGTAATAATAAAAAATAAATAAAAAGAGTAATTGAATTCTTTTACAAATATTTTAGTCAATATTATTGTTATATCATCTATTAAAAATGCTGTACATATATTATGAGTCATTGTCATTAAAATGTGTTTCAAACTGATCGTATTATCAGTTTTTCTCATCACAAGCTGATGCCTTAAATTGTGTTGGGGTTTTTTGACAGATTTGTATTCATTCACATTTACTTTAGTTAATCAGAAAAATCAGCTGACAAGTCACTTTTTGCGGTTATGTATTTCCCATTTGAAAGCAACATATAGAAACTGGAGGTGTTGTAATGAATAAGCCTGTTGTGACTCATTCCCAGAATCACTCAATCTGTTGTCCGGACGTATTGTCACATGTCATTGTGGTCATAGTTCCTGGAATCACATCATCTTGATGCTTTGTTCAGCTACAGTTAATGCAGCGGGTCATTTTGACATGCTGGAAGTAGCTAAAATGTGTAAGATTTATTTTTTAATAATAGAGATAAAAATAATCTGTAAATCTGGGTGCTTTCTTATAATATAAAATATGAAACCTAAAATGAATATATTCTGTCACAATCACAATTTTATTCATTATGTCAATTTATCACCCTGTATGTATCTCCTCCAGGTACACCGGTGAGTGACACCGTGTGTGAACGTTGTCCCACTGGTTATTTCTCCAGTGGAGACTCCTCCACCGAGCCGTGTCAGCCCCACAGAAACTGTTCCAGTTTGGGCTTGAAGACACTGAGATGGGGGACGTCCACTTCAGACAGCCTCTGTCAGGACAAGTCGGCAACACTGGAGTGCTCTCAGCATCACACTTTGTGTCACACAGGTGAGACACAGGTTTAATCACTAAAATGAATCATGTGGGAGTTTTTAGAATTAATGCAGGCTGGAGTCAGGATTAGGTATGCACCAGTCTGAGTTTTTAGGCCCCAAAATTGACACCTGGGTGTTGAGTGAGCAGTAAGATATTTTAACTCAAAAACATATTGTGCATATGAGTGACATTTAATAGAAATACTAAAAGGTGGCATTAGAAATCAAAAAACTGTTTTATTACCAAATATTCAGACATTTTTAATAAGCCCTACATTATGCATATAATAGACCATTAAATTATAGGGGCAATGCCCTTTTTAATTTAAATGGGTGAAGGCCGCTTATGTATATAAAATTACTGACTTGTTAGGCCAGTTTATTATAAATTGTGCACCAGCAACTTAGTAAAACATCTTTAAAATTAACATGTCCAGATATTGCAGGTTTTTGTGGAACTTTTTGTAGAACTTTTGTAGAATTGTTGTAGAACTGGCATGACAAGCATGATTTACCGCCAAACAGCTGACATGTTTGTTGTTATTTCCTTTGGTAGTCTACTGGCCATGCTGCTGATGCATGACCTAGTGCATAACCTGTAATCAGAGGTAAACATTGAATTGAACTGAATAGATTGTCCCCATTGTCAGTATTTCTTGATACAGCTATTGGAGTTAGTATTGTACAGATATATGATATCAGTAATGGATCGATGCATCCCTAATCAGGGTAGAGATTGTTTTTTTACAGTGTATACACTGCACACAAGTGTGCCCACACACACACACACACACACACACACACACACACACACACACACACACACACACACATGATGATGTTTTTCAGCAAACCTCAATTGTCAACAACCTAAAATCAGCCAGAGCTGAATTATTTCAGACATTTGGTCATTTTCATTCCTCAAGGCAGGGGATTTCCTCGGTCAGGTTCGTTGTCCAGATTCCATTATTTTCCAAAATTCTTGCGTGTCTGAAAACCAACACAAGAGAAAAAAGCCAAAGCAAAGGGTTGATTCGATGTTTATGCCCCTGCTGTCATAATGACCCCATGATGGATCAATTACTCTGTTAACTGTCACATCCTCAAACTACAATAACAGAGGAAGCTGAGTCAAGCACAGAGAGACAAGATGAGCTGGTAAGTCTTTGTTACTCACACTTTAAACATGACAAATGCTGACAATTAATTTGAGAGGCCTCAAATATGACACTGAATTCCCAGAGCCTGAGAAACCACAGTCACTGAGGAACACACACATACAGACGTGCAGACCCTGGCACACTCGTGCACACTGTACACCACACTGAGAAGGAAACACACAAAGCTGTTGTCCCTCAGGGAGGGTGATGCTCTCCTCAAACATTCATTCACAAATTGTCTTCCTGCGGACTACACAACCACAGATTGTCTGCAGCAGATCCTGGAACAGTTTAGCAGTTTTTTTAACAGAAAAAAAAATAAATTGAAAGCAGTTGGGATTCCCAAAGTTGCAACGTGATTTGGAGAAACCACCAGCACGTCAATGTCAGTTATAGAGTAAGCCACTCTTAAATTATCCAGACATCAAACAAACAAGTCTAATATCCTCTTCACATTAAATTCAAAATACTACACTGACATTGGTTTTTTGGTTTTAATGTATTGGTGTCCCTCATGTTCTGCAAGGCAATCAGAAAACAGATTCACACAGACATAAAAATAGAAATGCTTCATAATCACATGAAATTTGCAATTTCATGATGGCAGTTTCACATCAGCTTCAACTTGATGAACTGACTGTTCTGCATCATATGAAAACCCTGCTCTTTGCAGAAAAAAAATACATTTGACTTTTAAGGACAGCCCCAGGAGTCCTTGGCTTGCAAAAATGTACAACATGTATGATGAAATAGCGTGGGTGTTTGCGTGGTGCAGTGCTGCTCAGCAGAAAAGTGCAGCACATGTTACCATGAATCACCTGTACTTGCTTACATGTAGCTCTTGATACAGCTCTTGTTTCTTTAGTGCAGAGCAACACAGATGGACTCAATGTGTCAATTCTTCTATGTGCCCTTGTTACAAAGCTTTTTATTGTATGATGAATGATGTTAAAGACCCTCCTTGAAGCAAAATCTTAATCAGTCTTTATTGGATTCTTGATTTTTTCCTGTGATGCTCAGTAATAAAGAGTCATCTTTTTGAGTTCCTGCTACCTGCTGTCTCCTGCATTTGGGCCTACCTGCTCTGCATTACATTACAGATATGTAAAGCCCCACCTGCAACTTGATGGGATAAGTTACTTTGGTTTTTGTTAAAAACAAACCCTCACTGTCTAAATCTGTCATTGCTATACTGCAGTTCAAAAGCAGAAATGCTCAGCCTTTGACTGCTCATTTCGCTAATGGGTTTTGTAACACAATAAAATACCATATGGCCTTGTTTACAAGGTAAAAAAAACAACTGAAAAACAGACTTAAATACAAACTAGACTCATAAGTGGATTGAGTGCAAGTGGAAAAAAGTGCAGAGGAGCTTAGGTGAGACGGATAAAGTGATGAGGCAGAAGAACAGGCAGGGAGCTGATTGGCTGGGAATAAGTGAAGAAGAAGGAAGATCTAACAAGGCTGATGCAGACAGGTGTTTGTAGATGGGTTAAATGAGGGAGAGGCAGCACAGGAACACAGGAGGGAAAAACACAGTAAACTGAAACCCAAGAAAACACAATCTTCCCAACAACAATCCCACCCAGTGAAAACAAAAGACAGACTAACTAATGAAGGCAGTTTAAATGTTTTGAACTCTTAGTCCAGTCTTCCCAAATAACTGAAGATATCAGGACACAACACACTGTGACAGTATTATGAGCATAACACTGCAGTGAAAGCACGGGTGTCAGAGGAGAAGCAGGTGTAAGCTACGTATCAGTATTTTGCAAAGACTTGGCAATTGGGAACAAGGTTTATCGAACAATAATAACACATTATTAGCTGTCTGATAACACAGTAAAGCTGATAACACAGTCAAGCTGAAAGCTCATGTTATCCATTACTATCATGTTTCTTATGTTGAAGTGAGCCAGAAGTAGATTTCAGAGTGAGTAGGTGCACTCAAGCTTCAGGTGAGTCGCTAAGGTGTGGGTAGGGGTCGAGGCTGAGACTAATTTGCACATTTGTTATCGTTGCCTGACAGACAAAGTCAAACAAGAGCAAAATTATGTTGGCGAACAAATGCCTCACGTTCACTTTCATTCAATCTGATGTACCATTATCATTGTATTTCATGGCTATTTATTCGCAAACTAGCTAACACTAGCAAGCAAGTTAGCTTCCCTTGATACATTGAACATGAATATCGCCTCAGCAAGGGATGGTAGCTCATCTGCAGTCGCTCATGTGTGACTGTGCCCTAAATAAGACAAAGGTGTAGAGTTACATTTCAGCTATTTTAAGATGCCAAAGGATTTCTTTCATGGGTAAAACTTCTAAATATGTCATTCTGATGAACAGAAATGACGTTTTTTAGGGGGTTTAATCAGTGCCAGAGAAACTTTAATAAAAATGCTCTAAGGCCCACTCTCCCTGACCGACTCCCTGTCTTTCTCTTACAATTTCTTCCAGATGTGACCCTGTGTGAGGAGGCAGTCTTCCAGTCTCTCTCCTCCCTGCGACTGTCCTCAGTGCCCCTGGAGCGGCTGTTGGAGAGTCTTCCCGGGCGGAAGGTGGATCGTAAGAGCCTGGAGAGACTGAAGAAGGCCTGCTCTCCGCAGCAGCAGGTCCTGCAGCTGCTGCGGCTGTGGAGGGAGCAGAACAAAGACCAGGACAAGATGTACGGCATCATACAAGGTACTAAAACAAAACCTGTGCTTTTATTTTTATGCCATTTACTCAAGTCCAGCATTTGGGAATTAATGTGCACACCCTGTCTCTCCAGGTGTGAACCACTGTGAGAGGAAAGTCTCCCGCTGCAACAGCCTAAAAAACCTGACCCTAGATGACCTCCTGAAGGTCACCAACAGCCTGCCGGGGGTCAAAGTTAAGCAGGAGGATGTTGAGGCTGTGTTCTCTACCTGCATGCCCCGGCAGTACATCCTGCAGCTTCTTCACCTCTGGAAGACTGCAAACTATGACCTGGATCTAGCCAAAGGTTTGTCTCACAGTCTGAGGGTGCTGCGCAGCCAGGGAGCACCACGCTATCTGCTGAAAGGCCTGAAGAAGATCAGTCGCATCATAGGGACCACATCCGCGCACAAGATGTATGAGAAGATGTTTGTCAGTATGCTTCATGATGAATCATGTTTTAAGGCTCATAAGCCATTGAATGAATAAAGTTTGGGAGATAAAAACAGCAATACACGCCAACTATAGCATAAACAAACACTAATGCATTTTCACAAACACAAAACAACACACACTTAGTAAGCAGGAGGATAAATGTATGTGAAAGAGTAACAGACATGGGTTACATGAAAATGTCAGGTCTTTCAGATATGAAGCTATGCAAAAGGTGCCTAACTGTAACATAGGATGGAAAGGTAAATTCTTCTTTGCCTTTCTGATTTTATTGCCAAACCCCATGCCAAAATAAGAAGTTTTTCATTATATGAGGTGCAAAGGGATGAAAATAACTTCACTCTCAGTCTACAGTATCTGCCTGCAGTGATGAATCTAATAAGCCTTAAAAGACAGAAAGAAAGACAACTATCACACATCTGTGTACTCCAGGCAGGCCGAAACTAAAAATTTGAAAAAAGGTTTCCTGGGATCTTTTTGACCGGAGTCTGTGAAAAATGAAAAACTATTTAAGATGTAAATAGCACACTATTTTATGGAAGATGGGCTGGCAGATGTTGTGGTTTTGTTGTGTTTTTTATTATTATTGCTTTCTCGCTGATTGAGAGGAAGGATTTGGTTTCATAATGAAATACATGTATTTCCTACAGTTTTCCTTTGTTTGTTGGTTTGTTCTGGACTGCTGGCAAGTAAAGCTCATCTGAATTTTTTTAAAGAGTCAGCTTTATGAATGTACAAAGGAGTGCAATTGTTTTCTATTTAAAAAATAATAATTTTACTTTCTGAATATGTAAAGGCTTGTTTTTATTACTTTATCAGAAATACTGGATTCCAAATGCTGCAAGTTCATGAAGTGATATTTGTTTTATATTTTGTTTTATCACTTTTATATTATTAAATGTATGATCTTTATTGTATATATGCCTGACTGGTCCTCTTTAAGCTCGTGTAACTTGTGAACACTAATGTCAAATGATCTTATTAAAATCAGTTTGTAAAAAAAAAAAAGTTGTTTGTTTGTAACTGAGGAACTGGATTTGACCTATAAGTACAGCTGCTCTTTATTACTTTAATGATGACAGGGGTGTGTCCAGGGAGTGGCCTGGGGTGGTTCTTGGTAAAGGGATTGGCCACCCCATTATTCAAAACTGTGATTAATACTGCCTGGTCAGATGCAGGACCTTGGGTTGACTGTTTGGAGGGTAAGCTGGAGTTTTGTCTATAGCTGTAATTCAGTCTTCAATGCAACAGAGTCAGACATAGCCTGCCAGAAATAGCCAGAAAAATAAGATGATTTTGGTTTGATTTGAAGCTGAGCAGTCACCCAGGTACGTCAAGACTCCGGGGAGTCCTGGCTCTTTGTGTTGCCCTTATCTAGTCTGCTTGTCACTCCTGGATGATGTGAGTACACTCCTTGATACACATACAGCCATTTCTTTTGCATGTAGCCTGCTTTTGGAGGTACAATTTCTTTTTGAGGAACAAAGTATGGAAGATTTATATTAAATTGATATGGTGCCTGTTGTGTCATGATTGGTAGCTCTATTTATCTTTTAAATTATAACTCTAAACATTATAAGAAAAAATAGTAAGATAGTGTAAGTATGTTAGTTATCATAGGGCCTGTTTACACCTGGTGATAATGAGTTTTGGGTGACAGTGCTTTATACAAGCAAGACACATTGAGGTCCGATCACTCAAACCACTTGCCAAGGTAGTCTGGGACGCATTTGACCTCACATGTTTTGTAGTGTCAAAGCTAAAGCATCCTTATGCATCCACAACATGGACTATGCCCTCAGTGCAGGACGTGACTGGATGTGTTATTTTGGTGACAGGGCACCAAAACAATTTTACCCATTTTATTTTGAGTCAGACAAAGTGTTTTATGGTTATCCATCCTTTGGCCTTATGAAAGGAGATGTGAAATTCTGCCGACAGCAATATCTCCAGCTGACACAACCACTAATGTGACTTGCAAGCACGCTACAGAACAGCTTGCAAAAGTGTGGATGTGTTAACTTTTCACGGAACTGAAATCTAAAGCCAAGAAATCAGCTGGTGACACATGATAAGCAGAAGTGTGAACAGCGATGTGTTATGGCTTTCCACTTGTGTTCAGATCAGTGAAACATATTAATACCAGGTATAAACAGGCTCACAGTAGATATTAGTGGAGACAGAAATTGTAAATATACGCTACTCTGTGTAATACGCCACTGAACCTCACATTAAAACAACTTTGCCAACGTGTCAATGTGTCTTTCATTCGCAAAAAAATTCATGTAAATCCCACCAGGGTTAAACAGGTCCAGCATAAGTGTTTATGTTTAGGTTAAAACTGTGTTAAGTAAAGGTTTAAGAATGTTCCATCCTCATTGGTCATGTCCAGTATAATTTTCTCTGTGGCTGAGGGAATAAGAGCTCAAAAGCCAATTTTATGTCATGGATATGGATGGAAGTGCTGGCAAACACTCTAGGCCTGATTTACTCTGAATCCTCTTCAGAGGAAACTTCACATCTTGGATCATCAACATTGTCTTCTCGCCATGAAACACTTTCTTCCACATCACATATTTTCCCACAAGAGTGTCCGCCTGAGGTATTTCGATGGGAATTTGACCTGAGTTCAACACACATGCTACACTCATCAATAAATATCTGTACATCGAACTACTAATGAACAAACTAATGATTTTGAGAAGGTGGGCTTATTTTTATCATTTTCTTCATTTTTGACCTTTGAGAACTGTATTTATAGCATAATAATCCAAGATCATGGGTCCACTTATTAACTTTTTTGAGCATTAAACCACTTAAACCAGTCTTCTTAAGTGATCATCCAATCTGATTGCCAGAAAAAATGACCACAGATATTGCATATTATTATGAAGTAGTAATAATGCAGATACATTGTAATAAAGCTGTGTTAACGTGTGTTAAGTTTAGGCATAAAAAAACACTTGGTCATGGTTGACAAATGATGAGTCTCTATAGCTGCTTTTAACATCCATGACAACTGCACAGGGGTGAATATTTTTAAAACTCAGCTGTTAACATTTTATTAAGGCCCAAAGTCACATATATTTAAGGGCGCAGCTGCTTGGTTGACATACTGTTTGCAAGGCAACGCGCCACAGTCTTTGAGTCATATCCATTCCTTGCTCCTCCATAGCTATACCCTGCTATGGTGACATAACTATGTACATTATCTATAGAGTGCATGGAAGTGGTTTACAACTGGTAGGTAGTGGTCCAAAAAAGGGTCGTGGGTCCATTCTGAATGGGCTGCAAGTGACTTGTGAACTCAAATTTATGGGGGAATTTTTTTTTTAAGTACAATGAAATTCCAGCACAGGGCTTTGATTTTGAAGTGCCGTTTCTATTTATTCTTACTATATGTTGTTTATATTTCATTGTGTTCAAAGCCAACGTGTCATTTACATTTTGTGAAAAATAATTGAATATTTGGTAAATTATCTAATGTGTGGACCTTGTACGAATGACAAAGAAAAAATCTGGACTCCATGCCTGGACCAGATGGGAACCACTGGTGTAGGGTATTGCCTATAGGTAACATGCCATCCACCATCCCCTCCAGCTTCTAATCAAAAAAGCTACGTCATATATTATGTAATTTTGGAAATGTTTATATGATATTGATAAATATATAATGTAACAAATTCCTGTAGAAATGTACAATATTACACTTTCTTCTGGGGACTGGGCTCCAGCATCAGTGACGGACAGTTGGAAGCTCCAAAAAGTAAATAAGTAGACCTCTCAAAACATAACATTTCACAGTACATCTTCTATTCCAGTTTCACATCCAAGACCAAGAGCCACAAAGTGTGTGTTTCTTGAACCCAGATTGACCCCCAATGTCTGGAAAGTTTACTCATTCTTATTCATTGTAGACACAGTCAGTCAGTCATTTTCTGTAACCGCTTGTCCTTATAAGGGTCGCGGGGGGGCCGGAGCCTCATTGTAGACACGCCCTATAATAATGGTATCGTATCTCATATTCTGTGGAAACAGGAGGAGATAAGTGACGATACTTGTTTGACTCATTACGATATTTTAAAATAATTCATTTTCATTTGTAAAATGTGCGCATTGTCATACTGCACCTATCAGTGATCACTCAGTGACTCATTGATTCAAGGGAAAAATGTGACTTATTGGCACATCAACATATATGAGGCTGTTTCAACAACCAGCCAGTGGAAAATGGTTGAAACTCATAATTTATGTTTAACAAAATCACCGGATGAGGTTCCATGGAAACTGGTCTTTTTTAAAAGTTGCATTTCCCTAAAACATTCTTAGTTTAACAGTTTCAAAAACTCTGAGTCATGAGTGTCTGAAAAAGGTGAATTTCATGTTAATTCCTTCACAACAGAACAATTCACCGTTGTACAAGTTGTACAAGCTTTTCATTTAAAAAAGATTAATGTAGGCACAGGAAAATTTATAATTTTTTAGGCGCAGGGAAATTACTGTAGACAGGGGCAGATTATGGATCCCTGGGCACAACCATGGAAAAATCCTCACCACCATAGGAGCAAGATACACTTATTTTATATATTTTTTTATCCTCTTTTGTTGTTGTTTTGCTTCTGCTTGAAGTTGTTTTGAATCTCTCAGTGGTTTAGTGTTCCTTTTTTTGTCAATGGTTGCTATGCCCCTCGTAACTGCTTTATGTGTCTTTGTGGTTTGTGGACTCTTTTTAGTTATTTTACATCTTCTTGTAGTAGTTTTATGACTCTTTGTGGTTATTTTACATCTTGTAGTACTTTTATGACTCTTTGTTGTCATTGTATGGCTCTTATAGTTGGTTTCCATCTCTTTGTAGTTGCTTTTTGTCTTTTTGAAGTCATTTTTATCTCATTGTCATCATTTTATGTCTTATTGTAGTTGCTTTAGGGATATTTGTAATTGTTGTTAATCTCTTTGTTTAGTCATTGATGAATCCCTTTGTAGTCTCTTTGTAGTTTTTTTTTGTCTCTTTGTGATTGTTTGACCCTTTTGTTGTCATTTTGAGTCTCACTGTGCATTTGCAGCTGTTTTGCATCTTTGCAGCTGTTTTATGTTTCTTTGTGGTTATTTTACATCTTGTAGTACTTTTATGACTCTTTGTTGTCATTGTATGGCTCTTATAGTTGGTTTCCATCTCTTTGTAGTTGCTTTTTGTCTTTTTGAAGTCATTTTTATCTCATTGTCATCATTTTATGTCTTATTGTAGTTGCTTTAGGGATATTTGTAATTGTTGTTAATCTCTTTGTTTAGTCATTGATGAATCCCTTTGTAGTCTCTTTGTAGTTTTTTTTTTGTCTCTTTGTGATTGTTTGACCCTTTTGTTGTCATTTTGAGTCTCACTGTGCATTTGCAGCTGTTTTGCATCTTTGCAGCTGTTTTATGTTTCTTTGTGGTCATTTAGAATATCTTCCTGGGTGGCATGTGTTAATATGTATTAAATGCTGCAGTTGAATTTCACTACAGCACCCGAAAGTTGGGGCCCTTGGGCCTTGGCCCGGAAGGCCTGTTCAGTAATGCATCCATGACTATAGACTTTTCATTTAGTGATATGACAGAGATACATTTACTTTATCTCAAATTATTCTCAGATCATGACATCAGGACACAGTCTTTGCATTTTTCCCATCTTAAAAACACTTAGGGGAAAATTATCACAGACCTAACACCTTGCTGGCTATTTCAGGTCTCTTTTTTTCATTAATATTTTGAGGGGGCAGTTTGGCCTTCACTTTGACAGTTCTTAGTAAAGTAGGACAGAAAAAAATAAGAAAAGCATTAGAGAAGATGTGTGTTGTAAGTTTGCATATCAGATACAGAGACCCACAGGACATTTAGTGTTAGATGTGATGAAGTCATAGATTCCAGTAAATGAGAAGCCAGATTGATGTAATCTAAATATGAGTTTCATTTTAGGCAAGAGAGAACTGGAAACAAGTTCATTACACCACAGAAAAAACAGTTTTATGTTGGTCTGTTGGTCAGTCAGACGAACACCTCATTTAATACTTCCTAAAGCATTATCGCCTTCATTTAGCTGCCATTTGCTCAATTCAGCCTTGCTTTACGCACGTGGAAGTGGTTTGACCTTTTGAATGGCGACTCTACAACTCATCCGCAAACCACACAAAACGCCCACACAGGTACAGTACAGTTCCTTAAATACTTCACAAAGGACACTAATGCTGCTGTCAAACCCTCTTTGGCAGAAGTGTCGACATGCACATCATCAGCATGGTGAGTATTCTGTATAACTATATTCTGTTGAAGTTTAGGATGATAAAATCCAGCATAGGCAGATGTGATAATGATTTAGATCATATTTGATGGGATATAAAATGGACATTAGTCAAATTATCATCAGATGAAAAGCAGACAGGATTTTGGACACTATTTTTTAAGGTTTTATGTAAATTCTCAAGTGATCAAATATTTTTCTTACAATTGATGCCAGCACTATCGATGTATTTTCACATATAGAGCAACTCATTTTTACTCTGGGGAGATACAGTTTGTCCAACAGAAAAACAAACAAGTTAAATTTTTACCTCTGCAACTGGTAAAAAGCAATCTTCTTGAATGTTATTGAGACATGTGCAGGAAATATTGATGCTGTAGGTTATGCAAATTAATTAAAGTGATTAAGAGCTAGGCAATTTTCAATTAAATATAAAATCACAGATACTTTTCAAATTAAATATTTCTTATTTGTATTATATTTCTGTATTTTTTCCAAAAAGGCAAAACAATAAATTAAAAATTAACTGAAAAGAAAGTTACAGTAACACAACACAATCCAAATATGACCCGAATGAACATGGAATTACAGCTGATCAGAATTTTAAAAAATGGGACAAAATGATCATCTGTGTTACATGATAACTCATCTTTTGTCTTCAAGTTTCTAATATCTTTCCGATGTTACTGGTCTTTGACATTTCGTTGCAGTGTAGTTCTACATGGTGGTAAGTGTTGCAGTGTATCAAAAAAAAAAAAAAAAAGATGTAGTATAGGCACTAGTTGCAGTAGTAATATCATAATATTTTTATTTATCATAATAAATATTACAAAAAAAGAAAACATTTTCGTGTAACAACACAGAGACTGCAGTAACCGTAACTAACAGTGTCATGTTTCTCTCCTCAGCTTCTCTTACCGGGGCTGTTCTTGCTCTTTGGTGTTGAATCCGTTCCCACCTTTGTGCACCAAGATGCCGCCGGGAATACCCTCATCTGCAACAAGTGTCAACCGGGCACGTACATGGTTGCTTACTGCACCGCTACCACGCCCACCAAGTGCGAGCCCTGCAAAAGCCAGCATTTCACTGAGCTGTGGAACTACCTGCCCAAGTGTCTGTACTGCTACAACTTCTGCACTGAGAACCAGGAGGTGGAGACAGAGTGCAGCGCGACCACCAACAGGGTCTGTCGCTGCAAAGAGGGTTTCTATATGACCGGTGACTTCTGCATGAGACATGCAGAGTGCGGACCAGGACACGGTGTTAAAACGAAAGGTATTTATCAGGGAAGGTTTCTTCCCTGGTTTCTTGTTTTACTTGAAGAATTTTGTCATCAATTAGCTTCCATCACTGTGGTATACGCTGAGAACCATAATAATAATAATAATAATAATAATAATAATAATAATAATAATAATAATAGTGTCCTATAAATACTTTGACGTTTAAAGGATAAATTAACGAAGTACATTCGAAATTCTGCTAAAATACGCACGATCACTTGGGCTCTCCGGAGCAACAACGGTATTTTGAAACACTATAATAAATCATAATGCATTGTTTTCCTTTGTAGGTACGCCGCAAACTAACACTGTTTGTGAAAGCTGCTCCGATGGCTACTTCTCTGCCTCATCTTCTGCGCTGGAGTCGTGCGTAAAACACCAGGAATGTGCAAGCGGACAGATTGCGCTACTCCCTGGATCAGTTACCCACGACAAAATGTGTGGCTCCTGCGAGGATCTTGCAAACGGAGGTGTGTACCTACCGTTTTAACCGCCCAGCACTTAATTATAACATTCATACAAGGATTTGAAGTCCCCGAGGTAATTTTTAGTTTTAAAAAAAAGTTTGATTTAACGCTCACGTCACGTTGTACAATTTTGTTACTCAGGTGAGACTCTCAGAGCTTTCGTGTCAGGATTCTTCAGTATGCACAGGATGCGCGTGGCTAAAATGAAGACATTTGTTTCCACGTAAGCCTACTCTCTTGATGCACCTTTTCGACTACTTTTCACCTCTTAATTCACTAAATGCATAGACACTAATAAACAATCATCTCCCTTCAACAGGTATATTCATAAGTCGGGAGCGGGAACTCTCCCCAAACATAGAGGTCCTCTCATGGATCAGATCAGAGCGTGGATTGCCCAGGCTCCAGATGAGCAGCTGAAGAAACTGCCACAGATGCTGAAGGAATCCCAGCTCTGCTCCATGACTGAAAAACTAGGGAAGATAGTCGGTGACATCCAGCAGCAGAGCCCAAACTGCACTTCACCATTCGTTGTGTAAATGTAGGCTGACAGAGTCCATGGCACAAATATTAACAAAGTACCTCTTACTCATATTTGGCATTTTTGCCCACTTGAAAACAAATATTTTAAGTTATTTGTCATTTGCATGTTAATTGAGAGTATATGCTCAACCTTAAACTGACAGGAATATTTAATAGATGGGGGTGAAAACTGACGAACTGTTCTTACTTGTCACTTGGGAGAAATATGCAAATATTTTAACATCATATTGTGACATTACATAATGGGTAGTACATGATA
This sequence comes from Plectropomus leopardus, assembly GCF_026936395.1. Lineage (NCBI taxonomy): Eukaryota > Metazoa > Chordata > Actinopteri > Perciformes > Serranidae > Plectropomus > Plectropomus leopardus. The sequence goes on from NC_142186.1 coordinate 15,235,525, forward strand.
CTTGTATTTCAAAGTGAGCTATATCTAAAATAAATGCTGTCATAGAAATAAATGAAAATCTGTAAAGTTGTGTCACATCAAACTGATAACTAAGCAGCTAAATAAAGTAGAATGATATGTTTTCATCTGAGCCTGGCTGTAATTTAACCAAATCACCACAGGGTGTCGCCCTCTCCTCTCTTTGCCTCTTTGGTTATTGTTGACCAAAGCATTTGAACTTGCAGTACAGTGCACTGTATATAGCCTAGTATACCGAATTGTGTATAAACAGTGTCAGAGACACTTACTTACTTACTTACTTAATTCATTTAGATTTTCATATTCATATTCCATTATTCACCAAAAACGTATGGTCTTTCTACAGAACACCCTATTGCACTGTCCAAACAAGTACTGCAACCTGTCACTCATTAACATGGTTTACCAGGTGAATTGCTCCAAAAGAATTCGGCAGTTGTAGATTTTCTCAATAAAAGCATTTAAATTTATTTTAAATGTCCAAGAACGAAGGAAAGAATCAGACAGAGGAGCCGCACACTTTGTTTTAAACTCGAAGTCATTTTAAATTGTGCAAGATTTTTGTCAAACAGAGATCGTTGTCACATACAAGCATGAGTATACTGAATACAACACATGAAAGTTAGACAAAATATACACATAACATCAAAACAAACAAACAAACAAACAAACTCTCATCATAAAAACTGCTATCTAGAAAGACACATGGAATAAAGAGGGAAAGAGGTTGGGGGAAGTATTTAATGTCCGAGAATGTAGCTAAATGCACTGCTGTTTATTTATTCAATAATATTTACCAATGTTATCGAAAATATTCATTTTCGCCTTGAGGTTGGGATGCTCTGGTACTAAATTATGAATTGTATATTTGTTATTTTCAAAAGGAAAATACAATATGGGCAATCATAAAACAAACAGATTTTACTTTCTTGTTCAGTCTTGCAGAAAGTAGCTACATTTGTTATCAACATCTGAAAACCTGAAAACAAACATAAACAGGGCTGAGTGTATTTATAGCCTACAAATAGTCGTGATTTCAGAGTAATCTTGTCAGAGGCTAGGCCTTTTTTAATCTGCTATGTTATGTATAGCTGTATTATTTATTGGGACTGGTGTTAGTCCCCCCAGCCTCCTCCTGTGCTGTAACACAAGCATGGGATTAGGACCTCTTGAGACCTCGTCAAGGACCACTAGAGGTCCCTGGATCCCAGTTTGGGAACCACCATTGTACCCTGCTCATTAATATCGGTCTGACACCAGCACCACCGCCCCCTCCTGCCACGCCACACCGCCCCGGCATCGCATCGGCTCCCTTGCTGTCGCATCACCGAGCGGGGAGGGGCCCCGGTTCCCACTATTGGCTGGTGAGCTACTGTGTTACCGACAGCTTTCCGGTAGGGCCACAGCCAGAGAGCGTGAGCGGTGGTCTTTTCATCTCCCTGAAGCGCTGAATCTGCTGGCGATCAACATGATTTTAAGACCACTCTAGCGGCTGTATTTTCTCACTCTTTCTTCAGCATACAACCTCTGAACCCTGAGTAAACCGAGAGGAGATGCATAAACGTGGATACATTGTCCGGACACCGTAAGAGGAGGAGAGGAGCATGTAACCGGGAGAAACACACCGGCGGCGGCTGCGGCACCACCTGACACTCTCGTGCTCCTTGTTCTCTCATAATTTGAGGCTTCTCGATGTTTTGACTGAACTCTTCTCGTCTTTTTGGATATTATCTTCAGCAAAATGAGCGAAGAGGTGTCTGAGGTCCCCAAAGAGCTTCTGGGTAAGCTCAAATCATTCGTAGCCATGTGTTCAGACTGGAACAATCACTGATACTGCCTCTAACTCACAGTGTGCATGTGCTCCTCAGTCACTACTGTAGTGTCCTCATTGAACTGCAACAACAAAATATCCACGCATACATTTTTTTCCCCGCTGGGACACAATAATAATGCTTTTATCTCCTGTAGTATTGATAATGTCCAATTCCTATCCTCACAGGTGCGCTTTTATTGTGAAAACCTTAATGTGGGGGCGATTATCACTTTCCAAAAATATACAGTGGGATTACTAAAATGCATTTCTCACGGTGAAACAGTCAAAAACAGACATGACTTCAGGCTGTTTATAATTTCTCATCTCCAATGAGACAGTAAACGCTTTAGCTGCAGCAAAGCTTGAAGCTGTGTATACATGGAGCCCTGCTGTTGTTGATCAAGGTACTGTTGATGTGATGTGGTCTACTGCCTATATTTGGAAGAACAGAAAGCTTGATAGTTTAGGTGTGACTGGTCAGCCTGTCATCACACATTACTAACTTGTAGGATTATTTTCCCTGCAGTAACCTTGGTCCACTCCTGCCTGGAGTTTAACCTCGCTCGGGTTGTCCTCTTAGCTAAAGTCATGTTTTTTATGATTTATTTGTACTGATTGTGGACGCACATCAGAGTCATACAGCTTGTTTGGCTCGAGCCCAGGGTTTCTTTGTTTGGCAAAGTAGCTCAGCTTTTGACACTTCAGTGCAATGTTGGACAAGCTCAAGCTCTTTCTGTCTCTCTCCATCTCTTGTGGACACACACAATGTTCTTTTTGGCTGTATTTAAGGGACTCACAGTGCAGAATGTAGATGAGACTGAAGGAAAATGCTAGGTCATGTAGTCACTTGGTCAGACATGCATTCACTCACTGAGTCACTGAATGTTTCAGCCAGTCTGTCGCTTATTTTACTGTTGTTTGAGCTCTTGCAGTGGTTAAAAAAAGCAGATGCTTGAAGACAAAAAGTGTGTTTCTTTCTTCAGTTCAACATAGGAATTTCACAGTCTTAATGTTAAAGTTTATGGAGTGTAGCATCTTCTTTTTACCTGTTAATATTCAATACAGCCTTAAGTTCCCCCTTAAGTAGCTTTAAGTTAGTTAAAATCATCTTATTCTACTTTGTCTGCAAGTAACACATCTCTATGTTCTCTGTCATCTTCTACCTCAACTTCAGCGAACCTACAATGTTTGCAATTATTGAATTATTCAAACTCAGGCTGAATGTTTTTTATGGCTGAACCTTTCTATCAGTTGGAAATATTTGAAATGTCTTGTTCATCATTTCTCCCCAAAATCTGCCTAACACATTTGGTATCATTGGACATTTTTGGGATTTGAATTAGAATTTAACATGACGGATCGACCAGTAGGTCCACGTGGTCAGTGTGAGTCCTCTGGAAAGTATTTTGGATGTGCACAAATTCAATTTTTTAGCTCTGTAGACCACCAAGGTTATCGTGAGGTTAGAGAAACTCATTAACAATGTTTTTAGTTTCTAGAACAAATTTAAAAAAGATGACTATAACCTGTTGAGATACCAAGAACCTGTTTTAATGGGACTCATTCTTTGTTTATCTGACTGTAGAAGAAGATATTTTAACAGAGTTCTTGTGGTCCAACCTGGAGTCAACAAGTTATTTAATTTCAACCCCTGTCCTCAAGAATTTCCCTGATTCTCCCAACTCTGCCCTCTTGACGAAAGGAAATTGGTTGGTCATGATCATGTCTCATACATCATGTGGTGTTGTCTGGATGAGTAAATAACCCGCCATTGTTTTGAACATTCACTGGTGCCAGTGATTCAGCAGCATACGAGATCACTCTCAGCATCCAGAACTTTTAAGAAATTTCTGCGTGATGCTGCAGACAGAAACAAACTGGAACCAACGCGGAGCCGTGAGGTGCACACATTCAGAAACTGTGTTTGTGTGCTAGGAAGATATTGCTGATGTTGTGATAGAAGACAATGGGGAGAAGCAAACACAAAACGGTTTTTGAAAGATGTCTGGGAAACATTTTCCTTAAGGTGATAGGGCAAAAAAAAATGACTCCGGTTTCCCATCAGAAGCTGGTATGTTTGGCAGTAGAAGCTGGTATCTTGGAGCATTAAGTGTTGCCATGGTGCGTCTCAACATGGGCGCTGTGTTGTGTTGTCTGAACATTGAAGAGTTCTGACTGTATGGGATACTTTTGTGCCTTTCACTTGACACTTTAACTTGAACAACAAAAAAAGTAGACATTAGCTGGTGTTAAATGCAAGAAACACATTTTTTTTTTGCTATCGAAGTTCCAACTTCCAAATTGCAGCATAAAAAAATACATTTTTTAGTTCATGTTTACTTGTTAATGTTAGTTATTTAGTAAGTTAGTTTGCAACTTTGCTTGTCCTGCATGTTTTAGATTTACTGCAACACAGCTGATGGAATGATCACCTGGTCAGCTGGCAGCTTCGGGAGTTCATAACAAGTTGATCATTTGTATCAGCTGTGTTGGAGCAGCCATTTAAAACAAAAAAAAACATTATTCAACAATACAGCATACAAAATACAGTATGTCAGGCATAAAACAAGAGCACACAAATACACGAGAGATGATAATTTCAATTCCAATGACAGATAAATGACATTTTACAAAGAATTAAATAATCATAATATCAATACATAAATCATTACAAATCTTAAATGAAAGAAATAAGAATGGACACAGAGAGAAAGAAAAGCAAACAAACACAAACAATTCATTTCATATCAGGGGGTTCACTAATTTAGTCTTTGTAATATTCTAAAAACCGTTTAGTTTTGTTGTTGTCTGTAAGAGCAAGAGAGGAAAACATTGAGTTAAAATCAATCAAGAAAAGATGGAAAGAGGGCTGGGAACCTAAAAACTACTGTTTGTGGATAAAGAATTTCTCCATTAAATAAATAAAATAAAGAAACGAACAGCATAGTTCAAAGACTTGTTACTCATCATAATAACAGATTATATTGTTAATGGTAAAATAAAGACTAACAATGGAGTCACTGAATACATGAGAACTTACATCATACCAAAAATTCTTTGTTATTCTACACTGAAAGAATAAGTAGAGTGAAGTTTCATCAGCATGTTCATAGAAAGAACAAGAGTTATCAGGATCCATATATCCTAAAATTTCAGAATTCACAGCTCTAGTCTGTGACATCATCAGCACCCCAGTCAGGATTGGCCGCGGGTCAATAAATGGGAGACTGACTTTATGGGCTTGTGAATTGTTTGTTCGGGCTTTTTACAAGGCCATAGGTCCCTGATTCCCCACCTTCCACACGAGTCCCTACTGAAAATTATCCCACTGTGACCTTCTGCACACATGCCTTAACTGCCTAATAGGAACCACAGAGCAGCTGGCTGTTTAATATCCGCTCCTGTGCTGTCACAGTTTTAACAAAGGAGCAGAAAAAAATGAAGTAGAAAAATTATATAGTAAATGAGCTTTTATTTTGTCTGGGACCAAAAACTGCCCAGACTTATTAAAACATAGATGGTTTCATTTTTTTGTAAAAAACAAACAAACATTAAAACAACAACACTGGAGACATCTCTGTGCCTCATGAGTTCATGGCTACAGTTTAAAAAATGCTGCAATAGGAAATGAAGTGCATTTTCTATGTAGCTGGCAGATGAATCATTTTGCACTTTGCCTAATTATTAGTTTCACTTTGATCTGATGATGGTTTGTGGAAGCCTGTGGGCGAGGATACACTGCATGCCAGCACAGATGTACACACAGAATCCCTTTCTGTCTCAGACACATGTGCACAGACTGTATCAGCCGCTGTGTGGTGGCTGAGTGAGGAACGTGGAGAGGCGGCTGACCCAGTTCTGCTTTGTAGACCAGTTCCCTGGCAGCGGGTGGGTGTGAACTGGGGCTGAACGCTGTGGGAAAATAATCTAATTGCTATCTTTTGGACCAAATTGCAGTTTTGATTCACTATGCATTTTTAAGTTCCTCATCTTCTGTTTTTTTTACTCACTATAAAGCAATTAATCATTCTGTAGTAGGACCAACACAGCATTAGACACAGTCAACAAACAGTTTGTACTCACTGCACCGTCAGGAGAGGCAAACCAAGCAAATGTTCAGGCCACCCAAAAACATTTGTGAAAGAGTCCCTTGATGGCCACTTATATTGGGAAATTTTAAAATGACAACTATGGTACCCTCTTAAAACTCCCATAATCGCAATGCACAGCCGCTGCCCCAAAAAAGTTAGCTAGTTACCGTATGACAGCAGGGAACTGTGAGTTAGGACAGTCAGCTAGCTACCTGTAACTGTCAGTATGGTAGGTGTAACCATCAATACAATTACAAAGAAGTATACCTTTCTGGTCACCAGAACACCAGGGGGTTTCAGGGGGCCTCGATGGGCTTTTTTGCTCGGGGCCCCCCAAGGTCTAGGATCACTACTGTATAGGCAATACTGCTTTTTTCATGTAGGCTGTGTAATGATGAAATGAGTTTAACTGATGCATTAGTTGATATGGATGCCATCCTTATTAAGTTCTTGAATTGTGAAGACCTGCAGTCATACCATAAATTGCAACTTCATAATCACCACGACCGAACTTAAAATCTGGAAAAAAAAGAACAAGCACTGCAGAATAACAGTCTCACATATAATGAAAAACAAATAGAAATCTATAGAGTATTGTAACATATTACAAAAGCTTAAGTGCACACTGACTGATTATGGCTCTACCATTTTGCATTATTTTTATGGACTAACTAAACTTCAGCATGTGTGTGTTGTTTTTGTGAGCATTGCTGAAGTTAGCATTTGGCTCAAAGCTTCACCGACTCACAAAGCCACTGGCTGTGTATGGACTTGAAGTGCAGTATTGTGACTGAAAGCAGAGCCACACAGAGCTACAGACATTATAGTGTCATGTTTTTCTTTTGCTGAGCAATGCTATATAGCTTACAAAGATGGTAATAAACAGTCAAACCTAAATGTGAGATCAGTCCTTCCCTGTCTCTCTAACTGGCTGGACAGTGGAGAGCCCTGTGATTTCGATAGGCTATCAGTCAGATCAAATCGAAGAAGGTGGGTCAGTTTGCGACCAGAAGTTAATAAGCCTATATCTTTTTTTTGTCTTGTCACTCATAGAAGTAATGAGATAATGAGCCAAATGAGGTCTGACTGCGCCATTAGTCACATTGCTTGTTAAATGTCCTGAATGGTTAATTGATTTTCAAAATTGTTGTTTCATTGATTTTTTGTTTATCTGACTTTTGTTTCAGTAAGTGTGTATATAAGGACATGCACACAGTTTTTTTTGTTTAACAGTTAGACTGACTGTGTGTGTGTGTGTGTGTGTGTGTGTGTGTATTCGATGTCAGAATCATTTTCTCACATCTCATTGCAGATGTGCCAAAATCTGACACAAATCAGTCCTCAGGAGAGGGACTCATAATGCGAAAATTAAATGAAAAGTAGAAGAAAGCTAATTTTTCCCGTGGTGTGTTAAAATTGGGCTTGTTACATTTATCACCAAGTTATTTTCTTAACAGTAGATCTGGAGAATCATTCCCCCCTGTGGCAGAAGCGCAGTGATCCATGCTCTGCTGTACAAGTCAAAATGTTGAACTCAACATATTGAACTCAGCTTGAGCTTTTGATTCAGATTGGATCTGTGGGAAAGAGAATAAAGAGATGCTCTTTGTAATGCATGATAAACCACTTGAAAGCAATTTTCTTCCTCTTTTAATTCAATGCACAGATATGCAAACATTTCCAAGTGAATCTCTCCTTATTTTATCTCCTCTCTTATCTGCAGAGAGTGTGAGGGATGCAGTGGGGAGGAAGGTGAAGCTGTCGCTGAGGAGGAGAGTCAAACTGGAGATCAAAGGAGACAAGACGGAGAACAGAGTCTTGGTGAGTCAAATCCTGCCGTTTTCAAGCTATTCCTTCATTAAGGGGAGGAATTCTTTGTCATTTTCTCCCATGTTTCTCTGCTCTTAAAATGTACAGTTTTCAGGACATCAAACCCCCCTAGGTTTTCCCTCTATTGTATTCGGCACTTGAAAGACATTCATTATTTAACCATCACAGTGAGCAGCACTTCAGTGCGCTGCCACTCTGTCTTTTCAAATTCAGTTAATACTTTGATTTGGGTGTAATTTCATGCAAACCAAAGTCAGAGAGATTGTGAGAAACAGCACTGGCATCACCCTGAACGTCTCCTGTCTCATTTTAGTCTGAGGACTGGGCATTGTGGTGATGTCGTAATAAGAAAATCCAAAAACTGTTTCCAAAAAGCATCATTATCTTTCAGTCCTGCTGGTCACACCCACTTTATGTGAGACCAGAATCATTTTGAATGCAGAGAGGTTTCTTCCTGCAATCTTTTTCATTTATAAGAAGGTTTTGCAGACGATTCCTAGCATGCTTGCCCAGTATTTGGGTCATGTGATTTTCTCTGTGGGGTAGCCAATGTGTGCCAAAGTTTTAAGAGACTGTTGCAAATTGCACAAGAAAGTGTTGCACAGGATCTGAAAGACTAATGATCTGTCGCAGTTTGATGAGTCGGACTGAAAAGTAGAAGTGGACCACAGATTTAGTAAGTTATCCCATAGACTGTGACTTTAGCCTCGTTTTTTTTTCCTAGCCTATACATTTTGGCAAATAAGGACCATTAAAAGAACGCTGAATTAGCTATGAGCTGTTCTTAATTTTAGTGTACCCACTGGTGTGCTGACAACCATGACTGGATTACTGATTGATACTAAAGAATACTTCAAAATGTGGGGACGAGTGGATTTTTCGACATTTTTTTGCAATCAAAAAGATAATGATGTCTTTGGAAAATTGAAAGGTGTAGCATACTATGCAGGAATTTCCAATTCTTACTGTTAGTGTTTGTAAACAGTATCGGCAGTCAAAGTGAAAATGGAGCCATGATTCACGCCACTACGCCTTGCTTTATTTTCAGTTTTTTTCAGCATTGTGTCCACAATTTTCGTAGTTTGATCTTGGATGTGTATTGCCTATGGTCTTGTACCTGGTCTCGACCTTCCATTAAGTCCCAACGTCACCTGCATACTTTGTCTAAGATCAACCCGAACACAGCAAAATAATAAGAAAGTACAGGCAGAGGGCGGAGAGTCTCTGCTGATAAATGCAATGCTCCACACCTCTAGTGGGTCATAACTGATCATTTTGATTGATAACTTAAGAGTCTGTTATTGTCTTTTCAAAAAATCCCGCATAGTATACCTTTAAGTCACACTTAATCTAAAGTATGTGTGCTGTTTGTGTGTTCAGAGTTATGACTCCAAGAAGAAGTACAATCAGGACCCCAATTTGGCAATTGAGCGCCAAAGGGGTTGCTCGTAACACCTGCACACACCTGTCACATTCACTTCACTCAGTATCTGTCTTACGTCTCTCCCTCCTGAAAGTCTTAATTTAGCCTCCCTGAAAAGTCATGCTACAACATTAAAAGAAGCAGCTAAAGTTAAACACATATGCCCAATACTGAGGTAATTCATTCATCTAGTAACACCCTGACTATGTATCCTGATCACAGCCCTCAGTGTGTGTTTTAGCCAGGTGGAAATAGCAGCTCAGACCATTAACTGCTGGCCACGGAGCAGTAAATCCACCAAACGCTAAATAATTAATAACTGGTAGATCATTAAAAATGCATATTGGCTCTTTCTGGGCTTAAACCGGATAAAAAGCTGAAGATAGTTAAGACAGAAAAGTTCCCTCAGTAAATCAGTGTCTGAGCAGGCTCCATAAAGTTTGATAGTTGAATCAGAGAGCTTTCAGTTACTGTGAATGAATCTGCATGTTAATTTTGTTTGGCTCTGAGTGGAAATAGCAAGAGCCTATTAGTTGTACAACCCTCAGTGGAATGAGAAGCTTTTAGTTATACAGCTCTGTGAGGGATACACAAAGAAATTAGTATGAAGAAGAACTTTCAAACGCTCTGTGAATAACCAAGTTGTCTGCTGTGAGATTTGATATTGTGTGACATTAACAAAACTTTAAGCCCGACCTCTGAGCATAATAACATTTGCATGCTTATTATTCATTTTAACTCTAATATTCAGACATTTGTCGTTACTAGAGCAAATGATATATGTTGTTAAGGGACATGCAGAGAGAGGTGAGAGACAGAAATAATGAGCTTCACCTTTGCATCTCTTGTACTTTGCTAAATGATGTCGGAGCACGCTGAGGTTGGAAGAGTGAGTTCCTTTGCAAGAACATTGCATTTGTCAGTTTATGTGGGTAATCATTAATTAGAGACACACCATCATTACTGCTGGATTCTGAGTCATCAGTGTTATATCAGCTAGAAACATGGAGATCTACAGCAATATTCATTTGGCTTTGTGTGATCATTTTATAATATTCATTTTATAATATTCACTAAATCTTGACTTAAAGGAAAATTCCTGGATTTTTTTTTACTAATGCTTTACGTCATCTTTTTAGAAATTTGTTAAAAATGACTTAGATAGAACAACCTCATTTAGTGGAAGCATCATGAGCCTCCTACAGATTTCTAAATAAACTTTAATTTTACATAAACTTTTATCCCTAAATTCAATACAAAGCAAACAGAAAGTAGCCAAGCTAGATTAGCTATTGAACAGTGTAGCTAGCTATAGGGATGTACAACTGGGCAACAGTATGTATGTCTTATGATCCAGAACGGCCACATTTGTGAGAATAATGCAGGCCTCACAAACGACTTTTTAAGCAATTTCACTGCTGCAGACAAATTTCCAATATGGGAATAAAATCATCAGAGTTTTACCTCAGTTGGTGCTGGCTCCCATGATCTCTATCGTTTGGTGCAAGGTTGGCATAAATCTCAGTTTGAGCTGTCTTAAGTCAATCTTTTCTTCATCTTCCCATTGTGACAGAATTAAATAAGTTTAATATTATCATTGGTTTTAAGTCTTGGATCATGTAAATACAGAAATTCAATGATGTGAAGAGTCTCAACAACCAATGCATGCATGCAAATTGGATAGACGGTATACATGTAGGGGACGCTGGGGAGGCGCAAGATCATGAAAAACTCTCAGTTCTCTTGTACTGTGGAACAGAAGGAGAAACTGGTTGAGTTGTGGAGTGAACAAGAGTCTGTGTTTAATTCAACATGTATTTGATCCACCAAGGAGCACTTAATTTAGTGAGAAATCCTCATTTTTGATAGTTTGCCTCCCATTCCCACAGTGTCCTGCCACTAAAGCAGCTAACCAAAGCAGTCTGGTGGTGAGTTAAGGAGACAAAACCCAAAATTTTAAGTTTGTATGCACATACAGTTTATCTTTATGGATTATTATAATGCTGAATTGGCAAGGATAATGTCACCATGTGAAGCCTTTGTTTTGTTTCCAGAAAAATGTGGTTTCTAAGAACTGCTTATGTGTCAAATCTTTAAAGGAAGTCCGACGTAATATTTCCACCCGGAGCAGGATGTGAAATAATCTTAAAGGCACCTGGTAATAGTCTTGCAAATAGTGACCGTGCAAGATCCCCAGTCTTTGCAAAATCTTATAGTCTGTTAAAAACTCAATTTGTCCGTAGATGGGAGAGGGTGTCAGACTGAAGTCTTCCAAACGTATTTTCAAAGTCTACCAGTATATGATAGGCATTAGTTAAGTTTTTTTTTGTAATCTTGTCCAGTCAAGGGTTCGTTTTGGCAATGACTCTCTTGGCGTGGTTATGACAACAATGTCATCATGTGGGAGCTGGAAACAGAGGCATAGTAGTGCAAAACAATGCAAAGAAGTGGGAGTCAGTACTGGGAAGTGAGGAATTCCAGTGGAGTGGCTCTGGTATTTCATCCAGACGCAGAGCATGAGAATGACTCGGTGAGTTTGTATCAGCGCTCTGCTTGAGCGGACTGAACAAATAAACCACTGTTTGTTGGTCTGCAGAAAAACACAGTTTGAGAGACCAATTATACAGGAAGTGGCTCAGAGAGAAAACAAACATGATGAACTTTTAGCCTGTGAGTGTAATCGTATCTCATGTTAGACATGATGAAAGAAAAATATATTCACAAATAGTTTTAGATCAGATGTTATAATCAAATGTTGACTGTAAAGTGAAACACAGTCTGTGGTGTTTCTGAGAAGCGTACCAGCATGATGCAGCAAAATGTTAAAGGACCATTTTACTGAAGAGTGAAGAAGATCACTTAACTTGTACTGGGGTTCCTGTGCATCCTGTAAAAACTGTTGTATAATCTGTTCTTTTTAAAATCTGAATTAGGAAGTCCTTCAGCCTTATGGAAGTGCAATTTTATATTGCAGGAATATGTATAAGTATACAAATTCTGTTAACGACAGAGCCGGTTGTCTACACAGGGTACAGGGTATAAAGGCAAGTGTATCCCCTGCCTAAGATGTCTAGCACTTTCAAGCTGTATGAGCAGAGTAATCTGTTTGACTAACAGAAGATAAAAAGTAACTAATTTAATTGACTGACTTGCTCTGCTGCTTGCTTCCTGTGACTGACAGTGAAACTCACACCAGTGGGTGTGTTATCTAATCTGTACCGTTCAAGACATTACCGTATTAATGTGAAAGAGTTGTCTTATTAAGCCACTTTTACATTATATTGTACCCCATGACAATGTACATTAGAGATTTTAAAGGACTATACCATAAGTATTGAGCATCTGTATATCATTATGACACGTCTAGCTGTCTGTTATGCCCTTTCCATTGTGTTATTTCTAAGTTTTAATCCCCGCAAGTGTCAAACACATAACCGATCTATCTCCCACTATGATTTACAGTCCACATTTAATGTTTTTCTCTGACATTTATTGAATTTCTCGTCGGCTTACTGCAGCCACATACAGTTTGATTTACTTCAGACAATGCAGGGAATGTATCTGCAGTGTAAACTACACCGATAATGAAGGGAGTAATATGGTTATTTCCTCTATCAATTTGCTTGTCTGTCAAATACACACAAGTCTTTCCCTCCTTTTTTTTTCCCGCGGAGCTTCACTCAGACTGGGAGTGGAGCACTACAGTGCCCGAGGCATCTCTTAAGCACACTAAAGCTTGATAGATACAGTCATCTCCCTCCTTTGAAGACGGAGGGATGAAGGAGGTAGAGATAATAACATCAGTCCATCAAACACACCCCGGGGAAGAGACGAAGGGAGAGGAGGAGGAAGAAGGGGGGAGAGGTAGTGTATAGTCCAGAGAGGAAGGAGGGAGTAAAAAGAGAGGAGTTACAGAGAAAAACAAGTTTGTACTATAAATCATCATAATAAAAGTTTTACAGAAGTAAAGGGTTGCTAATAGCATTGCAAAATAAATTAATTCAATATAAATCTATAATATAAAAGGAGGAACAGCTTGACTCCCATGATTTTGTCAGACTCAAAGATCATAATGTGTTCTGTTGTCCTGCTATTACTCATGTGGCAGTGTTACTCATTCACAGATCCCTGGCTCCCATTTAAAAGTACAACACTGGAGGGTTGGCGCAGTGTCAAACTTCCTCTTGATCTCCTCGTGTGAATAAAGGAAAGTGTATGGGCGTGTGTGTTTGTCCAAGCCAGAGACTGTCACCAATAGTTAACTGCTTTATTGCATCGCATTGTTTGCTTTGTATGTGGGAGTGGCACTAACACAGCACAGAGCTGTTACACATCAACACAATTAGATCGAGAGTAACACAGATTTTAATCTAGTTCTCGCTTTACTTTGAAGATGGTGAAAAGGGTAAAGCAGATATCTGACTGCGTGGTGTCAGCATTCAGAAAAAACAAGTGATGACAATGGTTTTATGTTAAGAGCGACAACAGGAAGCTCAACATTACATGTTGACGTGTTCACACTGTAGAGAATAATCTGTCATGCTGCTGACTTGTGTCACTCAAAATCAAGCCTTAGGGGTTTTCTGTATCACAGACACAACATGATAAAACGTGGACTGATCCTGTCTAGTCACCACATCAGAAGCAGTGCATTTAAAATTAAATTGAGAAATTGTGCATCAAAGTAGCTCTCTATATTGTTTTGTCTTCAAGTGTGATTTTCCACTTTTAAACCATAGTCTTTTCTTCAGTCCCGCCATAAATTACACAATGTATTCCGTTTCTCTCCCTCAGTTTGTCCTGATTTTGACCTTCATTGTCTTTAGCACACACTTGCACACATCACCCCTCATCACTTCACACATTGGTCTCTGAGAAAACTAAGGCCTCATCCACACTCATATGTTTTCATTTTGCAATGGCGTTTTAAAATGAAAATGATCTCTGGTAACGCGAGCATTTTAGCACCATTTCATAATTAATCTCTGTCTATACTAACGCCTGAAAACACATATCACATGACAGTGTAAACAGGAAGTGGTTTGTCTAGTGGTTAGTTGCTTGGTTATAGAAAATATTAGAGAGATGGGGTAAAATTACAAAAGGTATGCTGACCTAGCTACAATCTTTTGGCTTGACACACCAAGACAGATTAGGCCCAATTGGAGAACAAAGTTAGGAGGCAAGGTGTAAAAGCAGCAATAGTTATGCATTTTAAAATAAGAAGACGAGTGTGGATGCAGCCTAAATCTGTTGTGTATATATAAAAAAGTTTGTAGAGTGGATTTTTAAAAACTGAAACTGTAGTGACCTTTCTGTATTTTTCCCTGCCAAATTCTTCAAATGTGCCGGTTGTCCTAACATGACTCTGCAGATTTTAGCTTTGTAGAAAATGGGGTCATTTTACTGAAGCATAATTTAATAGAAGAAAATGTGGCCATTTCTAAGTCAAACAAAATGATGAGAACCACGCTGTTACAAAAGAACAATATATATTAAATGATTGTGTTTCATTGCAAATTCTCTGTGTTGTGATCCAGTGTTGTTTCTTAAAACACAACTATTTCTTAATGTTTCTGGTCACCTCTGTAAGACTAAATGCACTGTAATATAGTCCCATGGTGGAAAAGAACACCATGCTTACATGGGAGAACAGACCAAAGCCTAGAGTCTTTTCCAGATTGTCTTTCCCGCCACCGCTCTCTCCTTTTCATTAACCTGGAGGTCTGTCATTAGGGGCAGTGAGAAAATAGAAGTGACCCAGTTCTGTACTCCCTGATAATCACCTGTAATGTCCTCTCATGGGAACCTGCACTGGTATCTTTTGTTAATGGTGGTAAAACCACCTTCCTTGAAGGCTGCAGAGCAAGTATCCTCCACATTTAAAATTCCCTTTTATAACAGACTGTGGTATCCAGTCTTTGCTGCAGGCTGTTGGAGTTTTTCGTAGTGTGACTACTTTCTTTACAGAAAAGTTTTAAAAATAGCTGTGACTTTATTGCTGCCTTTACATTTTATTTTAGCTCTGCATGGTTGGTTGCTATTACTTTCCAGCGATCACTGAATGATGATCTATGAGTGAAGTGCTGGAAAAGAATCATTGAAAAAGGAGATAGAAAAGTATTTTATGGTGGAGCAATCAGCAGTCTTCATTAGACCTACAAGAAATACGAATGTTTATAGTATGTTAGGTGGTTTACAAACAGGCATGGGTTCATTGAAAAGTGTATGTCATGATTATCCTAGCCGAAACAGTTATTAGTACTTCAACTTGGTACTGAAACATCCTAGAATCACTTGAATTTACATTTAGTTAAAACTGATATTTTTATGACATCACAGGTAGGACAAACATCCTTATTAGTGAATCATTTTTATTGAGAAAGACAGATGATCATAAATGCCATGCTTTTTAACTATTTGAAATGGCCTGTTTCATATCATTTCATATGAAACATGCCGATCTTTTGTGTTTATGGAAGCTGACATGATATTCATGATTTTTTTTGAATGGTGGAGCTTCACTACGATCAATTTACTGTGTTTTTTTTTATGCGATCCAATGTGAAATTTGCTTATGTAACAGTGCAGCAGTGATTTAGTTTTGTCACATGTCTCAGTACATGCTGTAGTAAATGTATTTAATTTTTTAAAGACCTAAATTTGAATGCATTGTTGGGCTTTCTTGTCTGCAATGAGACTCATATACGATCCTTCTTTTAATAGAGAGCTAAACATGTTAAAGTTCACCATTCTGTGGAAAGCGAACGTCATTTTGTTTTGCTGTTATGTGCTTTTAAAGTGTCAGGCAACGTCATGGTTAATCTTTCTTTCCCTCCACTTTTCTTTTTTTTTTCTCTAAGTCAGTCAGCGGGTGTTTGTATTTTGGGATTTGTGGTCAGAGCAGAGTCTGACAAAAACCACAGTGACCTCACAGGGGTCTTCCCTTTTAGATTTGCTTTCATATTTGAGGTTGGGAATCGTTTTGTGTATACAGTATGTATTTGAATCTTTGCTTGGTCGAGTGAACTCAGAAATGCAGTTCTTTGTCCTTTAACTGAGGTTCAGCCGGAGTTCAAACAGTTATGTTGTTTGGCATGTAATCATTATGCCAATTAAATGGTTAATTCTGCTTCAAGGTTCTCTGTGTTTTTTACCATACAATGCTGTGGTGATTATTAACATAATTGAGGTGACATTCAGAGCTAACCAGGCAGAAAAAATGTGTCAAACAGGTCACTGTTTCCCTGCTGAGTACATCCTGCAGTGACTGTATAGTCCACTATAGCGTTGTCTTTGATGATTTGTGTTTTGTCAAATGGACTAGATTAGACCGCCGCAATCACTCTTAGAATTGCAGTTGTAATGTGATGTTCTGCCCTACAACACTGAAGAGGATTAAGGTGAAACTGAATATGATTTTTTACTCTTAAAGAAACAATTTGTAAGATTGGAGATTTAGTGTCATCAAGTGGTGAGGATTGTAACCAGATGAAATTGATGAAACTGGTTAGAATTTCTTTTGTGTTCATTGTTCAGGAGGTTTTTACCAGGAGCCAAAATATCCACCTCCTCTCCAAAACAAACAGAGGTGATTTAAAACTAGTAAAAACAACGAATAAAGCAGTTTTCACATCAGTCAGTGTTTCTCTGGCATTTGGTTTGTCGGAGGAGCTGCTAACTAAAGTGGCCAATAAGAAAACCGGAATGTTCCTATCTAGAGCCACTGTTTGGTTTGTTCGTTGTGTAGAAACATGGCGGTGCAACATGATGATCTCCATAAACGAGGACCCACCCCCTATGTAGATACTATAAAAGGCTCATTCTCAGGTAATGGACATCCATCAGTTTTTATTTTCAGGCGATTATACACAAAAACATACAAAACCTACTTCTTATATTCCATTTCTGACAATAATTCCCCTAAATCCTGCACACTGGACCTTCAAGTAACCTACTTTTCTTTTAGAGACAGTAATACCTGATGAATTGAGTCTCCAATACCTATTACCTGCTGTGTGCAGGAGACACCAACACAGAAAGGTCCCTTTTGGCAGAATTGAATCCACCTTGCCTGGAGGCAAGGGTGTCAAATATAGTTCAGTCCAGCTGTGAAACATCAGGGTGACTTGTTTCTTCCCTCACACAGATCAAAATATGGATATATTTAAATCTTTCAGTCTGCAATAATCTCATTAGTTACACTTCTTTACTTCTGCTTAAAGCAATGTGTTATCTTCTCGTTCCATTTAAATAGGATGAACCTAAAACAACATCTCACAGTATTTCCTCTCAACTTGATTTGCCATGTCATACTGTGACCAGTTCAACCACAGCTGTGTTTCAGAGTAGATTGAGTACAGATGCTAGTTTAGGTTAGTCAGGCAGTCTAATTTTAGCACACAAAGTATTCACACCATGCTATCAGACAGTTATTCTCAGCCTCTTTCTGAGTGGTTTGGTTTCTGTAATGTGCTGGATCAGACTCAGCTGACTGAGCTGGTTAATTAGGAGGAATTTTGTGTGGGGTTGGTGCTGAGTGTGTGTTTGTGTGTTTGTGTGTTTGCGTGTGTGTGTGTGTGTGTGTGTGTGTGTGTGTGTGTGTGTGTGTGTGTGTGTGCCTTGTATAGTGGACAAGGACTGTACTCCCTAGCATGGTCTTTAAGCACTTTATTGGCAAGCACCAGACATGGCAGCAGCTTTGTAGTTGTAGAGAAACAAACCATTCACACAGTCTCCTTTTCATTATGCACTCTGTGACCTCCTGAAGAAAGATGAGAACAAAAAGAGACCATAATGCACAGTAATGTTACAAAAAGATAAATCCAGTTCTCACAAATTAAATTAATAACCAAACTACATTTGTTGTCTAAAATATTCTTTTAAAATAGCCATGCATAAAATGCTGCACAACATGGCCCCAACAGTGCTCTCTGCTGATGCTAGCTTCATGGTAGCTCTGCCACCCACTCCTCAACAAATTGCTTTTAAATAATCAGATAATCAGATTTATGCATAAATGTAAATAAACCTTTAGCTCCAAAATTTAAAAACATTAATACGTTCACTTTACTCTGTAAAATAACTTCACATAAAAACACCACAGGTAAACAAAGCGAAAAAGATGCATACCTTCCCAGTGAACGATAATAATATTTTAACAACACTTGGGAACACTAAGAAACCCTCAGAGGGTAATATCAATAATGTAACAATAAAACAATAAAACACCAAATGTGTTGACGTGTACCTTTCAAAATAAAAGTTTCAGTAAAATCCACATAGGATTTCATAAAAATTTATTATGCCTCTATTATAACTTTTTTAAAAAATAAACTTATGTCAGTGTTTTTTCCTTCAAACTTCACATATAGAATCTCTCTGAACAAATATGCGAAGATCATGTACACATACAAATGTACACACATAGTAAAAGAACAAACAGGCAAAAATATAACTAAATAAATAAATAAATAATTGTTTGATACGAGTCCTGATGTTCTTGTAGGTAACAGTGTTATAAAAAACATTGATAGGTTTATGTTTTTGAAATATTCTATAAATGGTTTCTAGGTCAGGTAGAACACATTTACTTTTCCTCTAAATGAAAAAAGATTTTTTTCTCAATGAAAATGTTTCATCACATTGTTCAATAAAGATAGGTAGGCTGGTGGGTTTTTCTGTTTCCAGTTCAACAAAATCAGCCTACAATTTCAAAAATAGATCATGTTAAATTGGCTATTTGTCAGCTCTATTGTAGCCTCTTTCATTATTAACACAACGTATGCACTAGTAAACTTGTACACAACAGCTTGTGTTATTGCCTATGTCATACATTCATTTCAAATGTCCAAAGGGACTTACAGTTGTGTATGCATCATGAAAATCCTTTGCCATAATAGATAGAAACCATTCCCAGTGAAGCTGTCAGAATCAGGTTGAGCATGATGATTATGTCCTATAGTCTGTTCACTAACTGTCATGTTTTACAGACTACCAGTCTTTCTGTGTTGTAGTCTCCACCAAGCAATATAGGATTTTTACTAGCAAGGCTTAGCATGTTTCCAGCCCATAATGCCCTACAAAATCCTCCCTGGAGAGATATTAACCAGCTACACAGCCTAGCTCTATTTAAGCCCCGCCCACAGTCATTCATCTTCATTATCTCATAGGTCAGGGTCATCGTCACTCAGACAGTCTCAGTAATATAATTGAATATCATAGTGCTGACTTCCAATATGTCTGGGTTCACATTCAACCACAGGATCCTGATGTCTTGGTTTCCTATTTTAATGACAGTTAGTTTGAGTTTTGTTCAAATTCTGCAGTTTTGCTCCATGTGAATATGCTGAACTGGTCTGACTGGTCCTTTCTCCTGTGTGTTCTGTGTAGTCATACTGTGGGAAAAGTGCTGCTTGGTGCTGTAATGCAGTGGCCTGCTTGGTACAGTGTCAGGTCTGCTCTTGTTGGATGTAATTGAATGGGGTTTGTAGGTCACGGCAACGGTCAGCATTGATTGGATGATAATGACATTTGCGCACTATGTCATAGTAAACAGCCACAAAAACAATCGCACCTAATCAATGCAATGTTTTCTGTCAAAACACTGAGTGATGAAAATAAGACAACCTGCATAATTAATCTCCTCCGGAGGGGCTTGCCTGACGTGTTGGTTGCCCGTATGACTGAAGTCTTTAAATCCATATTTTAATCTTGAGGATTATTCAGACCCTGAGTTTTAAACCAGATCAATACAGATCAGAGGAGAGTGGAAGTGTGTTTATGATATTGGACAGTTTGTCTCTGCATTAAAGGACTCTGTCAAAGACAGCAGGGACACACATAGTTATTCACCAGGAGAACAACTGACTTCTCTACCAGCGCTGTCATATGATTTTGCCGCATGGTTTGTTTTTATGGCGTCCTTGCAGTTGATGTTGTATTACCATTTTTATTGTTGCCTTCTGCCAGCTGCTAACCTTCTACCCTGTTCCTCCATTGTTCTATTTCATATAATTTTATTCTTTATTCCCTTTAATTGTTTTATATTATTTTTCACATTATTACATATAGTATACAGATCTAACAGTGACACAGTGAAGCAAATACCCTCCCAGGTCACTGTGTTCTGGGTCTTTGTGAGCAGTGATGTGTGTCCATGTTTCCATGTGTGGGTGTGCTCATCATGAGTGTGGATTTTGACAGATCAGCAATATGTTGAACAGAGTATTGATGTTTTATAACCCTGACTCTATTAAATATAACACATTGCCTCGACACTGTTTTGCCGAAATAAGAGGATTTTGCACAAAAGCAGTGCCTTCCTCTCCTATTTTTTTTCCTAAACGTTGAGAGTCATTGTTGTATTTAGTGAATATTTGAAGAATCTTCAGTGGTTGTCACAGTATTTAGACATGTCACCTTTTGTGCTTAAATAAATTCTTCACCTACAAGATGATCATTTGTACAAAATGATCAATTACCCTGTGCTATGTAGAATTTGAGAAGAGAACTGTTTTTCTCCATAGTGAAAAAAGAAGCTTGATGAATCGGAATAAAAGGGGACTATGTTTAAACAGCAAAACATCTCTTTTCAAGTTTTTACACAACTAATGCACACAGTATAATCCAAGTCTTCATGTATTCAGTTATATGAACAGTATTTCTCAAAAATCCAGTCAAAAAAAACAAAAAACAAAAAAAGTGGTATTTAAAATAAGCAAAAGAGTTTGAGAAGTACTGAGCATACGACTGGTTAAGTCAAACTTGGATTATATACTGCAGGGGTGCTGGCTGCAGTGTTACTGTAGTTTTGGCCCCTTTTTTTCAATTCATCAAGAATTTTCCCTGTTGCTTGATTCTTTATTGGGGCATGGGAGAAATAAAAGTTTTCTTCATGCATTCAACATAACTCAGGATAAGTAATTGATATACGAATGATCATTTTATGGGTAAAGTATTAATTAATTTGGTAAAAATAAAAATATTGTTTTTCTACTAAAACTTATCTGTTTTTCCTGTCAAGCGAGATTCACCCTAAAGGCACTTTCCCAATTCTCAGGTTTTCTGTTTTCTGATTCCTCTGAGATGCACAGTGTCACACTAGAGCCAATAAAGAAAACCCAGTGTTAGTTTAAAATCATCTACATGTCCTTTTGATCCTTTTTTTCTTTGATTATATAAATCTAATCACGATAAGAGGACCTTTGCTTAACTTGAGGAGAAATATCATTCATGATTTAAACCACACTAATTGTGTTTTTTATCACTGGAATCAGTGTTCAGCACAGAGTGTGTGTGTTTGTGTGTGCGTTATTAGTGCCGACTGATGTTATCTACCCACTCCGCAGGGAAACCGTGGGTAATGCCAACAGAACAAAATCCCCCTCCCTCCTCCCCTCTCGCTGCTCTGCCTTTGTCTCTGTCATTCTTTTCTTCTCTCTGTCATACCTGTCTGCGTCTCCCTCCTTGACAAAGCACTGTACTTCACTTTGAGGAGGTTCTCCACTTTGCTTTTTTTTGTTACTTGACTCGGAAAAATAAGAAACACTTCACCTCTGCTCTCTGTTTCTTTCTCTGCGGTTCTCTCTGTCCCGCTCTTTCATCCCTGTGGTCTACAGTGATATCCTATTTACCCAGAAAACCTTGGCTCACCATCGCATAGCTACACACCCACACGCACACACCATAACAAACCTCCTCCCTATTGTGTCTGGCTGGCATGCTGATGAATGAGTGAACCCTTGTGATTATTCCTTATCTCTGCAACCTAAAGACACACGGGGTTCTTAGAGGACGCCCTGCAGGCTGACACTGTTCTAAGAGGTATCCCCTCCCTATCACTCCCACCAGAGTCCAGTTTCTAAAAACCCTGATGTCTATCCAGTGTTGGAGGGCGTTTTGCCAACCTGGACTATAATCCTAGTCTGAAAGCACAATCATTTAATCCCTCTGCTCGGCCCTTTGAACGCTTGGTCAGCCTCAGTTGTGTTGTGTGGGACACATTTGGGAGGTGGACTGAAGCCTAGTGAGACACTCATGCACGGCAGCATGCAGAAATAATGTATATGTTGAAATACACTGAATTGCTGTGGGCTGTATTTAGTTCAATATAAAGGGATGTTTTCACTTGGAGGACAAATTGTCAGCAGCTGAATTTTACTGCCTCAAAAGTGCTTCCATATATTTCAATCATCAAACTATATACGTCTCATTTATTATTCAACATTGTGCATTTTCGCTGACACTTTATATTTTAGCTGAAAACAAAACAAGCAACAATAGCAATAAAAAAGGAAGCATAAAAGCAGAAAATGTAATATAATCAGACACCACATTTATTCATGCCTCAGCTCGCTGCAGCTGTGGTCTGATGAGACCAGCCAATCAAATGAGTTCAGGAAGTACCACTGTCAGCCGCCTTTGTTCCCCCGCCACGCTCGTCTCCTCAGCAGTAAAACACATAATGATGAGCAGGGCAGTGATAAAAGGAAATTGATGTCTCTCTCTTAATTCTCTCCTTGGCTGCGGCTTTGCTGTGGGGAGGATTTGCACTGCCGAGAATGGTTTGCTCCAAAATGGGATGTCCATAATTTGAAAGAAAAAAAAAACTAACCTGGCAAAGTGATTAGCAGCCTGGCTATCTGGAGACTCTTCCCTTGAAAAATGTTTCATTATTAAGCATTTCTGCAATGATTTTTTATTTTTTGTAGTGTTTTGTAATGCTCCAACAAATCCTATAAACCATTCTATTAATATTTGAGACCAAGGGATGTCTTTACTTGCCATGTAAGGATGCTAACTGGCAGCTGTGGTGTCTGATAGTGTTATACTGTTTGGTAGGAGAGTCCAGATATCTTGATGTATTTCTTGTCTGAGACTGCAGAAAGACCAAGTTGTACATCATATTAGCTGTTCTTTCCCTGAACCATGCTGTAATATGAAAGAGTATGACATACTTGCATTGTGCTGTGGTTTTGGCGCAGTGCGAGTCTGCAGACATTACAGGACCAGACCTCAGCTGCACTGTCAGCAGCTTGTCTTGGCAGTGGAGAATCGATGTATTGTAAAACAAATTATTTCTCTGCCTGATTTTAGAGCGGTTTGGAGGTTTTATTGTGGAACCAGATTAAGTTCAAGTTGGCCTCAGAGCCGATCCCAGTGTGGTGATCTCTCCTGTGTCAGCCGAATTGAGGTTCTTTCTCAGTTTTCTCACTGTATCATTTAATATAAGTGGTTATCTTTGGCGTCGGAGACAATTCCCTCAGCAGGCCTATGGCGGGAAAACAGAGGAGTGGGCTTCCTCTGCAGCAGAGAGGATTAACAGTTTTAATTTGTGCTTAGGGTCATTCTCAGGATGTTTGACTGATTCGATGGCTGTATGAAAGGTACAGTTCTGCAACTGCGAAATTTTAGTTATAATTTCTGGAAAAAAGGCAAACTTAACGTGCAGTATTAATTGAGCTGCAACAATGAAATGATAAGTTGTAAACTATTAAATTAATTGCCAACTAATTTGATTGCCAAATTATTGGTTTGAGTATATATATATTTTTTTGACAAAAAGTCAAAATTCTTTGATTCCAATTTTTTAAATGTTAATATTTTCTGTTTTTTTTCTCCATGACAGTAAACATATATTTGGGCCGTCGACAAAACAAGACATTTAAGGAAATCATTTTTGGAAAACACTGTTTTTTCGACATTTTAAGACATTTTATAGACTAAACAACTAATAAGTTAGTTGAGAAACTAATTGACAGATTTATGGACAATGAAAATAATTGTTACTCTCGGTGCAGCCCGAGGTATGACATAAACTTTAGTAGTTCAATACATTCTCAAGAAAAGTCTCTAACTTCATCCCTGCCTGCAGTGAAAGTCGTCATGGGTCCAAAATATTTGACGCAAATTGGATCTAGACCCAGGAACCGACCTAAAATTGGATAAACTACCCAAACCTCTCAAGCATAAATTCTTTTTCATAAAAAGAAAGAGACCCGATCTGAAGGAGACCTGAGGGTAATTAGACCACATACAAAATGCCACCAACCCAAACAGAGCCTATAGACAGACGCCAGCAACACTGACAGCAGCATAATGGTAATAATAATCAGTTAACAAGCAGTAAAAAAGAACAGCAGTATCATAAGAGTGAATCCAAGTTCCCAAAGAAAAGCTCAGGCAACTGGCAGTGTGCTTCTGTTTAACGCTGTTGGCATGGTTAGCCAGATGCAAATTTGCAAAATCAACCTGCTTGTCCTCATCCTTAAAGTCTTTCTCATGCAAAACCAAAAAAAATAACATGTGAAGACCTTAACCTGATGACTGATACAGTACAGTACTTATATAATTACTGCTGTATGTTCGCCTGTTGAGCAGCAGCCTTGAGAGTCTTGCTTCTCTGTTACACCATCCCTGATTATTCAAAGATTAAAGCAGTACAGTGTGTGTGCACGCGCGTGTGCGCGCGCATGTGTGTGTGTGTGTGTGTGTGTGTGTGTGTGTGTGTGTGTGTGTGTGTGTGTGTGTGTGTGTGTGTGTGTGCATGCGTGCGCGTGCGTGCGTGCGTGCTTGCGTGCTTCTTCTGCTCTATTGTCTCATTGAATACATTCACCCACGCACCCCGCGTTCAAACACATGCAACATATGCATAATCATAATGTAGTCACAAGAAAACAGGGAGAAGGTATGGGAAGATGCACCACAAGAAAGAAATGAGCAAAAAACAGTTTCAGGTTACACTTTACAGTCTGTTAGCATGTTGTGTGATGACTGTACCTCATGCACAGTATGCATTTCTTCAAGGTGAAGTCCACCTGGCATCCAATTTAAGATAAGGAAGACAGAGAGAACAAGAATACAGGGAAGAAAAAAACACGGACCATTTTTCTTCTCCCACAGAATGGATTTCTCTGTGCAGTAATGGCTCGATTATCCAATAGACATACATCCTACAGCATAAAGTCTCACATAGGCATCAAAAACGGGCATCATGGCCCTTTTTTACGCCATTTGAAGCCTTCTTTAATCACAAAGTATGTTTTAAGGCAATCGTTAAACATACAGCAAGAGAGCATTGAGCTAAAGAAGGATGAGGACATTAAGAGATTAGGGAGTGGGAGGGAAATGCAAAGAAGTGCAGGATAAGGGGAGAGAAATCCACTGCATTGGATCCACGGTGAGCTGATTGATTTCAGTGTATTAAAAGCTAAGATGGGGTCATCCAAGCTGCGTTGGTTTTAACAGAGATGAAACGGCTTTTAAACACTTTCCCCTTCATTAAATATCTTTCCCTGTGATTGGATTTAAATCTTGGCTTCTTATCAGCAAAACAGCACTTAGAATCTATTAAGTCATTTCACTTTGCCCTTCAGCCGCACTGTCTCACGCTCCGTCTCTCTGGTGTCCACTCTGCTTTGTCTCGATTGTTGATCTCTGTGTCCCTTTATCTCTCTCTCTTGTTCTGTTTCTTTCTCTCTCTTTTTCTGCATAGCCCTAAAAATACTCTCATACTACAGTGCTGCGTTAACAGTTTGCAGCCGGCACATCATGACTCATTAATGTTACACACAGACACACATGCACATGCAGGACATGCTAGCATTAGTTATGCAATAAAGAGTCTGTGTCAGCAGCAGTGTGAGGATAAATGTAATTGCGGCTGGGTTTTTCCTCCCTATTTGTATTAGTTGAGCAATAAATGATTGTGTTCCTAATCAATAAATCTTTCTTTTTTTGCAATTGTTTGGTGTGGATTGGTTTTGGAATGTCAATGAATGGTCAAGTGATTAATCAATAAATGAAACCCAGGTCTTAATTTTTTTTTGTACGCATTCAAGTAGGGTTGGGTATCTTCTATCACCAGTGGCAGTCCTGAAGTTGTGAATTATAAGCCCATCTCCACCCAGTTAACACAAACACGTGGTGTTTGCAGTGGCGCTAGTGGCATTCATTGAGTGTTTAAAAGTAACAATTCTGATTGATCTACGAGATGAGCTGTAGGCTGCCAGGTGGGGGGTGCGATACCATTTTTAGCAACCAACTTTTTCCCTGCCATTGGGAAGATTTACCACTGTGACTGATCAATATCCACTCACATCAGGTGTGCTGAGTACCTTTTCTTACTCTTTGGTATAGTCGTATACATAAATACCAGTGGGTCAAAAGGTGACAAAGCAGTGTTTGAGTAAGTAGTATTATTTTTGTGTTAATACTTAGGCCTACAAAAGCCTTGCATGCAATAGTCCTTAATGTCAAGTTGTAATTAAAACATTTGTAAGTGCACAAGTAGACATAAGGAGTATATTTTATTTATCCTGCAAGGAACTTGTTTAGTTATGTTTAGATTTCCAAGATATTCAAACATTGAGCCACTGGTAGCTGGTATTTTAGATGATGTTTTTTTTTTTATTGTGTCTTAGCCCCCCACACCAAAACAAAAAAAAAAAAAAAATTTAACCCAACTAAAGGAATGGATGTGATAGATCGATATAATAAGGCTTCAATGTACCCCAAGACATGATGGATGAATAAAAGCATTTTTTGGTGGGGGTAAATTTCCTGTGGCTGAGTGCTGCCACAGCTGAATGAGTGCAGATGAAACACTGCTCTGTTTTGCTTCTGTTCCTACAGAGATTGAGCATAACTGTAGGCCAGCGTGAGTGTTGTTTAGAGGGCTGAAAACTCATTGACATTCTCAAGCAAGACTTGGCACTGCGGCGTGCTTCTTTCATGTGTGTGTGAGTGTCTATCAGTGTGTTTGAGTGTGTGCGTATATGTATTCACAAATTGTGTGTGTGTGTGTGTGTGTGTGTGTGTGTGTGTGTGTGTGCGCAGTATGAGCTAGCTGTTGCCATAGTTACACAATGTGTGTGTGTGTGTGGGTGCACATGTGTTGGGTCAATTGGAGGGGGGTAGGTGGGGTTGACTGACAGAAAAAAAGATAATCTGGGAATGGTAATACTATGAATGGACTGCACAGTTGTCTGTGATTGTATGTGTGTGTATGTATTTGTGTGTTTGTGTGTGTGCGTGTGTTTGTGTGTGTGTGTGATGGTGAATGTGAAGAAGACAATGTGTGTTGCATTCTGTTTAATATTTATTAGATATTATATTATTCATCAATATAAAAAAGACTGTGTCAAATTTTCATAATTAAATTATTTTGGCTCAGAAATGCTCTAAACTAAGGTCTGTGTGTGTGTGTGTGTCTGTCTGTCTGTCTGTCTGTCTGTGTGTCTGTGTGTGTGTGTGTGTCTGTGTGTGGCAGGCCAAGGAGACAAATGGTGCTTTGGAGCCTGTGGCAGTTATCTCGTATGTGAGCTCCCTCTCTCTCTTTCTCACTGTGTCTGTGTCTGTGTCTGTGTCTGTGTGTGTGTGTGTGTGTGTGTGTGTGTGTGTTTGTGAGAGAAAGAGAGAGAGAGAGTTATAGCAGATGCTCTCTCTGGTCTTGTAGACATGCTCCAATGCTGCTGCCATCTGGTTGGCTGAGTGGAGCTGAAGGCGGGATGGTGGTCTCTGTGAAATCATTGGCTGAAGGGAAGGCTTGAGGCTTTAAGTCCAAGGGATAGAGTAGAGAGAGAGTGAGAGAGAGACAGAGAGACGAAGAGAGAGGTAGGAGGGCAGTTATGAACAAGGAGGGGGGTCCAAAAAACAGGAGGGTGTTATGGCTTTGTCCACTCCAAAGAGCAGATGGAGTGAACTCGGGCAGAGCGCGAAGGGGCAGTCACGCATTGACAGGAAGAGGGAGGATGATAAACTGAAATATGTGCAACATGAATCAGAGTTTAAGACAAGTTATACAGCACACCAAAATCAATTTGTCAGAAAGACATAAAAGTGTCCTTTAAGGCATAATACAAATATTTAATGATTTAACTTCTCTAAACTGAGCAGACCATTTGAAGCCTCAGTGGTCAGTGGGTTCCTCCCCTCTGCTCAGAGTCAGCAGGTTGGTCATTACTGTCTGTGACTGCAGCTGCAGCTATTCAGCTCCTGGAAAACTCACTCATGTGCAGGAGTCCTTTTAGATAAAACCTGGCATTTTTCACTTTTGTTGTAAAGAACTAAAACCAGAACCATGTGCTGTCGGACACACACAACGTGGGCTCCCCTGTATGGAAAACAAAAAGGAGGAAGTTCTGCAACCAAACTCTTATTCCCACAAATTGCATACTTACATTTCGTTTACTTCTGAGTTCATACAGACAGCAGAACATCATCTCTTTATCAAGCCGACCACTGTTCTCCTTTTTCTTTGTTTTTAATACTGCAGTATATTGGGCTGCATATTGGTACTCAATACATTTAAGGTATCAACCAAAATAGGCCAGTACAACCAAGTAGTTTTGAAACTTAAAATGATACCTACTTTTGATACCTTTTTTGTACATAGATCTAGAAAAAATGGCTATTTGTATGGCTTTGCTCACAGCTGATCACGGCAATTATCTTTGATTTTAATGCTACTTGTGATTGGCCGACTTGCTCAGCAGCTACCACCCATACAGTCTGTGGTGTGGTTGAGCACAGTATATTTGACGGAGTTGGCAGTTCAGCATACCTGATTGTCCCCGCAATGTTAGAAAGTATGGCTGCTCTACACGCCTGTTTCATCATATGCAACTGAATGCTTCCATTCAAATGATGAGTGTAAAATGATGTGAAGAAAAAAAAGGTATTAAATAAAGCATTCTATTGGTATCGGTATTGTTAAGCATACTGCTCCTGGAACCGGTATCTTCATTTTTTAAATGATACCCAACCCAAAAAATATAAAATAAAGAATAATTCCAGTTTAGATTTTCAATTACAGAATTCAGATACAGATTTTTCAGATCAATAATTCAAATCAATTTTAACCGATGGCCAATAAACTATCAAAATAAGACCTTTGTTTCAACTCATCTAATGTTAATTCATCTTTCAAAGTGAAACTCCATCACCATCATATCTGCACACTCATAGTATGTAAAGGAGAGCTGCTGTGCAGAAACTAGACAAAGACAAAGAGAGAGGGAGAGTTGACCGTAGCAGTGGTGACTGGTGCTCTTTAGGAGAGGTTATCTTTGGTCACACAGTCCTGCCTGTCTGTCTCCATCACATCAAACCACACAGACCCTGCCTGTGGAGCTGAGCCTCAGAGGGCCAGGACACACTGTCATCCTTTCTACGCTCATCCCTCTGTTTCTGTCATCACATCTTTCAAAAAAAGAGACTGTGACTTTCCTTAATCTTGTTTTCGCTCTTTCACCTTTTTTTCATCTTTCTTCCCGCCCCTGCGCTTCATTGCCAGTCTTGTTTATCTGGTGCTTGTTTGTAACAGTGTGCTCTCTCTCTCCCCATCCCTCCTTTGTACTACTTTCATTCCCTCTTCTGCTTTCAAGCCTTCTCTCCAGTTTTCTCTCACCTCTGATCAATCTCTGCTCCCACACGTCTCCTTGCTTTCAGTTTCTCATTTCCTCCCCTGCTGTTACATGCTACATTTCGCATGTTTCATCTGCTCTAAACCCACTTTTTTAATTTCTTCATTTTATCCTTATGTTCCCTGTTTCATCCACTGGCATTTTCTCTTCCTTTGTGACCATTCTTCATTTTT
The DNA here is from genome assembly GCF_026936395.1 of Plectropomus leopardus. Classification (NCBI taxonomy): domain Eukaryota; kingdom Metazoa; phylum Chordata; class Actinopteri; order Perciformes; family Serranidae; genus Plectropomus; species Plectropomus leopardus. The sequence goes on from NC_142186.1 coordinate 15,265,299, forward strand.
ACGTCAAGGCACTGAAAACCAGCAGGCCTAAGTTGCTTATCTTTTGAGACGTAAGGTGCTTTTTTATGCAATTTGTGACATTACAGATTTATTCCAGCATGCCGGTCAGAGTGAAAGGAAAGACCAATGAAATGGCTCGCTACAAGGGTCATGAGGTTTCAGCTATGATGATGGAGGGCACAGAGGAAATGCCTTTGCTTACTATCAAAGGGTGTTTTTTGTCAAGAGGGTAGAACACAGTGTCTGATCGTTTGAAAGGTCAGCCTTGGTTGTGTTGTGCTATTATTTGACAGTGTCATGGCACATGAAGGTAGAGGCAGCACGCTGGGCAGCTGGTGTAAAATAAAAGCCTCGACTGACTATCCTACACATGATTTCAACTTTTAAATATCAATCTGTAGCAGGCAATGAACTTGTTTTGGTTTTAAAGGTTTTAAACTTGTTGTTTGTTTTGACCTTTGTTCTTCAGTTGGATTACAACACACTGATAATCCACTTTCTGTGTTGGTATGGTCATGAAAAACCTGCAAAGTCTTGGAATTGGAAAAATAGCTATTTCCAGACCTGGAGAAGTTTGGGACAAATGAATAAACCCAGAACATTTTGGTTAATTCATGGAAATTTGCTTCATAAATACCTGTATATATTTAAAGAATATATGGTCACGTAACTTGAAGTAATGTTGTTCTCTGTGTGGTTAACATCAGACTTGAGCTGAGTTGCAGCTTCTACAGTACTTAGTTGAGGCGTAAATTCACGTAATGCCAGGAAAAAGCAGATTTGTTAATCTCTGACATCACTTGGACAAGTACAAGGATGGCATAAGAAAGACCAGGACCCTGGACATGAAAAACATGGAGCGAGTTGTTAAATGTGCGTGAGGCGGCACTAGCTACGCTGAAGCTACACACACACAAAAACACACACGCACATACCTACTCAACTAATTCTTGCACAAACGCATGGAAAAGTTATTGAAATAAACCTGCACTTAAACACCAAAACAGCATTTTAGATTGTTATGCTAATATTCAGTTATACAGGCAGACTCAAGGTTTGGATTGTTCAGTTTACGCAGCACTGGAATCCTTGTTTAAAAGATGTCTCGGTCAGTGTTAACACATTCTCAATTACATGAGTTGTGCAAATTATCCCTGTAACAGTGTCACATTCAGAGGCAGCGCTCTGAATGAACCAGAAGAATGATGACCCTTCAGGGCTGCTTGTCAGGATAGGAATGTCAAGTTTATGCATTCAGTTATGGCCTCCTCAAGCCTTGACTTTTCTTTCACAGAGCAGCAACAGAAACTTCATCCTCACCATGTGCTCTAATTAACAGTGGCGGTCGGTGTCCAGGTTGCTCAGCAGGCAGGAATGACACTAATAGGAACAACACAGTGACCTATAACGGCCTCGCTCAGCAGACAGAGGGGTGGCCCAATAAAACAAAGGCATCTCAGCTACATGTAATAAGCATCTCAGTGGGTTGTGCTGTTAAAGAGCAGGCACTTCTGTAAATGTCACTGTGTGTTTATATGTTTGTTTTCAAGTAGAGAAGAGTCTTTGTCATGTTTTTTCTCGTTCCATACTGACTGAGATGATTTACAGTCACAAGCCTTTTCATCCTGATGAGTCAATAGGCGAGCTCTCTGTGCTCTTTGTCATTTTCTTGCTCTTGTTGGTCAGAGTGTATATTTACAGCTGCATGCTCATTATTCTCTCTGTTCTCTCTCTCAGGCCCTTGCGTCTCACCGAGCCTACCTCTTGACAGCACGCATTCCCACCAAGGTAAGAGCAGCAATGGAATTCACAGTTTTTTCCAGGAACAACAATGAAAACCAGTAAACCACACCCAATAAATAAAAGATTAGGTGATCAAATATTGTAAAATATATCTTGATGTAAGAAAGTATAAGGAATGTAAGAAAAAACTTCAGAATATTTTTGGGGGGCCTCATCCTGCAATCCCGAACACAAAACCAGTTTTAGTGGGTGTCATTTTCTGGTCTTTTTATCAGCCTTTAACCTTAACCTCTAACCCTCTAACCTCTTGGAAAAAAACATGGAAGAATGTGTACATTTTTAATTTTCTTTAGATGTTTCACTCAGTAAGAGCAATAAGCATTTTTGTGCCCTCCTCCACACATTTCCCCAGCTCAGCACTTTTGCCATCCCAGTCAGTGTTTGTGTATGTAGTAGAGTAGGGTGGATTAAAGCTGAAGCAGTAGCTCTGGTTATATTGCAGTGACACAGCTGGTTGACATGCCGGTTTTTTGAACAGCGGTGCCATAGCGTAATGCAGCGCAGATGCTAACTATTAGCACCATCACCAGCAATGAAACATCTGTCATCATCTTTACCAGCATCATTGTCACCTCTGCCACATGAAAACCAGCAGTCAGTAATGCATTGCAGATGTTCAATAAAACGTTAGGCAGCAGCAGTTCACAGCTAATACTATCTCTACTGCCAGGATTAAACTTAACATCAGACTTCAGCTTCTCTGATTTGACCCACTGACCTGCACCCTGCAACCCTAAACTTAAATAAATGGATAAATGGATATAAAATGGAGTCCAGTTATTAAAGCATGTAAAGAAATACATCTTAAAGAAATACATTTTGTACACATCTTTGTACATCTAGGTGTAAGATTGGTTTGTGTAGAAATCACAAATCAAGATTTTAACACTAATTTTTGTGTTTTGAAAACGCAGTTGACAAAATGTCTTAATGCTCTTCTATGCTCTGGGTAAGATACATATATGGATGCAGAGGGATCTTTCTGTATGTCATTTTGCCCATGTTTGTGCATGTTTTCTGAAAGCTTACGGATATAGACAAAACAAAGCAGTACCACTGGAAATCATAGTTTAAGCGAAGCATGTCTGTAGGACATGACAGAGACATTTGAAAAATCACTGAACAGAGCGATTGGTAATGTATTGAAAATAATTCTCCTTCCCATGTCCCGAGTATTTAACAACACAGCCTCCATTAAAAGGTACATTATTACAACCTCGTCCACTGTTTCTGTGTGTGTTGCTGTCAGAAACCTTTGACTCTGTCATCTAGTGCCATCTACGATGTATCCATGCAATCATAAAGATGCATGGAAGTATGAGGGCAATGATGGTTACGATGCTTGAAGTGATCAGATCTGTTTTCATGGCTAAAGGAAGTAAAAATGAGCCCTTAGAGCACTGGATCATTTTGCATGACCTTCATCAGCATACAGATTGTGCCCGGTAGTCTTGGAAATGCAGGTATTCAAATATTTTTTTCAGAGCATTTTGAAAAGTTGAATTTCTCAGTTCATTGTTCTTTTATACATCTCAAAGGTTTGTTTAATTTTTATTATAAAAGGTTTCATCATCATCACCATCAATCATATTCAATAACAAAAAAGAAAGACAAAAGGCAAAATAACAGAACAAAAAGAAAAACAAGCAAGTAACCAGAAAAACATTGACATAAAAAAAGGCTGTTATATGGTAACGATTATGTGGTGAATTAGTACATGGCAGCAATTATGGATCAGATTGCTTTCAAGGTTAGGTTGCTCCCTTTGCATACATACCCACTGAAACAGACCTATTATTATTAACAATATAATTTTTCCGTCTTTCTACATGCAACAATTTCTATCATTTGTTAGGTCCACATTTTCAGTGTTGGAGTTTGAGACTTTTCCCTCAGTTTATTTTTGACCTTGGAAGCAGCAGTAGGCAAAACAGTCACACCGTGTGGTGTAATTAGTAATTGTTCTTGAGCTTTCAGTCATATCACATGATATTCATGAGCAGATGGAATGTCTAAGAAACAACTTTCAAGTCCCCATAGGTGAGAAATCCTTCATATTATCTGATTAATACCACTGATAAGTTGGTGTCTTCAGCAGCAAAAAACTTTGCAAAACATCTAATCATCAGACTCCAAAGAAACCAAAGAGCAGAGTCACAAAAACTGCCCAGTGCTGTGACTGTATATGGAAACAGACCTCTGACTGGTGATTTCCCTGCAGTATCTTGACTGAAGATTCCCCTGGTAGGAAAGAAAGAGTAACTCTTCATAATAGTTTCCCCAAGTCACGAGATAACATAACATCATCTCTTGGACCAGGTCCAGGAAATATTTTGCAGTTGTCCTTTAAATAGCTGCACGCCTTCCAGTCGATAAGATACCTTCAGGGACAGTGTAGGTGATTGATCGGTAGCTTGAAAACTGATTCACTGGTTTACTGGAGGTAGAGGAGGCCATAAAAAACAATCGGGCTGACCCGGTTTCACATGACGTCATAGGTTTTCAGAGTGAGCTGCAGGTTCAGGATCTGTTTATGTAGGTGGTTCTGCATCTGTTTTCTATCTGTATGCTTTCCTGTGACCCGGAGGGATTAGACACCTGCTTTATGAAGAACTAACCCCCCTCAACAACCCTCCTCGACTCTACTGTGTGTCTCAGTCTGTCTCTGTTTTTTTTCTTTCCACGCTCTCCTTTTCTATACCTCCTCACACCTCTCTGTTGTACTTTATCTTCCTTACTTTGGATGTTTCTCCTGTTTTAAAACAAGATAAGAACTAAAGTCTTAATGCAACTTTCCAAAGAAGTTATGGGACTTAATGAACGGACGTCTTGGGAATTTGTGGAAATAAGAAGTTCTTTACACATGAGATGATGAAACATGATATGTCTGTTTGACTTGGTTTTAGCACACTCTCTGCTTTCTTTCAGATCTTTCTATTCATGCAGAAAATCTCTATCCTCCTCTTCTCTGGCTTTGCTCAGACAGATTACAGCCACAGATCACCTCTGCTCTCCTTCTTTCCTTTAAGCCATTCGTTCAGCTTCCTCACTCTCATCCTCTCCTTCTTTTCCAGCAATCCAGATTATTTCCTTCTCTCCTCATCCCAGTTTCTTGCTCTGTCTTCCCCTTTATCCATCAAGTTTTCTTCCCCCACTCACCACTGTGCCAAAGGTCAGCAGGGGTAACCTACAGTGTCTTAAATCAAATGGATTCTAATAGATTTTATCTTAAACTTAATGTATGCTTGATTTTCTCTCAAAGAACTCTCTGTAGCAAAGGATTACTCTCATTTAGGGCTGCAGTTTAGGATTATTTTTATTGTCCATTAATCTGTCAACTATTTCCTTGATTGGCTAATCAATAACTTTTCTGTTCTATAAAATGTTAGAACGTGGTGAAAAAATGTAGAAAGGAGTTAAAAAATATTACTCAATGATTTATTGATTACCAAAATAGTTGGTGATTAATTTCATATTTTACAACTATTGACTTAATTTTCTGTCAATCAAATAATAGCTTAATTGACTCTCACTATTTTTTAAAGCATGCTAACACATTTTAGATGAGTCAAATTCAAGTTTAATGTTGTTGGTATTTACAGATTTAAAAAAAAAAAAAAAAGCGAAATGATATGCTTACTGCAAACTTTATTTTATTAAAATTATAAACAACTAAGGGATTTTTTTGTTCAGAGTTTAACAATGTTACCAGTAGTGAAAGTGGTGCATGGGTTTTTGCTGCACACTTTCATTTCTGAAAGCTGAAGCTTGCCAACATCCATAAAAAAGGCTGACTGTTAAAGTATTTGTCCTTGTATTGATTTTTCTGATGTGAAATCTATATTACAGTGGAGATGAGCCAACTGCAAATGAAGATTAGCCTCTGCTCACTGTTCCAAAACGTGAGCTTTCGAATTAATAGTGTCCTCTGTTTAATCAGTTTTCTGCTACAGTCAGTTTTTGTTGAATCAAAGCTGAGACGATGTCGGGGTCTATTTATGCTTCTGGCTGCCTGAATGTGGTGTAGGTGGTGTGTTTGATGTATCGCGTTAGATGCATCTCTGCCTGAAATCCCAGAGATGCATCTAAAACACACAAGAGGACAATCAGTAGGTGGGGATTTCATCAGTAATGCTCTACTGAGCCCGGGCCTTAATATTAAATGTATTGCTGCAGCAGTAAAACCTCAGTTAAACACTTTTCTGTGGATTTTTTTTCTCTCAGTAGTAGCTGAAATCCCCCTATAGCTCTCGACTGCACTTCTCAGTGGGTTTTTCTCTGTCTCTGCCTCCGATTGATGGTTTGGCTCTTCTTGAGGAGCTGCAGGGCTGTCAGTGTCTCCTCCAAAACATGCGCACATGCTCTCTCACAAACAGACACACTTTCATTCATCGCTCCCTCCCCCTTAGCTCTGTTATTCAGACGCCTCTTATTACCAATATTTCGTAAAGTTGTTAGTTCCTGCCTTTAACTCTCTTTGCTCTCTGCTTTTTGTCAGAAGTGTGGGAGTTTATGAAACAAAAGATCACACTGAGCATATTTTTATCATTTAGATACCCAGAAATAACATAATGCAAAGTATCGCATAGTAATTTGACATTCTGAACTGTCTCACTTACTAATGTTTACAACTTGCTTACTGCAACAGGATCCTCATGTTCTCAGTCTCTAATCTGAAAACCAGTTTCTCTTCATCAAACATGAACACATTTAAAGTAAAGTTTTCTGTGAAAATACAACAAAAAGAAAAGCAAAGGAGGCTGGTTAAGGTGACAGATGGACAGTGAACGAATGAGTGAACTATGCAATTATTCTGACATTTGGTTCCTCCCTACACCTCTCAGCGTGAGGTCCCGCCATTGGCTCAAATTCACATTTGTCAGTGTGCTTACTTATCATTGGCTGGCGCTCAGTTCAGTATTACAACACATTTACTGGCTGTGTGAAATGATCTGACTGCGTTCAAGTTAGGTTTGGACACCTTTACTGCATATTGTAAAATACAGCAAATTGTTTGCAATATGCAAATCAACACAATATATACTGCTGTACTATTTGTACTTGTACTGTAGTTCTGAAGCAGACCTGTGTGCACATTGAATAGATGGGTGAGTCATAGATTGTATGATAGTAAGTAACCCCCTATAAAATGTTTATATGTTATATATATTTATATGTAGTTATATATTACAGATTTTTCTAATCCTACAGTAAAGACAAGAGTGATCAAAAAGAAACATCTCTGGTGACCTGAAACTTGAAAATAATTGGAATGCAATAACATCACATCAAAATTACTCTAACATGTTACAAAGTTTTGCCCAATAGATTTTTTCTTGATGGAGCTCAACCATTTTATCCACTCCATCTATATTTGTGTTTTATATGGTAAATTGTAGATATTTTGCCTCCAGAGTGATATCTTAATGTGTTTAAGTAGAGGTACTTAGTGTTGTTGGTCATAAACAGCCCATGTAACTTTTACCGAAAAGCAGTCTCTGTAGCAAAGTATGAGATCAGAGTTCTACAAATTTATCTGACAATTGCTGTACAGTACATGATGAATTTCTGACAGGACTAATTAATATTTATCAATTTAAGTAGGGATCAGGGAATTTATTTAGTAATGTCACCTATACATTGGCATCTACCTTTAGTTTGCAAACATTGGCTGACAGTAGACACAATATTATAAGACAAATGGGGTACAGGTACCCCTAGGGGTACTTTTGAGTACTGCGGTTGGTTAATGAGATTTTTATTTATTTATTTATTGAATTTAAAATATTCTATTTTATTGTTTATGAAATTAACTTTTCTTTTTTAAGAGGAATACTCTATTTTCATTGTTCTCTAAGCACTTGCTTTGAACCAATATTACCTAGTTCTGTGGTTTTCATGTGCCTCTTTGTCCTAAGCTCACTTTCTTGTCATGTCTGTCTGAGCTTTGACCTCCACTTATAATAACTGTGTCATATATTTTGAATAATCAGTCCATGTAATCAAATCATGGACTGAAAAAGATGGCATACGTGTGCATGTTTACATATGGATTTTTTTTTTTTAACTGGTATGCTGAACATGAGTGAGTAACCGCAGGCAGTGCTGAAATAAACACACTCTGCATAGTGTAGTCAGACAGTAGGCAGACTGTCAGTAGACAGACAGTCTGTTATCCGCTCTCTCCTCTCATCTGCGAGCCAAGCCTCAGGAACAGGGAGCCCACCTGGAATAGTCTGGCCCCGCTCCCTGGCCTGCCCTCGGGCGCTGTGCTGTATGTCTGTGTTTGAGAAAAAGAAGGAGAGACGGAGAGGGAGCTCAGGAAAACTGCGGGCTCTGTATAGTTGGCATTTGTATTCAAGGGTTTCCCCCCCTCTCACATTAAAGCAGATCTTTTCCTGTCCTTTTTAGGCATGGAAAGGCAGGCTGCTGCTTTTCCTTGTTTTTCTTTGTCCTGAAATTTTGTCTTGAAACAGAAATAGAAAATGTGGATGTGAGAATGCTCTGGTTGTCTTTAGCCAGGCTTGTTTTGGACAGCCTTTCTCTGGATGTGAATAGGGAAATGAGGAGGAGTAGGCCTTTTTCGATTTACTTACTCACATTTCAAACAATTCACGTGAAAACTGTTAACACTCAATAAAAAATCAATTGGAGTTCTGCATTGTCTTACTTACAGTATGTGTAACCACGAGCAATTCAGAACATATGATATCTTACAAATAAGCACAAAAATGAACAGTGCATCTCAGAGTGGTTGCATTTTAAATGAATTCACTTGGCAGGGATAAAATACTGGATTTAAGAGCTGATTTACTTTAACAAAGAAGTGACTGTATCTCATCTTCCAGCCTTAGTCTCCATTTAAATCTACAAATGTGACTAATGCCGACCAGAAAAAACTTGTGTGAGTCAGTGATGAGGTGGTCTGCACATGAGCAAAGAGAAGAAATAGAAACGACTACATCCCTACCTATTAATTATGGAGCAGACATATTTTTACACAACATTCCTCAGACACACAGTCACTTCACTAGAGTGTTGTTATTATTAAGCACAATTACTCACAGATACAGTATACATACTGTACGCTCTCACACAAGCACATGAACACAGCTCTATAGGTTATGTTGAAAGATACAACAGCAGCTTTCCATTATCTGATAGTTACATTAAAAAATGTTTAACAGTCATTTTAGATTTTTATTTTTAATTAAGTATAATTCAATGTAGCCTTAAGTTTAAAGCAGGTTGGAAAGAGTGTGTGACATTATGTATTGTGATGAATAGTTACTCAAGTAAATTTGATGTCATGCCTATGTGTGACAGAGTATAAGTATTTTAACGGTGATTTCTGTGCTCTTTCTTTAGGTGGAACACTCCTTTAATTATCTGGAGATCCAGGGAATTGCTTGTAACAAGCCCACACAGGTACAGGACCAAAGCACCAAAACTGACACTGTTCAGCACACTTAGAGAACACAAAATATTAAAGGACTAGTTCCACATTTTGGAAATTGCACATACTCACTTTCTTGCTTGCAAAAATATCTATACTACACTTATATCTGTGTGATAAGTATGGCACTAGAGTGGGGAGGAAACTAGCTTAGTATTTTAGCAACTGCCTAAAACCACAAGTTATATATTTACATTAATGTTGCTGTGGTGTGTGCATCAAAGACAGAAGATAAAATGTGCTAATTAACTTTTGAGGTGTTGGTTGGTGTATTAGTTAATTTTGGACAGGTCTAGGTTAGCTGTTTCCCCTTTGTTCCAATATTTATGCCAAGCTAACTGCCAGCTAACTCCAGTTCAAGCTTACCAACATGAGAGTGGCAACAATCTTCTCACTTAAAGGTCCAGTGTTTGTGATTTAGTGGCATCTGGTGGTGAGGTTTCAGAACTGAAAGCTGATGTAAAAACCCAAATAGCCCTATCTAGAGCCAGTGTTTGGTTTGTCCATTCTGGGATACTGTAGAACAATATGGCGTACTCTGTTGAAGAGGACCTTTCCTGTATGTAGATATCAAGGTATTCCTAGTTTCAGGTGATTTAACACTAAAGAAAACTGTTATTTTATTCCATTTCTGCCAATATGTGCCCCTAAATCCTACACACTGGAGCTTTAACTATCTATTAGAAAGTAGATAGGTGTATTTGTGTCAAAGTATTCCTTTAAATTGTACTTAACCAGGTAAAACAGATATGTCTTATGTTGTATGTACTATAACCTACAGGAGACTGACCCACATTATACAATTATGCTGATTGCAGGTATACATATTAAAAACTATTACATAAATGCCATGATGCTTCTGCTATACATTGTTCATCTTCTAAGATCAGCAAAAACAAACTGTTTTCTGTCCTTAAAGATTTAATTTTACTGTCAGTAATGCAGTGAACTTTGCAATTAGCTTCTTTACAATGGCAGAAAAGATGCATAAAGAAAAACAGGAAGCTTGTGGCCGCATTGTATCAGGGAGGGATTCTCACTGATACAGAGTTCAGTGTACTGCATTCACCTGACATCCCCAGTATGATTAAAACTAGCAGATATATGAGACAAAAGGACCAAACATACAGCTGCAGGGAAACTTCTATGATTCACACATACCTCAGTAAGGTCAAAGGTCAGAGTCAGCTACAGGGAAGGGAGACTGGAGAAGCCTAAACTTAAGTGTGTTGCTCAGGGACACTACATTCAGAATGAATGTTTTTCTGATTTGGTACTTGAACCCAATGTCTCCAATTCAAGGGAAGCACCTTAATCACAACATATATTGTAATGAGTACACAGTGGACTAAATAGAGAGAATGGAAAGGGAAACATGCCAGTATAATTCTTAAAAATTGATTTATGTATGGGACACCAAAAACAGATCCAGGCCCAGAAATGCTTCCCATCTGGGAGGAGCTTCCATTTTGCTTTTTTAGCAGTGCTGGCCAGCTGTCATTCAGTAGGATCTACCTACAAAATATGATAATCCGTCACTAACCACACTGTTCCTGCAGCTGAACCCCTCTCCCACTTATCTCCAGAGATGTCAGTCCTCTTAATATCTTGACTGATGGTCTCCCATGTTTAATAAGTATCAGCAAGGATTATGTTAATTTTGGCCTATAGAGAAGGCGTGTATGCCTTGCATCAGCATTTGCATAATTGCAGCGAGCGCTGAAGTGGTTAGCCAGTTTTGGTAAATGTCATTAAATCTTTACTTTAACTTGAGACAAAGATGTGGGATGTAGATATGGTTGAGTGGATAGACAGATGTGCTGGCTTCATTTTTGTGGATTACGTTATAGCTGGGTGGATTCAGTGGAGTAGACGGGCAGAAAAGTGGAATATGAAATGGAAAGCAAGGTAGTCAGATAAAAACGTACTCATGTAGACACAAAATACATTCATGTTAAATCCTTTCACTTTCAATATGCTGTTCTCATGCATTAGATTTTATTTTTTCCAAACCCATTCTGACTCAGTGTGGAATAGAGTGAAGAAAGAAAGACTAACTCTCTTTTTCATCGAAATAAGTGGTTGAAGCAAGTTTCAGTGAACCCATGCGTGCCAGTGTGCATCACTTATTAATGATGTCTCCTTTTAGCTGTTCATGGAGTACGAGCGTGGCTCCTTCTCTCTGAAGTTGCTCTCTACAGACGAGGTCAATGAGGTTGTCGCTCACATAGGAAACTGTCTGCTGAGGATATGTCCCAGTCTACCACCGAGGTGAGTTACACCTCTACATGTCTTCACCCCAACTGTGTGGCCCACTTATTTATTACTTATTTATTGTTTTTATTTCAAGTATTCTAACCAATGGCAAAGGATGTTTTATAAGTGTCTGTTATTTGTGTGTGAACATGCATTTTGAATTTGCATGGTATACTGTATGTTCTTACTGAATGATTCTCTAAAGAAATAACCAAAGATTTTTCCACCCGTAGTTTAACGGGGTGCAACAGACAGACACACTTTTGACTTGATCTCCAGAGGTTGCTGTGGTTACATCACAGCTATGGTACACTGTATTTTATATAAAAAAAAGCATGTGTCTGTAGTTATATGGATGTGAATCTCTGTGAATATGCTTGGTTGAAAACAGGAAGCATGAATATGAATGCAGAAATGATCTCAGATGTTAAACAATAAACTTCTACAACCTCATTTTGCAAACAGGACACAGTCTTTTACCTGACACAGAGGCAGATGTTTGTATTTTGAGCTGGAGTCGATTCAGTGCACCATTGTTTTTTAGTTGCAGGGTTTAGTTCAATTTAGTTATTATTGCAGTACTCAGCAGTGCTCTACAGCTTTCTGCTTTCAGGATGTCCACTGACAAGTAAGGCCGTTAGGAAGTAGTCTGGAGCTGCTAGTTTCAGAATCTCTTCAAGGGATTATCGACTTTTGAATATTTCACCAGCTACATTTGGGAAATATAGAAATGGGATGACTAAATTCTGCTTGAATCTGTCTTCTCCTCTCAGTAAAGTGATGAAGAAGCTCTGCATGGAGCCTCCAGACAGGCTGACCTCTCTGCAGACTCTGTGGGAGAATAACAAGCCTGCGGAGCCTGGACCTTGTGGTAAGAATGTGTGACTCTCCAGTAATTGTTCTGTGCTTCTTCATCCCATTGCTGAAATGATGTATGGTGTGTTTGCTTGCAGTTGGTACAGCCTCTTATACAGTCAGTTTAGATTAACAGTATAGTCGTTTTACATGATGGATTAAATACATTTGTGATACAATTATAGTTTTAAATTACATGCATCTTTGCAGAATCCAAGATCAGATGGACTCATGTTTTCTATATTTTTTGTTTGTTGTTTTGTTTTCCCCTCTAGGAGGGTTTTCTCAGATGTACAGATGTGTCTGTGACTGGTTGGGGCTGCCTTACAAAGAAGAGGTGCAGTGGGTCAGTATTATTTGCAAAGCTTTGAAGGATCCCGGCTCAACTGCGCTCCAGAGCTGTTGGCTGGGTGACACAATAGCATATGAATATATAACCATTTTCTTTCATAATGTTATATTTCTCAAGATATTTTTGATGCTTTTCCAAAATGAAACAGCCCTTTGTCTACTGTATGTGGTTCTTCTGCTCTGTGCAATTGATGAGCAATATAATCTCATGTCGGTTAATTGTTTCCTTTCCAGGATGTTGACACCATCTATTTAACACAAGACACCAGAGAACTCAACCTGCAGGACTTCAGCCATCTGGAGAACAGGTAAGTGTTGGCACAGAAAAGTAACAGTTGAAATATGACCTTAGCAAACCAACATAATCTGGGGAAAAAAAAGTTGCCTCAGATTTGGCAGTGTGGCTGAAAACATTTGTTGGGATAAAAGAAACACAAACAAAAAGATAGGAGAGGTACTACAAATGTGACATGATTTATTTTAAATGTAGAAATTTGCTGAAGTCACCACTAAATTGAGGTGCTGCTGACGAAGAGAACTATATAATTGCAGCTATGACCTTTTCTTTCCTCCCTGTCTTTGTCTCCTCAGGGACCTGGTGGCTATTATAGCAGTGCTGGAGTTTAACCAGTGGTTCACCAAGCTCTCCACCAAGGACTACAAACTGGTTAGTGAACCCGTTTCTCAAAAACTCTCTCTCACTGGTTATATCTGCTCCGTTTGGGGAACTCAAAACCGCGGTTATTGTTGACTTATGATAGCTATCCATTAAGGACCATGAACTAGATGAACCTCTGTCATTTTTGTTGTTTTACACAGGGTGTTTCAGCTCTTGAAAAGATGGCAGGGAGTCAATGACAGCCATCTGTTCTCGAGTATTTTGTCTTTTTTGGGGGGGGATTGTCTTATGAGCTCCATGCTCAAGGCTTCATGCTACTCTTCCCTGGTTTTGGTTATTTTGGAGGTTTTTGTTGTTGGTGCTGTTGAATTGTATTGCATTAGATAAGGTGTTTTTAGTATTTGGGTCTCTCTATTTGCATACCAATAAGACTGGATTGAATGTCACAGAGGCAGTAAACATTTCTATTACCTCTTTAATTTCCCATCACAGTAGTTCCTTTTTGTGTACTTGCAGATTTTCAAACATTACTGTTCTTTATGTTGGATAAATAGTATCACAATGTTTGCTGCAAAACTGCAAAATAGACCAAATACAATCCCTTCTCAGAGTTAAGTAGTGAGGACAATTACTACTCAAGACAAATAGATAGATGTGTCTCTCCCCTGTCTTGCTGCCTGTTAGTTTGTTCTCTATTCCGCCCACATTTATAAAGGTCATTTCCTTAATGCACTACTGCACTTGAGCAGTGATTTTGAATATATATGTTTTGATATTTGTTTGTTTTTCCCCCCATGCAATAAAATGTGGGGTGGGGGCTTGGACAGGGCTGTGTCCCTCTAGCTGTCCCATCTGTCAAATACCAGGTCTCAAGTGACAGGCATTTACAGACTCCAGCTGATTTGGCCAAAACATGGAGACTCACTGTATAAGCGAGAGAAAGGCTGTGTCTGAAATCACTCACTATATAAAGTAAGTTTACCACTTTTTTATGCTGTCAAAATGTATGGTGAGAATCATAATACCTCGTAAAGTGGACTTTAAAGTATCCCACAATGCATCTTGAACAGTAGTGTACAGTGGACGGCTCCCAACTAAGCACTATATAGCCTCATGCATTATGCTGAAGGAGAAATGGAGAAGAAGAGAGAAAGTAGCGTGGTTGCAACACACACATGAGTTGTGGCACAAAAATAATGATACTGGGACAGCATCGTCATGGAAGCATAACGCCCACCCTCTGGTTTTCCTCCAGCTGAACTTTGATAGTTCTCTCAGTAACCCCTGTTATCACCGTTAGCTGCTGGTTGCTGGCTCAGCCACCTCCATGTTGAGAGCTATGTGCAGTCGACCTCTAGCTTGTAGATATGAATATCTTACAGAGCTCCTTAAAATAGAGTGTTGCTGTTTCACAGGAGAATTGTCATACTATACTCCAATTCTAATGAAAAGTACAAGTTTGAATTTTATTACTGTACTATGGCGGAAGCAAAGCACACAGTTAAAGGTCTAACTCTAAATCTAATTTTGGTAAAACTTGGTTGGAAAATGGATTCTGTTAAAAGTTGGTCAATGCTGCCTGTTTTTGGCTCTTTGCCTGTTATTTATGCAAATCCTTCTCATATCTCTGTTTTTTTGCCTGTTATCATAAATTTAGAATGTATATTTATGTATGTATGTATGTATGTCTATATATATATATAATATATCCACTCTGTGTGTACATTTACTCTCACTCTACCTTTGCCTAACTATGTATGTATCTGCCTATACAGAATTTCCCCCCTTTGTTTCCTCCATCTTCCCCTCCAGTCTGTTGACTGAGGATCAGTCCAATGTTCTTGTGTGATAAGACTCTTAATCCTAACGAGACAAAGGAGCTCAATGTCTCAGGCTGTTGCCCCCCTGCAGCACTCCATAACTGACTCTCCGTCTCAAGGCTTCGCTCAGTCTCATCAATTACCACACGCAGCTTCCTCGGTCCAAACAATTATCTCACACCTCCGTCACAGACAATTCCTTTTGTATTGCTTTTTAAAACCCTGCCCCTCACTGTGCCATGTGCATATTTAGGCTCAAATACTCACACAGGCACATGTGCTCCAACGTGTGTCCTTTCTATCCCAGATTAGAGTGTATTATAAAGGACCCTAAGGCTTTTGTGTTAGAAGTTTTCAGTGCGTTTATTCAAATTTTACTTTGTGTTTTACCCTTTTCTTTGGGTGATGTTAGCCAGTGATACCTCTGCTTGTGTTTTGGACAGTAGTAGTGTTTGTTGTGTAAAGAGGCAGATTTTGGTGACTTAAATGCAACAGAAACTCCTCTGGGTGTTTTTAAGGAAACTTTCCCAACTTTTCCCATTGTTTGATCTGTGTGCATGTTTATACAGTGATAATGGAGAATCAAGGGGTGCAAGGATGTGCTCTGGAGCATGAGTTGATTTTGATGCTGTGCCAAATGAAACAGTAATAACGCTGAAAGAAGAATAAGAGGAAAAGAGAGAGTGAAAGAGAGAAAGTGATGACAGCAAACGGAGCAGAGAGATAAAGGCGAGTGGAGAGGTCAATGGACAGAGTGAATGGATGAGATGCCAGATGAATAAGGAAATGAGTCAGAAAGTATCAGGAAAGACAGGTTTAAAGAATGAAGCCCAGAGCAGGAAACTAAAGTAGATATTTCCAGCTTGGGAAACTAGCTTTTACTCTCTATCAGTAAGTCAGTCAATGCTCCTGCCAAATCTATTGGCATGTTAAAGTTCAACTCAAGGGCAACAATGCCCATCAGCCTTAATTATTGTATCTGTGCAACTGTTTACAGCTGCATCTGTGCTGCCTGTGGATTATAAAACAGGAAGAAAAGGAAAAGAAAAGGCCTCAGGCTTAAATTATACTTTAGCCATTTCAATCAAACAGATAAGGAATCTCACAGTGCCTTGGACTGGATACTATAACACACGCATGTCCTCACAAACACTGTCTATCCCCTCTCTCTCTCTCTCTCTCTCTCTCTCTCTCTCTCTCTCTCTCTCTCTCTCGCACGCACACACACACACACACACACACACACACACACACACACACACACACACACACACACACACACACACACACAGCAGGCTATCACAGCGAGGGATTATGCTGCTCATCCTCAGTTCAATCAGACTGTTTGTCTTGTGGTCTAATGGAGATGCTGAGCCGAAAATGAGAAAGGAGGAGACGAAGAAGAGAGGGCAGCAGTGATAAAAAGGACTCGCCTTCTGATTACCTCATGATCGCACAGCGTGGGAGCGTGTACATGCGTGAAAGTGTGTGATGTATTTCAGCAGGGTCAGAACAGCACAGCATGACAAGGCTCTTATTTAATGAGTGGTAAATGGCGCAGAGCACATGCTGACAGTGTCACTGTGCTGTCCCCCAACAGTTTTATTGTGAAAATACAGGCTCCTTTGTATGTCTCTGCTACACTATGACCGCCGCCTCTCTCTTCTTTTTCTCCATTTCATCCCTCACTACCCTCATATCTCTTTTTTCTGTGTTATGTGTCATCCCTTACTGCCTGCCACCATTCGTATTCCTCTTCTGTAATACTCACAGTTTCACAGAGTAAACATGTGAACAACGGTACCTTTCTTCTATCCCTGTCTCTCGTTGCCTCTCCCTTCCTCCCCTCTTGCTCTCCCCCACACTGTAGATAACAGTGTGGGACAATGTTGCCAGTGTTTTGGCCACACTGAGGCTGCTGACTGAGAGAAACAGGCCCTTATAGCATGAATGCCAATTACCAAGAATAACAACCAGACAATAGTCCAGCAAAGTTCTGTTTTTATCATGGAAACATTTGTGTTACGAATCAGTGCAGATAATGAGTGCAGGAATACGACTGCAGGATGTGTGTTTGTCTACATGTTTGTGTATGACGCAGCACACGGTGAACTGGGTCAGTGAGCATTTAGGTAGGGCACGGATGTCCAACCATTGAATTTTTAATTCCGTCTAAATATGAGTGCCTTCGCTCCCCCGACTCTCTCTCCTGTGGTGTCGAGACCACAGAAGCGAGAAAACTTTCCTCCGTCTAAAGTGTCTCAAGTCTGCTGTCCCCAGTCTCTCCTTGTCACGCATAACTGGTCTTTAAGCGAAAGAGACAGAATTGACTCTGTATGCTGTTTTTTCAGTGAAACTTTAATTAGCATATACTTTCCAGAGTCGTTTCACAGCATTTTGCATAAGAACACTTGCGGGAATCCTGTGTCCCAAAAGTAAATTTCTGTGTTATTTCTATGACCTTGAATGTTTCACTCCAGGCCTTGCTGTTCTAGATAAAAGTGCACTTCAAGCCTTGGAGCTAGTTCCATTAATTAGTATATTTTTTAAAGCTTTTGATTAACGGATCAGTGAGCTAAGACCTGCTGTACTGCTGAGAGTGTGATACTTAATACTTAATAAAATGTAACATTATACCTTCCACTTTTCATATCAACCTGACTATCCACTGTTTTATCAGGCACCAACACAAAGACTGTAGTAAATTTACAGACTGTGTTTTTTCTGCCTCATTAAAATTACAATACCTGCAAAATTCTGTAAAACAAAAGTTATTCTGACATCTATGTTGTGTACATGTATGTATGTGTGTTTCTTTAGTCTGCAGATGTGTGTGAGCAGATCCTTCGGGTAGTGTCTCGCTCCAGTCGACTGGAAGAGTTGGTTCTGGACAACGCAGGGCTCAAAACGTAAGAGTATGCAAACTATTAAAGGGGTACTCCACCAATTTTACATCTCAAGGTTATCGAATTGCTGCCAGAGCTTTGTCAAGCGCGAGAAAACAACTCAAACGTAATCACTTGAGTTATATTAGCTTGAATTTAGACACTACACATTTTTAGCAGAAAACCTCTGTTACAAACTCTCTGTGTTCTCTCTCTCTCTTTCCCAGAAAGAAAGGCTCTAATGAAAGTCACTAAGTTGAATTATGGAAGTGTAGAATCCAAGCTTTATAGAGTTTGACCCATACTAGCAACTAAGGGCTTGTTCAGACTGCTTGAATCCTTTTTTTTTTTTGGCATAGCCAACTTATCGAGATTGAAGTTTGGACAGGAAACAACATAAAATGCAATTTTTGCAAATAAAATCAAAATCACATTTGGAGATGGATTAAAATGTCTTAAATGCTTAAATTGGATTTCAGAGTGTCTTTGGCATCACGCTTAATGTGACACACAACCACAATGTCATATCCAAAGTGACAGAAATGCTGATCAGAATCCATGCTGTGACTAGCAGAGCGCTACAAAGGACACTGTATAGAACAACAGTATGTGGACGGCCGCCAAAAGAAATTCAAGTCAATAACTACGACTTGACAGCATGATTGTTTAGAGGGTGAAATGATGGTCTTCCAACTCTTATGCTTCTGTGTTGGAGAGCCACATCACCAATGTAGTTACTGATGCCTACCTGCCTACCACAGCAACCCATAGTGGTAGCTTGGTGATATCTAGACACTCAGATCCTATCTGATTTAGCCCTTTTTTAAAAAGTCTATCACACATTTGTTTACTTTTGAAAATGCAACACACAAGACTGTAAAAAAGTAAAAAATTCTTCTGGAAATAAGGTAAATGTCATACTGTTATAGATAGAATACCAAAATTCCGACTTTGACATTAATGTGAAGATGAAGCTGAAATGTTGTACACATACCAAACTGAAATTTTGACTTATTATATAAGTAAACACAGGTGTTACTAATAACATTAACAAAATCTCTGTTCTGTTCAAGTGTCCCAATAAGCCATGACAGTGTCAATGTAATCCAGCATGCACAACACCAGGACACTGAAACTGAAGCATCTAAATGGAATTCAGCCATCATTAACATTGTTGTTTACACCTCTGCTTTTCCGACTGTGACATATCAACATGTATTCTGTAAAACAGGCCTTCTAACTTCTCTTCTGCTCTGCTCTCCTGCCTTGGCAAGAAACAGTATTCATGTTACCACAGCTTTTTGACAGGTCGCACACGTACAGAACATTGGTCATACACAGGTAACGGATGCACTCTTTTACACTCTGCAGTGATTTTGCCCAGAAGCTAGCTGCTGCCCTGGCTCACAACCCCAGCTCAGGACTCACCACCATTAATCTTGCCAACAACCCACTGGAGGACCGAGGTACGATATCTGCTCTAATGTCGTCTAATGTACTCGTCTCTGGTCTGTTCTACTCTCCACTGTACTCTGCTCTACACAGCTCTGTTCTACATTAGGTGTGAAAGGTAACTGTCCTACTAAAGTAAAATATAGGGTACATTTAACATTTAGATTTCACTTGCCAACTCTTAAATGTGCAACATTAATTAAGGTATACTACATACAGTTAAGGTTCCTTTGTTTCAGTGCAGTGAGTTCAACAACTTCAATATTTCATCACCTCTATCCTAAGGCCTCTCACTCTATCCAGGACACATGAATTAAATATACATTCCACCAAATATTCAGGCAGGCGCATGTAAACATTTGTCAGATTCCTGGGTCTCACTGATCTCTGGCTTATTTGTCCTCATGTAAAATTTAACATGAGGATTTATTGAAAGTGTTCTTATCTAAAATCAACACCATATTTTTAAATTTTGTTTGTAATGTTGCTTTGATAGACATTTTAACATTTGTCATTTTATTTATGTGTTCAGTTTATCTTTTTTTGTCTGTTCAGTCACTATGAGGAGAATCACTGTCCATGTCTTTCTCCCTCGCTGCAGGTGTCTCCTCCCTGGGTGCTCAGTTTGCCAAACTTCGTTTGGGGCTCAAGCATTTAAACTTCTCCAAAACCTCACTATCACCCAAAGGTATGTGCTGCCCTTTGCATACAGTTTAGAAACACCCAAAACAGGTGGATGATGAATGAAAACATTTGCAGTTTTGAAATTTTCTTGGTTCAGTTCATTAAAATATTAAAAATTAAATTTAATATTGTTATCAGCTGGCTTTCCTGTTTCTGTTTAAATTTATACGCTCCCCTATGATCAGATGCATTTCATATTTTCAACTAATTTGATCGCACCTACTGCTGGGATGCTAATGACACTTAATTTTTGCTCTATTAACACTGTGAGGGAAGATTGAGAGAAATAAAAAAGATGTATTTGTAATGTGTATGTGCAGGGACAATCTGCAAACATGCAAACATGTTTTCATTTGCATAAATGCTGCTTACTAGGCCACTTTTGTTTAATCAGAAGAGACGTAACCTCTTAACTTGATGGAAAAATCCTTCTAAAGTAATGGCTTTTAATGAAACGCTCTGAAGGGGCTGATTGCTTCTCTGCAAAAAAACAAAAATTGCAAAGGGATTTGTAGTCATTCTTGTTATAATTCCTAGATTAAATGTAGCTGCTGTCAACAGTCACTTGCAGGTAAAATTCCTTCTTGGTTCTCACCCAAAGTAAACGCTCCTGCAGCGTCTTTAGGGACCCACTGTAAACATGCTCTGCTCTCAGGCAATCAATAAGGAGCTCTCATATTTCACATTGTAGAGTTAGTGAGAGGCTTGTGCTGCCTAAACTGAGCCCCACTCGTCTAGCCAAAGGCACAATCCATAATCAGAACCCCATAAGCTCAGAGCAAAAGAGAAATTGAGAACATTTTTTTTAGCACTGATTTTGTTTGGTGAAACTCAAGAAGGTCTACCGTTTGATCTTGAATTTTAATTCTAGTTGAATGTAACTTTTTTATATTGAGACATTTGCATCTCTTGGAAATATCTTGAATATAAATGTTTTCTCTCTGTGTGTATTTCTCTAATTGTTCCATTTATCACACTCTTTTATCTCTGTTGTCTAGCTCTGATAAGTCACTTACTTGACAGTCATGCCTTGATTTATGGCTAGTTCAGTGTGTCAGCCATGTGACAGACGTGACACGGGTCAGTCGTGTCACGCACAGAGGGTCGTTTTCTTGTGCACACTGAAATAGAGTTCCTTGCATGCAAAGAAATGCATACACTCACAGTTTCTCAAATAAATCCTCATCATTCGTTTAAGTTCTGCACTTCATGAGCGTGATGTTTTGATTTTGTTGTGCCATATAAAAAAAGTAAGTTCCTCATCCTCAATATATATAGCGTTACATACAAAAAGGTGTAACATCACATTCATATAACTATGAAAAGGCACACTCTTTCACTCTCCATGCATTCACTCTACATTCTGAACCCGTTCTTTCCTGTCTTCACCCACTGCTCATTTCCTCCGCTATTTCCTTCAGTGTGCTGTCAGAACATCAAGTGGAGATTTGAGGGTTGTGATAATGCTGACGCTGCGTGTGTGTTTCAGGGGTGAACAGCCTTTGCCAGTCACTGAGTGCCAACCCGTCCATCCCCAGCAGCCTGGTCCATCTGGACCTCTCAGGGAACGTCCTCCGAGGAGACGACATGCAGGTACAAACACACACAGTTTCCAATCAGTCTTCAAACTAGTAGCAATAACACTCAATTGATTAAAACAGATCAGTGGTTCAGTTGTGTAGAGGCCTTTTCAGACCATTATAAATCACAACTTTGTCTCAATACAGCTCCAGCAGCATCTCCATATCAGTTCAAATAGAGAATTGTCTGTATTTTTGATGGTATTGAAAAACCTAGCTCTGAAATTCCAAATACCCTGGTATATCAAAAACCTTGATACGACCCCAGGCCTAGGATGAAATATGTAAATGGTGGAAAGGTTGGAAAATTGGAAATGAATAGACGCAGGAAAGGGATAATAGACAGTCAACAGTAGAATAACAGAGAGATCATGAAAAAACCCTTAAGTCCACAATAGCTACATAAAGTATGCAGAAGTAAAATCACATGGTTCTAAAACCCATTAGAAAACATTTCTCATGTGGGTCAACAATGCAACATATTCTTCAGGAGTGTATCAGACTGATGTTCCCCTTTGTAACAATGTGTGTCATGTCTTGTTTTACATTTAGCATTTCTACCACTTCCTGGGTCAACCCAACAGCCTGGCAACCCTTGACCTCTCCAACACTGACTGCTCATTGGACCAGGTGAGTCAGCACATGCATTGATGATATCCTGCCAATTAAAAGATAATCAGATAAAGCTATACGTAATAATGGAGAACACATTTTTAATTAAACAAGCCGTTGAGAATAAGAGAATTACTTTCAGTGCACAAAAAACATTTAATTAGAGTTGTCCCACATTATGCAGCATTGTAAAATAAAGTACCAGAACATTAATATTTGTGTTGCAGCCAATGTAATCCAATTGTATACACCCACTCAATCTGTGTTGCTGTCTGCTGCTTGTGAAATGGTCTGAATACCGTATGTGATGTATTGATGTGGGCCTGAGAGCCAAACACAGCTTATTGATTAGCCTGAGATGTAGCCAGCTGTCAGCCTGTCACTGAACATATTGATTAGCTCCTAAATCATATTGTGTTTCTCTCACATGCAACCAGATAAACACACTTTTAAACACACAACACAGATGTAATGCTTTCTTGTGCAAGAAGTTGTAACGTTCAAAACTCATTGATTGCTAAAGCACTTTAAGAAATTACATTTTTATAAAACATCAAATTAAACCAAGATTTGAGACAGTTTATGCAGCTTGGATGTTTTGGTGATTTATTATTTGTGTTTTCCAGGTTTGCTCGGCTCTGCTGCGAGGCTCGGCCCAGCACCTTTCTGTTCTTAACATGTCAAAGAGCATTTTCCCTCACAGGTAAGAACCCCTGTGGGGTTTTGAATATACACTGTGGGGGGTTTTGTTTAAAATATGTTCAAAAAAATCCCCAAACATGTGTAACACAACAATCCTTTCCTTGTATTGCTAATTACTGTGGATGCTTCAAAGGAACCCTAACCCTAACCCTAAGCCAACCCCCACCCCTAAACCCTAACCCCACTAGAGTTAGCCATTTTTCAACCTTTTAAATGTTGAGTTTTTGTACTGTTCCTTTGGAATTCTACACCAAAAACCTCTTCAAAGTGCTAAACTATGACTTTTTTGACATTTGGAACCACAGGTGCTTCTGATTAGCAGATCAGACTTCCATCAGCTCCTGTTTGTTTCTTTGGTATTACTGCAACCACAACAAATTCTACTACTACTACTACTACTACTACTACTACTACTACTACTACTACTACTTTTTTTCTACCACTGCTAGTACCAGCAAACTGGTAATAGTAGTACTTTTGCTACTATGACCTACTGCCACTGCACTTCTAGTAGTACTAATACAACTACTTACACTACTACTGCTGACAATGCTATAGCAGTTCCACTACAATACCTTCTACTAATACTACTATTCTACCACAACTACTGCTACTACTGTTACTACTAGTACTAGTACTGGGACAACTAATTATACTCCTGGTACTGCTATTACTACTACTACTTCTACTAGTAGTTGTACTGGAACAATTGCTACTATTAATACACCTACTTCTACTACTACTGCAATCGCTTCTACTACTGCTACTACTGCTTCTTATACTATTACTATTCCTTGTAGTGACAGATGTACTGCTATTTGTTATACTTCCATGACTACAACTGCTACTACTGTTATTATTAATGCTAGTAGTAGTTCTATCCTTTTTTTGTCAGCTGCAACTTCTGCATACTTTCAGCTACACAAAAACCATTTGAATGTCGAAATGTTATGCTCTTGAAGGACATTTATGACTCAGTTTTTTTCTACATTTCATGCCTCATATGAAACATTTATTATTTTAACCTTTTCAGTTAACATCATCTTCTTCCTTTGACACTCTTCCAGTTCAACTCGCAGCTTCTTCAGTTTAAAGCAGTTCAGCTTTAATTTCTGCCAGTTTTTCAGATATTTTTGGCAATTTGTAATATATTTCTGCATTTTTAGCCATGGTTTTAAACTGATTTCAGCATTAAGCATCCACATGCATGTTCCACAGGAACTGCATTTGCTAGTTTAAAATGTAGTGCTGCTCTGTAGTATCACCTCATACACATAGACCCATTCATGATTGCATCTTTGGCAAAGCTGCTCCCACCTTTGGGGAAAAGAAATATTTAAAATATCTATTTTAAAAGAAATAAAGAAATAATGCATACAGATTTGTCAAAATTTTAAACAAATTTCAAAAAGGGTCAAGTCAGTAACAGGCAATAACAGTCATATATGTATATTAATAGTGGAGGCATGACTAATGATAATGGCAGTAGTAGCTGACGGCAAAGTTTTGAAAATTCATTGGTAAAAATGTGTGGGAACCCTGTGTGTTGATTTAGCTTGTTTCTTACAAGGTTTGTTGATTAAGAGTGCATTTGCATGATTTTCCAAATACCATTACAGACATCCACGCTTATCCACAACTGCCAGCTCCATCCTTTTTTGAGATCAGGGCCTAAATGCTATGGGGATACTGAGTTTCATTCCAAACTTGTTTAATATGAAACAGGTCTAGAATCTCCTGTACATTGTCATCCATTACGTGCCCACTGGAAAATGGGCTGCAGCTGATAGCCCCACTGATGCCTTTCTGGGATTCTCCTTCCTGTCGTCATCAGTGGTGTCTTTTTGCACCCAAAGGCAGATTTGTCCTGAGATGACTGGCTTGTTACAGTAGCTCCTTTTAGCCAAAATTTGTGTCTGTGTGTTGGTGTGTGACACCTGCTGGTGATAAAGTGGCATTACAGACAGGATGTAATACTGAATGGCACAGTGTGTTTGACTGGGTTTGTAAATGTGCGCTATTCAGTTGTGTTTTGAATCTGATTTTTTTTGTGTGTGTGTGTGTGTGTGTGTGTGTGTGTGTGTGTGTGTGTGTGTGTGTCTGTGTGTGTGGTGCAGGTCTTGTGTGTAACAGATGGGTGGTGGGTGGAGTTTTCTTCCCATTATTATCTCTTTTTCCAGTGTGCCTCTAGGGAGTTGAGGACTTCATCAAGGGGAGTAGAGGACGGGAGGGGGGTGGAGAGGGGAGATGAGCAGAGGTGAGAGAGAGGAGGAGGCATGGGGAGAGGAGGAGAGAACAACAGAGAGTAGCTATGGAAGGAGAGAAAGTAAGTAGATAAGGAAGAGATTAGAAATCCCCTCTGAAGACTTTGTTTGTGGAGCAGAAACAGTTTCCTTAGTAGATAAAGCTAAAATGGGTCACAGGCTTTTCGGTCATCATTGAGCCATATATGATGTTGGATTGAAAAAGCTTTTTAAAAAATGTTGGTGACTTGTATTTCAAGTCATTAGTGCATCTGCATTATTTCATTTCCTGCTCTCTTGTTGATTTTGAAGGAAAGGCAAAGAGGTGCCTCCGTCATTCAAGCACTTCTTCAGCAGCGCCATGTCTCTCAGCTCCATCAACGTGTCAGGAACCAAGCTGCCACCAGAGGCCCTCAAGTGAGAGAACAATTCATTCACATTTAATGTGTCTGAGGAGCTTCTGCCCCACATTCTCCGACACTGTACTTTGTGTTCCTCGTCTTCATTTGTTACCTGTACTCCCTTTTAAAGCTGTGCATTGTTAGACTTTGAGGTACATTGAAAGTAAACTTGTCTTGTCAGCTTATATCAGAGGACAGGCACTGCAGCCGTATCTGCACCAACTGGGACACTGCAGTGCAATCTTTTTTACTAAAATTGGTCTTATTATTTTACAAAATTGAACAAAATGGGATAAAATATAACACATCGAGGGGAACTTTGATGATTTTACAATCTACAAAGTTACACCATTAAGAGTTTGCAAAAGTTGAAATAATATACCTTAAAGGGGAACACAACCTAAATTAAGAATTCCAATATGTTACATTTATGGTTTAGGAAAGTTCAATCAATTGTTTGTTTTTTGTTTTTTAAACATTAACAAATTTTAACAGTCTGTTTGACTGGATTTATTTTTTTAACTGCATTTTTTATGCATATTTTTTTCAGAGCTCTCCTGCTTGGCCTAGCCAGTAACCTCAATCTGAAGGACGTGTCTCTAGACCTCAGCTGCTGTGAGGTAAAACTGACAGAATTACACAATGCAGAGTCATTTTCTATTATAAAACATTTTATTTAAAGTCAATATATCTTTTACAATTTCTACATTTGTACCTAGATTGTAAGGGATAATTCCCCAAACAGCTGTGTTGAAATTACTGTCTTAACGTGGCAACTGTAGAGCTGAAGCTCCTCATAATCATTAGAGATGAATATAGGATTTTAAATTTCTGCTGTGACAACAGTGATTTTTTCAGAGCAGTTTTACACACACATTATATTGATGCTGATGTTTATACACATAAACAGTAGGTAAAACAGTTTAAAAACAATGCAGCAAAATACAGTTTAATTCTGGGTAATCAAAGGATTGCAATCAGTAGATTTTAGGAGGGTGCTATTTTCTTTATTGTATTCCTTTATTCTTCCCTGTTTCCAATTCAAACAGTATTTGTGTAAGTGCTCTTGTTAGACAAAGTTGGGAGAGTGTGGTTTTTAATAGTTTGGAGGTAACACTCATCCAATGCAATCAGCTTTTTAGGATCCACTCCAAACCCATTTGACAGGCCAGTGACACCATTAAGAGGCTGTATAATGGAATACTTGGCAGACAGCGGGCGGGGGTGCAACAGAGGGGTGGGGGTGGGAGGAGGCTTAGTTTCCGTTCCTAATTGTTTCATCACAACTCTTACCCACAACGTGCACACACAACACACAGCAGCTCCTCGTCTTCATCTCCCCTGCTAAAACAGAAAAAGAGCTTGCTGCAGATTCAATGGGGCTGCTAAAGATAACACATGAATGCAAATTACACAGGAAATCCAATTCCACATTCCCATAGAAATCTTCCCAAACTGAAGCTGCGGGGGAAATGATGCGTTCCGTCCTTTTTCGGGGTCTTAATGAACTGTTTGGTGGCAGCAGGCCAAATCTCTGCTATGAGTGGGCTGACAGCATGCAAAATAACGACTGTGTGTATGACTCCTGTTGAGTGAGTTTGTGCCCATGGTTGTGAGTCGAAGTATGATCATTAAGCATCTGTGTGTTTTTTGTTGCTGGTAATTGTTGGCGTGGCTTTGACATGCTGTTCTCTCCCCATAATGCTTCTGTAAGCTTGGCCATTGTGTAAGTATAAATGTGCTCACTCTTAATAATTAACATCTCATTCCTCCTCGGTTTTTTTTTGCACATGCCTTATTTTCTGCCGACCCTATTCTTCTCAGGATTCATATTTATTTTCTGGATGATCTGTGTTGTTATTTTAATTATTGTGTCATTTCTATCCCGCATGTTTCCATTATTAGTTATCTGTTAGACAGCGATCTTTAATATTTTCATATTAAAACATGTCTTTTTAATGTTGTCAAACTCATTGATACATTAGA
Organism: Plectropomus leopardus; assembly: GCF_026936395.1. Lineage (NCBI taxonomy): Eukaryota > Metazoa > Chordata > Actinopteri > Perciformes > Serranidae > Plectropomus > Plectropomus leopardus. Next base: position 15,293,004 of record NC_142186.1, read on the forward strand.
CACTTTGTTTGATACCATGTGTTTAAAACAGACAATCTCAGTTTTTTTATATATTCACTTGTTTCAAAATTACCAAAGCTATTAAAAGAAAGATCTACAATCAAATTTTCAACGCAAATTTTCTATTCACATTAATACAAATGTATTGGTATTTGTTCAGTGACTTTTCTGTATCAGCACTGTGTGCAGGTTCTTAATTTTAAAAAAAAGAAAGGGAAAAATTACGCAACGTGTGATAGCAATCACAATAATACAATAAATTCAATAAACACAAATAGCTAGCAGCAATGTCTCTCAAAAGTTATAAATGGCATAAAAACAGTAAAAAAAAAAAAAAAGATTAAAAAAATAAATCGGAAACAGGACCTATTTAATCCAAATGATCCTTTGTGAACCCAGGGGTTTTTCTTTTCTTTTTGCGGTTTTACTGAAATAGCTGTGAAAAAAAATTTATATTTGAAGTACAACATTTTGGCATAGTGACAATATTACTTCCTCTGTTGTTTCCAGAGCTGCACACATATTTCTGCTGTATAATCAGTTCTGAAATCTCACACCCATTTGTACAAACATTTGCACAGTGAATGCCTTTGTGGAAGCTCTGTGACATTTTGCGGCCATGCGGCAGGATCCACCAAAAAGCTGTGTAATTTCAGTGCAGGCGCCAGTTACGGAGTCATGTATTCAAACTGTTTCAAGCTCTAGTAACCTGTACTTTAGTAAACAACCAGGCTGCATGTTACCTGGTGTCTCATGTGTTATATGTGTGAGTGTGTAATTGTCTTTAAAATTTGCTCTCCTGTGTTTATAGTTGCGATCAGGAGGTTCTCAGATACTTGAAGGTTGTATTGCTGAGATCCCAAACATCTCCAGTCTAGACATCTCTGACAACGGTGAGATTGCAGCTTCCATGCATACTGTGCTATAAATCAGCTTTTTAGCCTAACCTAATTCTTAATGAGTCCTCAGTATGCAACTATCAAAATCAATTACATTCAATCAATGTTATTATCATTTCTAACCTATTCCTTCACCCTTTAGGTCTGGACTCAGACCTGTCCACTCTGCTGGTGTGGTTGGCCAAGAACCGATCCATCAGACATCTGTCTCTGGGGAAGAACTTCAACAACATCAAATCCAAGTAAGTATACAATACAGGAGGAGAGGGTGCACAGCTGACGTGTATAGTACGGGGCTGTGAGAGAAACCTTAGTTTACCCTTAGTGTTATTATCATGCTCTCAATATCTATTTTCTTCCTGTCTTTCCTCTACCTGACTCAGAAACCTCGCTCCAGTGTTGGACAGCCTAGTCCATATGATTCAGGAAGAGGAGTCGGTGAGTTTTTAACTTACATCTCCCTCCGGTTTTGCACAGAATGGTAGATAGATGCTGAAAGAGAATGTCCTCCAAACAGACGCCTCAATTTGAAATTACATATCAGACAGCACACAGCTGAAGCAAATCACTGAATCTCCACCAGCTGCTCCACAACTGACCTTTGACCTCTTCATCAGAGGCCGTGTGATAACAATCACCCTACAGTGATCAGTTACATATCACATTAAACTGAAACCATGTGGTTTATAAGAGCTGTACCCAAATATTCATACTATTTTTACTCATAGGAAGGGTCAGTTGCAGAAATTCAGGTCACTACAGAGCTATAAAGGAAAACACCAAAGAACAGTGTATTTTGAAAACAACAGAGTAATTAAAATGACAAAAAACATAACTTTTTATCACCCTACTGTTTGCTGATGATCACCACCTCTATCCATATTTCATGAATTACTGAGTGATGATAGCTTAGCTTCTACAATCAATGTCTAAAGGAGGAGTTATTTTGATAGTATGAGAAGGTAGGTAAGCTATCATTTTCTTCCTTTGCTGAGCAGTGAAACGAAAGGATCTTCTCCAGCTCCTAGCCATCTCCCCTCCTCTCTGCCCCTCAATCTATCTCGCTCGATTTATCTCTCTCACCAGCATGGGAGCGGTAACAAATGTTGCCCTGGTGCCTGCCCTTTTTTGTCTTCTACAGAAGTGGTTGTGCTCGATTGATGGTCCTGTTGAGCAGCACTGTGCTGGATTGGTCTCTTGGTGCTGGCTGTCTGTGTGGGTTTATGTCATTATGTGTATGTGAAGATAGCATGTGTGCATGAGCCAGTTATCTGGCTGCGCATGTGGGATACACAGAGAGAAGGAAGATGGGAAAAACTTGATGGACGAGTAGTCAGGTACTGAAAAGTGATTTGCAGAGGTTAAAGGTTGTAGGTCAAAATGTCTTCATTAAGGATGGATATTTAGGCATTAAAAGACATAGGGAGGTGAGAAAGGAGGTGGCAGATTGTTGTTTTTGTGGCATGGGGCAGCTTATCACAGAGAAGTGCCTGCTAAATAAAAAAAGCTGTGGTGCAGAGATTTCTGGACTCTACAGCAGCATGAATATCCCAAAATGAGTTGCAGGAAATACAATGTTCATCAAGAGCAGCAACCCTAGGCAGCTTTGTAACCTCAGTTACGTTTCACTTTAAGTGTGAATATAAGATTTCATTTTACTCGACATAATATATATATAATAAATTTTTTTTCAAAAGGTATATTATGCAAGAATTTAGTAAAATTCAATGTGTAGACAAATACAGTGTCAATAATAAAGTGACGCCTCTCAGTCGTCACTTATGACCTGCTAGAAGTGTGTGTCGTATATTTTACTGCACAGACTCTGCCCTCTATCCTTGGGACATTTGTGGGTTTGTACCCCCACAGCACTCAGGTAGGGTCAAGATTTAAAGAATAATAGTGACCAGGTGCCTGACTGTAAATAGCAGGCGTTCAAGAGACAGCGCTGAACAAAACACAAATTTAACAAGGCAAAACACCAAAGAAAGTGAATCTGGAGTTGGCGTTTACTTTTACTTTTACCGGCCTGTGTGTTTAAAAACAATAGCCCATAATCCTGCATACTATACCTTTAAATTGCAGGTTGGGCTGAGGTTGGCCCGTGTTACCATGGTTATGTGTCTCCAACCGGTTAAAAGGCTCTCAGGAAGTGATGGGGTAATAACAGCTCAGTGCAAAAAAAATGCATATTCTACTACTGATAAGTCACACAAAAATGCATGCTGAACAATAGTTGACAAATTGAGTATGTAATACATTGTATGCAATTTTCGACGCAGCGCTGGATTATTTCTTGGCTGGGGATAGTAACCCTAACCTGGTTGGAAACTTTAAGGTGAGGATGAGACAGCAGGAATTTCTCCTAGCCAAGAAATATTCCCCTGGAGAAAAATAAAATGGGAATGGGCAAAACAAACGAAGAAATCCCCTATATTGCTCTTACATTACAATGTGTAACATATCAGCACAAACAAATCAGAAAGAGCACCATTCTCCACTCTCCCGAGCTGTTGCAGACTTGAGTGGAGAGATAAGATGTGCAATTGCTGCACATACACTGCAGGATAAATGAGTTTCAGCAGAATATTAATCACCATTCATCATTTTACCGACATTCATGATAGAGATCAATTTGTCTGTGGTATAAGGTCACTTTTATTTGCATGTCTTGGATTACAATTTCTCATTTTCTTGGTCTTATTAAACACGACGTGTATGCATACCCAGGGAAATTATGTCACAATTTTAGTAATTAATAACGGCTGAGAATCAGAGCTGCCAAAAGTCATGAACTTCATGGAGAGGGACAGGACTTGTAATTACTTTTGTTGGCTCAAAATACAGATGTTGCCATTATATGCTTCCCCTTCTACATTTACTGCTACAACCAGATAGTTTTGGTGCACTGGTTTTCTGTGCTACAGTTGGACATTCTGCTATTCTGCTTTAGCTGTTGTTAACCCAGTGAAATCTCCTTCTAGACTTTACATCACTGGAAAGAGAATTAGCTACCATGGCTACTGATCCATAAACTTGTACCTATTTAAGTCTGCATGTTTAATGTTTGCTCAGTGTCCCACAGGAGCACATGCAGGCTGTTACTAATCCTCTCTGCATAAGACATAAAAAAAGTAATTTTCTGTCTTTATAACCATGTTGATGCTTTTCCTCCACACATACATTGCTGCCCAAAATAATCTGCTATAAAATACCCCTCACTTTATCACTCTCCTTTAAAGACAAAAGCTCTGTTGGAGAGGAACTCCAACATCATTCAGATCTCTTTGGGAGTGTGTCATGCAGTGACTTTTTTTTATGTCATACTATACTATGACTACATAATGTACGGTTTTTGGATGTCAACTTTTATTACGACTTTTTTTAATGGTTGTTTGAGCGACATACTATAAATTGACGATTTTATGCTATTTTGTTGTACAAGATATAGTATGACTTTTTTCCCACAACATCCTTTAGTGTGACTTTTTTGTGATGTTTTGGACAACATACTGTAGTATGCCAATTTTGGATATTTTGGACTATGTACTATCCTATGATTTTTTTAATGCTATTTTTGATAAAGTATAGTATAACTTTTTATTTTTGTTTTGAACAAAATACTATTCTAAGACATTATATGGTAATTAAGATGACAAATGTACTATGATTGTGATATTTCTGATGACATACTATGACTTTTTTTTTTTTTTACATATTTTGAACATGTTATACTATGAGTTATGAGGATGTGATGGGTGTCATGATGTAGTGTGCCTTTTTTAGTACGTTATCCAGTATGTCTTCCGAAATTAAATAAAAAAGTAACATGGAAGTTTATTGTCCAAAAAAGCATAAAAAATCATAAGATAGTATGTCATCCAAAATTGCACAAAAAAAGTCATACTATAGTATGTCATCCAAAATTGCGCAAAAAAGTCTGACAAACTAAATTCAAATCAAACCGTGACCTAATAACAAAGAGATCACAACAACTCATTCAATAGCATTACATCAATATATGGTACACACGATATGATGAAAGACAAAGTGAACAGTCTTGCTCAGCCTGAACTTATGTCCTAATGTTAAACCCAGTTGTTACTTGCCAATCTAGGGTTTTTTTATTTTTTGGGGGATTGCTGGCTGAAGAAAGGGTTGATTCTGGCCGTTTTTGCAACATCCTATGCTATGGTGTGTCTCAACATGCTATTTTATGTGGTTTAATGTGGTTTTCAGCTGTTTTTTGGACACGTAATATTTTGACATTTTTGCTATACTATAGAATGGCATTTTCGGTGGATTTTTTGACATGCTATTTCATGGTGTTTTTGCCCATTTTTGCAACATCCTATGCTATGGCGCCTCTCGGCACCCTATTTTATGCGGTTTTCATCTGTTTTTGGGATGTCATATTTGACAATTTTTTTTCCATACTATAGTATGTTATTTTCGGTTCTTTCTTCGACATGCTATATTATGGTGTTCTGGGACGTTTTTGCAACATTTTATTCTATAGCATGTCTTGGCATGCTATTTTATGCAGTTTTCACCTTTTTTTGGAGTTTTTGGGACACGGCCTATTTTGACAATTTTTGCCATACTATACTATGGCATTTTCAGCTGTTTTTTTTTTCTCCAAAATCCTATATAATGGTGTTTTGGGCTGTTTTTGCAAAATTCTATGCTATGGCGTGTCTCGGCATGCTATTTAATAAGGATTTCAGCTGTTTTTGGGACATTTCGTATTTTGACATTTTTTACCATACTACAGTATGCCATATTCAGCTGTTTTTTCAATATGCTATATTATGGTGTTCTTGGCTTTTTTTTTTGCAACATTTTATGCTATGGTGTGTCCTACGCACACTATTTTATGTTGCTTTCAGCTGTTTTCGGAACATGTCATATTTTGGCATTTATGCCATACTATAGTATGCCATTTTTGGCTGTTTTTTCAATATGCTATGTTGTGGTAATTTGGGCTGTACCATATTATGGCAAAAACATCAAAATATAACATGTCCAAAAAACTGGTGAAAACCACATTAAAGCACATAACATAGCATGCCAAAACACGCCATAGCAAAGAATGTTGCAAAATCTACCAAAAACACCTTGAAATAGCATGTTGAAAATTTCACCAAAATTGCAAGGCTATAGTATGGCAAAGATGTCAAAATATGTCCAAAGAAAAGCTGAAAACCAAATTAAAGCACATGAAGTAACGTGCTGAGACACGCCATAGCAAAGGACGTTACAAAAATGGCAGAAAACACCATAAAATAATATGCTATTTGGGAATCCCCAAAAATGCAGGGCTATAGTATGGCATAAAATGTCAAAAATGACATGTCCTAAAACCAGTTTTAAACACCTCAAAACAGCATTAAATAGAGTGCTAAGACACGCCACAGTATAGAATGTTGCAAAAAAGGCAAAAAACGCCATAATAATGCATGTTGAAAAATGACTGAAAAAGCAAGTCAGTTCCATGGCAAAAAAATTCAATAAATGACGTGTCCCAAAAACAGTTTGAAACACCTCAGAACAGCATATAATAACACCCTAAGGCATGCGATAGCATAAAATATTGCAAAAACAGCCAAAAACACAATAATACCGAATGTTGAAAAAATCACCGAAAAGACAAGGCTATAGTATGGCAAAAAATGTCAAAAATGCCATGTCACAAAAACAATTTAAAACACCTCAAATCAACACAAAATAGCATGCCGAGGCACGCCATAGCAGAGTGAACAGCATAAAATAACGCCGTAAGGCATGCGATAGAATAAAATATTGCAAAAACAGCCAAAAACACAATAATACCGAATGTTGAAAAAATTAACGAAAAGGCAAAGCTATAGTATGGAAAAAAATGTCAAAAATGGCATGTCACAAAAACAGTTTAAAACACCTCAAAACAGCATAAAATAGCGTACCGAGAGAAGCTAAAGCATAAAATTATACAAAAACGTCCCAAAACACGATAATAATGCATGTTGAAAAAATGACCGAAAAGGCAAGGCTATAGTATGGCAAAAATTTGTCAAAAATGCCATGTCACAAAAACAGTTTAAAACACCTCAAAACAGCATAAAATGCCGTGCTGAGGACCGCCATGGCATAGAATGTTGCAAGAACGGCCAAAAACGCCATAATAATGCATGTTGAAAAAATGACAAAAAAGGCAAGGCTATAGTATGGCAAAAAATGTCAAAAATGCCATGTCACAAAAACAGTTTAAAACATCTCAAAACATCATAAAATGTCGTGCTGAGACATGTTAAAGCATAGAATAATGCAAAAAGGGCCAAAAACACCATAATAATGCATGTTGAAAAAATGACAAAAAAGGCAAGGCTATAGTATGGCAAAAAATGTCAAAAATGACATGTCACAAAAACAGTTTGAAACACCTCAAAACAGCATAAAATAGAGTCCCAAGGCACGCTAAAGCATGGAATAATGCAAAAACGGCCAGAAACACCACAATAATGCATGTTGAAAAAATGACAAAAAAGGCAAGGCTATAGTATGGCAAAACATGTCAAAAATGCCATGTCACAAAAACAGTTTGAAACACCTCAAAACAGCATAAAATAGAGTCCCAAGGCACGCTAAAGCATAGAATAATGCAAAAACGGCCAAAAACACCATAATAATGCATGTTGAAAAAATGACCGAAAAGGCAAGGCTATAGTATGTCAAAAAATGTCAAAAACGCCATGTGACAAAAACAATTTAAAACACCTCAAAACATTAGAAAATAGAATCCCAAGACACGCTAAAGCATAGAATAATGCAAAAACGGCCAAAAACATCATAATAATGCATGTTGAAAAAATGACCGAAAAGGCAAGGCTATAGTATGGCAAAAAATGTCAAAAATGCCATGTCACAAAAACAGTTTAAAACACCTCAAAACATTAGAAAATAGAATCCCAAGACACGCTAAAGCATAGAATAATGCAAAAACGGCCAAAAACACCATAATAATGCATGTTGAAAAAATGACCGAAAAGGCAAGGCTATAGTATGGCAAAAAATGGCAAAAATGCCATGTCACAAAAACAGTTTAAAACACCTCAAAACATCATAAAATGTCGTGCTTAGACTTAGACACGTTTATTTATCCCACTTGTGGGAAATTCACTTGTCACAGCAGCCGTGTGTACAGAAAATAAAAATATATGTAAAATATCAATATATACAAAAATATAAAATATGAAATGTACAATAGTGCAAAAAATAGGCAAAAAATAGGCATGTGTCAAGGAAAACAAAAATGTACAGGTTGTAATACAAGAGGTCAGAGAGTGCAACTTTTATTGTAGTGAGTCCAGGTTAATGTTGGCTCAGGCTGGTGTTGTATAGCCTGATGGCCGATGGAAAGAAGGACCTGCGGTAGCGTTCCTTCCTGCAGCTTGGGTACCGCAGTCTGCTGCTGAAGGAGCTGCACAGGTCTCCCACAGTTTCATGAAGGGGGTGAGAGGGGTTGTCCATGATGGATGTCAGCCTGGCCAACGTCCTCCTCTCACCCACCTCCTCGATGGAGTCCAGGGGACAGTCCAAGACTGAGCTGGCCCTCCTGACCAGCTTGTTCAGTCTCTTCCTGTCCCGCTCTGTGCTTCCACTGCCCCAGCAGACCACAGCATAGGAGATGGCTGATGCCACCACCGAGTCGTAAAATGTCCTTAACAGAGTCCTGCTCACACCGAAAGACCTCAGTCTCCTCAGCAGGTGGAGACAACTCTGGCCAGTGTGCTGAGACATGCTAAAGCATTGAATAATGCAAAAAGGGCCCAAAACACCATAATAATGCATGTTGAAAAAATGACCGAAAAGGCAAGGCTATAGTATGGCAAAAAATGTCAAAAATGCCATGTCACAAAAACAATTTAAAACACCTCAAAACAGCATAAAATAGAATCCCAAGGCACGCTAAAGCATAGAATAATGCAAAAACGGCCAAAAACAGCATAATAATGCATGTTGAAAAAATGACCGAAAAGGCAAGGCGATAGTATGGCAAAAAATGTCAAAAACGCCATGTCACAAAAACAATTTAAAACACCTCAAAACAGCATAAAATAGAGTCCCAAGGCACGCTAAAGCATAGAATAATGCAAAAACGGCCAAAAACACCATAATAATGCATGTTGAAAAAATGACCGAAAAGGCAAGGCTATAGTATGGCAAAAAATGTCAAAAATGCCATGTCACAAAAACAGTTTAAAACACCTCAAAACAGCATAAAATACCATGCTTAGGCACGCCATGGCATAGAATGTTGGAAAAATGGCCAAAAACACCATAATAATGCATGTTGAAAAAATGACAAAAAAGGCAAGGCTATAGTATGGCAAAAAATTGCAAAAATGATATGTCACAAAAACAGTTTTAAAAACCTCAAAACAGCAAAAAATAGAATCCCAAGGCACGCTAAAGCATAGAATAATGCAACAACAGCCAAAAACACCACAATAATGCATGTTGAAAAAATGACAAAAAAGGCAAGGCTATAGCATGGCAAAAAATGTCAAAAATGCCATGTCACAAAAACAGTTTAAAACACCTCAAAACAGCATAAAATAGAGTCCCAAGGCACGCTAAAGCATAGAATAATGCAAAAAGGGCCAAAAACACCATAATAATGCATGTTGAAAAAATGACCGAAAAGGCAAGGCTATAGTATGGCAAAAAATGTCAAAAATGCCATGTCACAAAAACAATTTAAACACCTCAAAACAGCATAAAATACCGTGCTGAGGCACGCCAAAGCATAGAATGTTGCAAAAACGGCCAAAGACACCACAATAATGCATATTGAAAAAAATGATCGAAAAGGCAAGGCTATAGTATGGCAAAAAATTGTCAAAAATGACATGTCACAAAAACAGTTCAAAACACCTCAAAACAGCAGAAAATAGTGTACCGAGAGAAGCTAAAGCATAGAATGTTGCAAAAATGGCCTAGAACACCATAATAATGCATGTTGAAAAAATGACCGAAAAGGCAAGGCTATAGTATGGCAAAAATTGTTAAAAATGCCATGTCACAAAAACAGTTTAAAACACCTCAAAACAGCATAAAATAGAGTCCCAATGCAAGCTAAAGCATAGAATAATGCAAAAAGGGCCAAAATAACCATAATAATGCATGTTGAAAAAATGACCGAAAAGGCAAGGCTATAGTATGGCAAAAAATGTCAAAAATGCCATGTCACAAAAACAATTTAAAACACCTCAAAACATCATAAAATAGAATCCCAAGGCACGCTAAAGCATAGAATAATGCAAAAACGTCCAAAAACACCATAATAATGCATGTTGAAAAAATGACAAAAAAGGCAAGGCTATAGTATGGCAAAAAATTTCAAAAATGCCATGTCACAAAAACAGTTTAAAACACCTCAAAACAGCATAAAATAGAGTCCCAAAGCACGCTAAAGCATAGAATAATGCAAAAATGGCCAAAATAACCATAATAATGCATGTTGAAAAAATGACAGAAAAGGCAAGGCTATAGTATGGCAAAAAATGTCAAAAATGCCATGTCACAAAAACAGTTTAAAACACCTGAAAACAGCATAAAATACCGTGCTGAGGCACGCCATGGCATAGAATGTTGCAAAAACGGCCAAAAACACCATAATAATGCATGTTGAAAAAATGACCGAAAAGGCAAGGCTATAGTATGGCAAAAAATGGCAAAAATGCCATGTCACAAAAACAGTTTAAAACACCTCAAAACAGCATAAAATAGTGTACCAAGGCACGCTAAAGCATAGAATTTTGCAAAAATGGCCAAAATAACCACAATAATGCATGTTGAAAAAATGACCGAAAAGGCAAGGCTATAGTATGGCAAAAAATTTCAAAAATGCCATGTCACAAAAACAATTTAAAACACCTCAAAACAGCATAAAATGCCGTGCTGAGGCACGCCATGGCATAGAATGTTGCAAAAATGGCCCAAAACACCATAATAATGCATGTTGAAAAAATGACAAAAAAGGCAAGGCTATAGTATGGCAAAAATGTCAAAATGCCATGTCACAAAAACAGTTTAAAACACCTCAAAACATCATAAAATAGAATCCCAAGGCACGCTAAAGCATAGAATAATGCAAAAATGGCCCAAAACACCATAATAATGCATGTTGAAAAAATGACAAAAAAGGCAAGGCTATAGTATGGCAAAAAATGGCAAAAATGCCATGTCACAAAAACAGTTTAAAACACCTCAAAACAGCATAAAATAGTGTACCGAGAGAAGCTAAAGTATAAAATTATACAAAAACGGCCCAAAACACCATAATAATGCATGTTGAAAAAATGACAAAAAAGGCAAGGCTATAGTATGGCAAAAAATGGCAAAAATGCCATGTCACAAAAACAGTTTAAAACACCTCAAAACAGCATAAAATAGTGTACCGAGAGAAGCTAAAGTATAAAATTATACAAAAACGGCCCAAAACACCATAATAATGCATGTTGAAAAAATGACCGAAAAGGCAAGGCTATAGTATGGCAAAAAATGTCAAAAACGCCATGTCACAAAAACAGTTTAAAACACCTCAAAACATCATAAAATAGAATCCCAAGGCACGCTAAAGCATAGAATAATGCAAAAACGTCCAAAAACACCATAATAATGCATGTTGAAAAAATGACTGAAAAGGCAAGGCTATAGTATGGCAAAAAATGTCAAAAATGCCATTTCACAAAAACAGTTTGAAACACCTCAAAACAGCATAAAATAGAGTCCCAAGGCACGCTAAAGCATAGAATAATGCAAAAACGGCCAAAAACACCATAATAATGCATGTTGAAAAAATGACCGAAAAGGCAAGGCTATAGTATGGCAAAAAATGTCAAAAATGCCATGTCACAAAAACAGTTTTAAAAACCTCAAAACAGCAAAAAATAGAATCCCAAGGCACGCTAAAGCATAGAATAATGCAAAAAGGGCCAAAAATACCACAATGATGCATGTTGAAAAAATGAGCGAAAAGGCAAGGCTATAGTATGGCAAAAAATTGTCAAAAATGCCATGTCACAAAAACAATTTAAACACCTCAAAACAGCATAAAATACCGTGCTGAGGCACGCCAAAGCATAGAATGTTGCAAAAACGGCCAAAGACACCACAATAATGCATATTGAAAAAAATGAGCGAAAAGGCAAGGCTATAGTATGGCAAAAAATTGTCAAAAATGCCATGTCACAAAAACAGTTTAAAACACCTCAAAACATCATAAAATGTCATGCTGAGACATGGTAAAGCATAGAATAATGCAAAAACGTCCAAAAACACCAGAAGAATGCATGGATATAAAATGATCGACAAGGCAAGGCTATAGTATGGCAAAAAATGGCAAAAATGCCATGTCACAAAAACAGTTTAAAACACCTCAAAACAGCATAAAATAGAGTCCCAAGGCACGCTAAAGCATAGAATAATGCAAAAATGGCCAAAATAACCATAATAATGCATGTTGAAAAAATGACCGAAAAGGCAAGGCTATAGTATGGCAAAAAATGTCAAAAATGCCATGTCACAAAAACAGTTTAAAACACCTCAAAACATCATAAAATAGAATCCCAAGGCACGCTAAAGCATAGAATAATGCAAAAATGGCCCAAAACACCATAATAATGCATGTTGAAAAAATGACAAAAAAGGCAAGGCTATAGTATGGCAAAAAATGGCAAAAATGCCATGTCACAAAAACAGTTTAAAACACCTCAAAACAGCATAAAATAGTGTACCGAGAGAAGCTAAAGTATAAAATTATACAAAAACGGCCCAAAACACCATAATAATGCATGTTGAAAAAATGACAAAAAAGGCAAGGCTATAGTATGGCAAAAAATGTCAAAAACGCCATGTCACAAAAACAGTTTAAAACACCTCAAAACATCATAAAATAGAATCCCAAGGCACGCTAAAGCATAGAATAATGCAAAAATGTCCAAAAACACCATAATAATGCATGTTGAAAAAATGACAAAAAAGGCAAGGCTATAGTATGGCAAAAAATGTCAAAAATGCCATTTCACAAAAACAGTTTGAAACACCTCAAAACAGCATAAAATAGAGTCCCAAGGCACGCTAAAGCATAGAATAATGCAAAAACGGCCAAAAACACCATAATAATGCATGTTGAAAAAATGAGCGAAAAGGCAAGGCTATAGTATGGCAAAAAATGTCAAAAATGCCATGTCACAAAAACAATTTAAACACCTCAAAACAGCATAAAATACCGTGCTGAGGCACGCCAAAGCATAGAATGTTGCAAAAACGGCCAAAGACACCACAATAATGCATATTGAAAAAAATGAGTGAAAAGGCAAGGCTATAGTATGGCAAAAAATGTCAAAAATGCCATGTCACAAAAACAGTTTAAAACACCTCAAAACATCATAAAATGTCATGCTGAGACATGCTAAAGTATAGAATAATGCAAAAACGTCCAAAAACACCATAATAATGCATGTTGAAAAAATGATCGAAAAGGCAAGGCTATAGTATGGCAAAAAATTGTCAAAAATGCCATGTCACAAAAACAGTTTAAAACACCTCAAAACAGCATAAAATACCGTGCTGAGGCACGCCATGGCATAGAATGTTGCAAAAACGGCCAAAAACACCATAATAATGCATGTTGAAAAAATGACCGAAAAGGCAAGGCTATAGTATGGCAAAAAATGTCAAAAACGCCATGTCACAAAAACAGTTTAAAACACCTCAAAACATCATAAAATAGAATCCCAAGGCACGCTAAAGCATAGAATAATGCAAAAACGTCCAAAAACACCATAATAATGCATGTTGAAAAAATGATCGAAAAGGCAAGGCTATAGTATGGCAAAAAATTGTCAAAAATGCCATGTCACAAAAACAGTTTAAAACACCTCAAAACAGCATAAAATGGAGTCCCAAGGCACGCTAAAGCATAGAATAATGCAAAATGGCCAAAATAACCATAATAATGCATGTTGAAAAATGACCGAAAAGGCAAGGCTATAGTATGGCAAAAAATGTCAAAAATGCCATGTCACAAAAACAGTTTAAAACACCTCAAAACATCATAAAATAGAATCCCAAGGCACGCTAAAGCATAGAATAATGCAAAAATGGCCCAAAACACCATAATAATGCATGTTGAAAAAATGACAAAAAAGGCAAGGCTATAGTATGGCAAAAAATGGCAAAAATGCCATGTCACAAAAACAGTTTAAAACACCTCAAAACAGCATAAAATAGTGTACCGAGAGAAGCTAAAGTATAAAATTATACAAAAACGGCCCAAAACACCATAATAATGCATGTTGAAAAAATGACCGAAAAGGCAAGGCTATAGTATGGCAAAAAATGTCAAAAACGCCATGTCACAAAAACAGTTTAAAACACCTCAAAACATCATAAAATAGAATCCCAAGGCACGCTAAAGCATAGAATAATGCAAAAATGTCCAAAAACACCATAATAATGCATGTTGAAAAAATGACAAAAAAGGCAAGGCTATAGTATGGCAAAAAATGTCAAAAATGCCATTTCACAAAAACAGTTTGAAACACCTCAAAACAGCATAAAATAGAGTCCCAAGGCACGCTAAAGCATAGAATAATGCAAAAACGGCCAAAAACACCATAATAATGCATGTTGAAAAATGACCGAAAAGGCAAGGCTATAGTATGGCAAAAAATGTCAAAAATGCCATGTCACAAAAACAATTTAAACACCTCAAAACAGCATAAAATACCGTGCTGAGGCACGCCAAAGCATAGAATGTTGCAAAAACGGCCAAAGACACCACAATAATGCATATTGAAAAAAATGAGTGAAAAGGCAAGGCTATAGTATGGCAAAAAATTGTCAAAAATGACATGTCACAAAAACAGTTTAAAACACCTCAAAACATCATAAAATGTCATGCTGAGACATGGTAAAGCATAGAATAATGCAAAAACGTCCAAAAACACCATAATAATGCATGTTGAAAAAATGATCGAAAAGGCAAGGCTATAGTATGGCCAAAAATTGTCAAAAATGCCATGTCACAAAAACAGTTTAAAACACCTCAAAACAGCATAAAATACCGTGCTGAGGCACGCCATGGCATAGAATTTTGCAAAAACGGCCAAAAACACTATAATAATGCATGTTGAAAAAATGACCGAAAAGGCAAGGCTATAGTATGGCAAAAAATTTCAAAAATGACATGTCACAAAAACAGTTTAAAACACCTCAAAACAGCATAAAATAGAGTCCCAAGGCACGCTAAAGCATAGAATAATGCAACAACAGCCAAAACACCACAATAATGCATGTTGAAAAAATGACAAAAAAGGCAAGGCTATAGCATGGCAAAAAATGTCAAAAACGCCATGTCACAAAAACAGTTTAAAACACCTCAAAACAGCATAAAATAGAGTCCCAAGGCACGCTAAAGCATAGAATAATGCAACAACAGCCAAAAACACCACAATAATGCATGTTGAAAAAATGACAAAAAAGGCAAGGCTATAGTATGGCAAAAAATGTCAAAAATGCCATGTCACAAAAACAATTTAAAACACCTCAAAACAGCATAAAATGCCGTGCTGAGGCACGCCATGGCATAGAATGTTGCAAAAACGGCCAAAAACACCATAATAATGCATGTTGAAAAAATGACCGAAAAGGCAAGGCTATAGTATGGCAAAAATTGTTAAAAATGCCATGTCACAAAAACAGTTTAAAACACCTCAAAACAGCATAAAATAGTGCACCGAGAGACGCTAAAGCATAAAATTATACAAAAATGGCCAAAATAACCATAATAATGCATGTTGAAAAAATAACAGACAAGGCAAGGCTATAGTATGGCAAAAAATGTCAAAAATGCCATGTCACAAAAACAGTTTCAAACACCTCAAAACAGCATAAAAGAGAGTACCAAGGCACGCTAAAGCATAGAATAATGCAAAATGGCCAAAATAACCATAATAATGCATGTTAAAAAATGACCGAAAAGGCAAGGCTATAGTATGGCAAAAATGTCAAAATGCCATGTCACAAAAACAGTTTAAAACACCTCAAAACAGCATAAAATAGAGTCCCAAGGCACGCTAAAGCATAGAATAATGCAAAAACGGCCAAAAACACCATAATAATGCATGTTGAAAAAATGACAAAAAAGGCAAGGCTATAGTATGGCAAAAAATGTCAAAAATGCCATGTCACAAAAACAGTTTAAAACACCTCAAAACATCATAAAATAGAATCCCAAGGCACGCTAAAGCATAGAATAATGCAAAAACGTCCAAAAACACCATAATAATGCATGTTGAAAAAATGACAAAAAAGGCAAGGCTATAGTATGGCAAAAAATGTCAAAAATGCCATGTCACAAAAACAGTTTAAAACACCTCAAAACAGCATAAAATGCCGTGCTGAGGCACGCCATGGCATAGAATGTTGCAAAAACGGCCAAAAACACCATAATAATGCATGTTGAAAAAATGACCGAAAAGGCAAGGCTATAGTATGGCAAAAAATGGCAAAAATGCCATGTCACAAAAACAGTTTAAAACACCTCAAAACAGCATAAAATAGTGTACCGAGAGAAGCTAAAGTATAAAATTATACAAAACGCCCAAAACACCATAATAATGCATGTTGAAAAATGACAAAAAGGCAAGGCTATAGTATGGCAAAAAATGTCAAAAATGCCATGTCACAAAAACAATTTAAAACACCTCAAAACATCAGAAAATAGAATCCCAAGGCACGCTAAAGCATAGAATAATGCAACAACGGCCAAAAACACCATAATAATGCATGTTGAAAATTGACCAAAAAGGCAAAGCTATAGTATGGCAAAAAATGTCAAAAATGACATGTCACAAAAACAGATTAAAACACCTCAAAACATCATAAAATACAGTCCCAAAGCACGCTAAAGCATAGAATAATGCAAAAATGGCCAAAATAACCATAATAATGCATGTTGAAAAAATGACCGAAAAGGCAAGGCTATAGTATGGCAAAAATTGTTAAAAATGCCATGTCACAAAAACAGTTTAAAACACCTCAAAACAGCATAAAATGCCGTGCTGAGGCACGCCATGGCATAGAATGTTGCAAAAACGGCCAAAAACACCATAATAATGCATGTTGAAAAAATGACCGAAAAGGCAAGGCTATAGTATGGCAAAAAATGTCAAAAATGCCATGTCACAAAAACAGTTTAAAACACCTCAAAACAGCATAAAATAGTGTACCGAGAGAAGCTAAAGTATAAAATTATACAAAAACGGCCCAAAACACCATAATAATGCATGTTGAAAAATGACAAAAAGGCAAGGCTATAGTATGGCAAAAAATGTCAAAAATGCCATGTCACAAAAACAGTTTAAAACACCTCAAAACATCATAAAATAGAGTCCCAAAGCACGCTAAAGCATAGAATAATGCAAAAATGGCCAAAATAACCATAATAATGCATGTTAAAAAAATGACCGAAAAGGCAAGGCTATAGTATGGCAAAAAATGTCAAAAACGCCATGTCACAAAAACAGTTTAAAACACCTCAAAACATCATAAAATAGAATCCCAAGGCACGCTAAAGCATAGAATAATGCAAAAATGGCCAAAATAACCATAATAATGCATGTTGAAAAATGACAAAAAGGCAAGGCTATAGTATGGCAAAAATGTCAAAAACGCCATGTCACAAAAACAATTTAAAACACCTCAAAACATCATAAAATAGAGTCCCAAGGCACGCTAAAGCATAGAATAATGCAAAAACGGCCAAAAACACCATAATAATGCATGTTGAAAAAATGACAAAAAAGGCAAGGCTATAGTATGGCAAAAAATGTCAAAAATGCCATGTCACAAAAACAGTTTAAAACACCTCAAAACAGCATAAAATAGAACCTGAGGCACGCTAAAGCATAGAATGTTGCAAAAACGGCCAAAAACACCATAATAATGCATGTTGAAAAAATGACCGAAAAGGCAAGGCTATAGTATGGCAAAAAATGTCAAAAATGCCATGTCACAAAAACAGTTTAAAACACCTCAAAACAGCATAAAATAGTGTACCGAGAGAAGCTAAAGTATAAAATTATACAAAAACGGCCCAAAACACCATAATAATGCATGTTGAAAAAATGACAAAAAAGGCAAGGCTATAGTATGGCAAAAAATGTCAAAAACGCCATGTCACAAAAACAGTTTAAAACACCTCAAAACATCATAAAATAGAGTCCCAAAGGCACGCTAAAGCATAGAATTTTGCAAAAATGGCCAAAAATAACCAAAATAATGCATGTTGAAAAAATGACCGAAAAGGCAAGGCTATAGTATGGCAAAAAATGTCAAAAATGACATGTCACAAAAACAATTTAAAACACCTCAAAACAGCATAAAATGTCATGCTTAGGCACGCCAAAGCATAGAATGTTGCAAAAATGGCCCAAAACACCATAATAATGCATGTTGAAAAAATGACAAAAAAGGCAAGGCTATAGTATGGCAAAAATGTCAAAATGCCATGTCACAAAAACAGTTTAAAACACCTCAAAACAGCATAAAATAGAGTCCCAAGGCACGCTAAAGCATAGAATAATGCAAAAATGGCCAAAAACACCATAATAATGCATGTTGAAAAAATGACCGAAAAGGCAAGGCTATAGTATGGCAAAAAATGTCAAAAATGCCATGTCACAAAAACAGTTTAAAACACCTCAAAACAGCATAAAATAGTGTACCGAGAGAAGCTAAAGTATAAAATTATACAAAAACGGCCCAAAACACCATAATAATGCATGTTGAAAAAATGACAAAAAAGGCAAGGCTATAGTATGGCAAAAATGTCAAAAACGCCATGTCACAAAAACAGTTTAAAACACCTCAAAACATCATAAAATAGAATCCCAAGGCACGCTAAAGCATAGAATAATGCAAAAAGGGCCAAAAACACCACAATAATGCATGTTGAAAAAATGACAAAAAAGGCAAGGCTATAGTATGGCAAAAAATGTCAAAAATGCCATGTCACAAAAACAGTTTAAAACACCTCAAAACAGCATAAAATAGAGTCCCAAGGCACGCTAAAGCATAGAATAATGCAAAAATGGCCAAAAAACCCATAATAATGCATGTTGGAAAAAATGACCAAAAAGGCTAGGCTATAGTATGGCAAAAAATGTCAAAAATGCCATGTCACAAAAACAGTTTAAAACACCTCAAAACAGCATAAAATGCCGGTTGAGGCACGCCAAGGCATAGAATGTTGCAAAACGGCCAAAACACCATAATAATGCATGTTGAAAAAATGACCGAAAAAGGCAAGGCTATAGTATGGCAAAAAATGTCAAAATGCCATGTCACAAAAACAGTTTAAAACACCTCAAAACAGCATAAAATAGTGTACCGAGAGAAGCACGCTAAAGCATAGAATTATACAAAACGGCCAAAAACACCATACTAATGCATGTTGAAAAAATGACAAAAAAGGCAAGGCTATAGTATGGCAAAAAATGTCAAAAATGCCATGTCACAAAAACAGTTTAAAACACCTCAAAACAGCATAAAATAGAATCCCAAAGCACGCTAAAGCATAGAATAATGCAAAAATGGCCAAAATAACCATAATAATGCATGTTGAAAAAATGACCGAAAAGGCAAGGCTATAGTATGGCAAAAATGTCAAAATGCCATGTCACAAAAACAGTTTAAAACACCTCAAAACATCATAAAATAGAATCCCAAGACACGCTAAAGCATAGAATAATGCAAAAATGGCCAAAATAACCATAATAATGCATGTTGAAAAAATGACAAAAAAGGCAAGGCTATAGTATGGCAAAAAATGTCAAAAACGCCATGTCACAAAAACAGTTTAAAACACCTCAAAACATCATAAAATAGAATCCCAAGGCACGCTAAAGCATAGAATAATGCAAAAACGTCCAAAAACACCATAATAATGCATGTTGAAAAAATGACAAAAAAGGCAAGGCTATAGTATGGCAAAAAATGTCAAAAATGCCATGTCACAAAAACAATTTAAAACACCTCAAAACAGCATAAAATGCCGTGCTGAGACACGCTAAAGCATAGAATAATGCAAAAACGGCCAAAAACACCATAATAATGCATGTTGAAAAAATGACCGAAAAGGCAAGGCTATAGTATGGCAAAAAATGTCAAAAACGCCATGTCACAAAAACAGTTCAAAACACCTCAAAACAGCATAAAATAGTGTACCGAGAGAAGCTAAAGCATAAAATTATACAAAAACGGCCCAAAACACCATAATAATGCATGTTGAAAAAATGACAAAAAAGGCAAGGCTATAGTATGGCAAAAAATGTCAAAAATGCCATGTCACAAAAACAGTTTAAAACACCTCAAAACATCATAAAATAGAATCCCAAGGCACGCTAAAGCATAGAATAATGCAAAAACGTCCAAAAACACCATAATAATGCATGTTGAAAAAATGACAAAAAAGGCAAGGCTATAGTATGGCAAAAAATGTCAAAAATGCCATGTCACAAAAACAGTTTAAAACACCTCAAAACATCATAAAATAGAGTCCCAAAGCACGCTAAAGCATAGAATAATGCAAAAATGGCCAAAATAACCATAATAATGCATGTTGAAAAAATGACCGAAAAGGCAAGGCTATAGTATGGCAAAAAATGTCAAAAATGACATGTCACAAAAACAGTTTAAAACACCTCAAAACAGCATAAAATAGAGTCCCAATGCAAGCTAAAGCATAGAATAATGCAAAAACGGCCAAAAACACCATAATAATGCATGTTGAAAAAATGACCGAAAAGGCAAGGCTATAGTATGGCAAAAAATGTCAAAAATGCCATGTCACAATAACAGTTTAAAACACCTCAAAACAGCATAAAATACCATGCTGAGGAACACTAAAGTATAGAATAATGCAAAAAGGGCCAAAAACACCACAATAATGCATGTTGAAAAATGACAAAAAGGCAAGGCTATAGTATGGCAAAAATGTCAAAATGCCATGTCACAAAAACAGTTTAAAACACCTCAAAACAGCATAAAATACCGTCCCAAAGCACGCTAAAGCATAGAATAATGCAAAAATGGCCAAAATAACCATAATAATGCATGTTGAAAAAATGACAAAAAAGGCAAGGCTATAGTATGGCAAAAAATGTCAAAAATGCCATGTCACAAAAACAGTTTAAAACACCTCAAAACAGCATAAAATAGAGTCCCAAGGCACGCTAAAGCATAGAATAATGCAAAAATGGCCAAAATAACCATAATAATGCATGTTGAAAAAATGACAAAAAAGGCAAGGCTATAGTATGGCAAAAAATGGCAAAAATGCCATGTCACAAAAACAGTTTAAAACACCTCAAAACAGCATAAAATAGAGTCCCAAGGCACGCTAAAGCATAGAATAATGCAACAACGGCCAAAAACACCATAATAATGCATGTTGAAAAAATGACCGAAAAGGCAAGGCTATACTATGGCAAAAAATTTCAAAAATGACATGTCACAAAAACAATTTAAAACACCTCAAAACATCATAAAATAGAGTCCCAAGGCACGCTAAAGCATAGAGTAATGCAAAAATGGCCAAAAACACCATAATAATGCATGTTGAAAAGATGACAGAAAAGGAAAGGCTATAGTATGGCAAAATATTTCAAAAATGGCATGTCACAAAAACAATTTAAAACACCTCAAAACAGCATAAAATGCCGTGCTGAGGCACGCCATGGCATAGAATGTTGCAAAAACGTCCAAAAACACCATAATAATGCATGTTGAAAAAATGACAAAAAAGGCAAGGCTATAGTATGGCAAAAAATGTCAAAAATGCCATGTCACAAAAACAGTTTAAAACACCTCAAAACAGCATAAAATAGAGTCCCAAGGCACGCTAAATCATAGAATAATGCAAAAATGGCCAAAACTATAATAATCAGAATCGGAATCTGACTCAGAATCTAATTTTATTGCAAAGAACATTTACATATACAAGGAATGTGACTTGGTATTTTGGTGCAAAACAATTAACATAACAGATGTATTAAAGAGTGAATTTAAATATAATGGAATATAAGATAAAATATATAGACGCAATTTAAATATATAAAATGACAAAATAGAACATAAAGGACACAAAAAAGTATTTATACAAGGTGCAATGGACGGAGAGTACACTTTTTTGGAAGTATAGTTACAGTGGAAATATCATGCACTCAAGTTTAAATAATTAAGTTGACATACAGTGTGCATGTAAATAAATCTAGTGTGCATTCATTTAACGCATAAAAACTGATTTAGCATGACATTAATGTCATGTTTTCAGGCTCTGGGGCTGGATGAGAGCCTTTGTCACATGGGCTGCGGGGGGGAGTATTGTTCATGATGGTGACAGCAGAGGGGAAGAAACTGTTCTTGAGTATTGAGGTTTTGGTCCTGATGGACCTCTTGCCAGAGGGGAGGGTCTCAAAAAGTCTGTGTCCAGGGTGAGAGGGGTCAGCCACAATTTTCCCTGCTCATCTCAGGGCCCTGGAGATGTACAGGTCATGGAGAAATGGCAGGTGGTCACCCTTTCTGCAGCGCAGGTGATATGCTGCTGCCTGTTTTTGTCCCTCGCCGTGGCTGCAGCGTACCACACTTATGGAGGAGGTGAGGATGGACTCGATGATGGCAGTGTAGAAGTGCACCATCATTGTCTTTGGCAGGTTGAATTTCTTCAGCTGCCGCAGGAAGTGCATCCTCTGCGGGGCTTTCATGATGAGGGAGCTGGCGTTCAGCTCCCACTTGACGTCCTGGGTGATGATGGTCCCCAGGAGGCGGAAAGACTCCACTGACTTTAGAGCACTGACCTCTAAGTTCTCACTGCACCATGTCACCAGATGGTTAACCTCCCACCTGTAGGCGGACTCATCCTCATCAGAGATGAGTCCAATGAGGGTGATGTCGTGTGCAAACTTAAGTAGCTTGACGGACTGATGAATTGAGGTGCAGCTGTTTCTGTACTGGGAGACGAGGAGAGGAGAAAGAACGCAGTCTTGAGGGGAGCCGGCGCTGATGGTTCTGATGTCAGAAACATGCTTCCCCAGCTTCACCTCCTGCTTCCTGTCACACAGGAAATAATAATGCATGTTGATAAAATGACCAAAAAGGCAAGGCTATAGTATGTCAATTTTTTTTTTAAATGACATGTCCCAAAAACAGCTGAAAACACCTCAAACAGCATTAAATAGCTTGCAAAAACAAACCGTAGCATAGAAAGTTGCAAAAATGCCAGAAAATTCCATAAAAAAGCATGTTGAAAAAATGACCGAAAAGGCAAGGCTATAGTATGGCAAAAATTGTCAAAAATTACATGTCACAAAAACAATTTAAAACACCTCAAAACAGCATAAAATGCCGTGCTGAGGCACGCCATGGCAAGGAATGTTGCAAAAATGGCTTAAAACACCATAATAATGCATGTTGAAAAAATGACAAAAAAGGCAAGGCTATAGTATGGCAAAAAATTGTCAAAAAAGACATGTCACAAAAACAGTTTAAAACACCTCAAAACAGCATAAAATAATGTACCGAGATAAGCTAAAGCATAAAATTATACAAAAACAGCCCAAAACACCATAATAATGCATGTTGAAAAAATGACCGAAAAGGCAAGGCTATAGTATGGCAAAAAATGTCAAAAATGCCATGTCACAAAAACAGTTTAAAACACCTCAAAACAGCATAAAATAGAGTCCCAAGGCACGCTAAAGCATAGAATAATGCAACAACGGCCAAAAACACCATAATAATGCATGTTGAAAAAATGACCGAAAAGGCAAGGCTATAGTATGGCAAAAAATGTCAAAAATGCCATGTCACAAAAACAGTTTAAAACACCTCAAAACAGCATAAAATAGTGTACCGAGAGAAGCTAAAGAATAAAATTATACAAAACGGCCAAAACACCATAATAATGCATGTTGAAAAAATGACAAAAAAGGCAAGGCTATAGTATGGCAAAAAATGTCAAAAACGCCATGTCACAAAAACAGTTTAAAACACCTCAAAACATCATAAAATAGAATCCCAAGGCACGCTAAAGCATAGAATAATGCAAAAACGTCCAAAAACACCATAATAATGCATGTTGAAAAAATGACAAAAAAGGCAAGGCTATAGTATGGCAAAAAATGTCAAAAATGCCATGTCACAAAAACAGTTTAAAACACCTCAAAACAGCATAAAATGCCGTGCTGAGGCACGCCATGGCATAGAATGTTGCAAAAACGGCCAAAAACACCATAATAATGCATGTTGAAAAAATGACCGAAAAGGCAAGGCTATAGTATGGCAAAAAATGTCAAAAATGCCATGTCACAAAAACAGTTTAAAACACCTCAAAACAGCATAAAATAGAGTCCCAAGGCACGCTAAAGCATAGAATAATGCAAAAATGGCCAAAATAACCATAATAATGCATGTTAAAAAAATGACAAAAAAGGCAAGGCTATAGTATGGCAAAAAATGGCAAAAACGCCATGTCACAAAAACAGTTTAAAACACCTCAAAACATCATAAAATAGAATCCCAAGGCACGCTAAAGCATAGAATAATGCAAAAACGTCCAAAAACACCATAATAATGCATGTTGAAAAAATGACAAAAAAGGCAAGGCTATAGTATGGCAAAAAATGTCAAAAATGACATGTCACAATAACAGTTAAAAACACCTCAAAACATCATAAAATAGAGTCCCAAGGCACGCTAAAGCATAGAATAATGCAAAAATGGCCAAAATAACCATAATAATGCATGTTGAAAAAATGACCGAAAAGGCAAGGCTATAGTATGGCAAAAAATTTCAAAAATGACATGTCACAAAAACAATTTAAAACACCTCAAAACAGCATAAAATGCCGTACTGAGGCACGCCAAGGCATAGAATGTTGCAAAAACGGCCAAAAACACCATAATAATGCATGTTGAAAAAATGACCGAAAAGGCAAGGCTATAGTATGGCAAAAAATGTCAAAAATGCCATGTCACAAAAACAGTTTAAAACACCTCAAAACAGCATAAAATAGAGTCCCAAGGCACGCTAAAGCATAGAATAATGCAAAAATGGCCAAAATAACCATAATAATGCATGTTAAAAAAATGACAAAAAAGGCAAGGCTATAGTATGGCAAAAAATGTCAAAAATGCCATGTCACAAAAACAGTTTAAAACACCTCAAAACAGCATAAAATAGAGTCCCAAGGCACGCTAAAGCATAGAATAATGCAAAAATGGCCAAAATAACCATAATAATGCATGTTGAAAAAATGACCGAAAAGGCAAGGCTATAGTATGGCAAAAATTGGCAAAAATGCCATGTCACAAAAACAGTTTAAAACACCTCAAAACAGCATAAAATAGAGTCCCAAGGCACGCTAAAGCATAGAATAATGCAACAACGGCCAAAAACACCATAATAATGCATGTTGAAAAAATGACCGAAAAGGCAAGGCTATACTATGGCAAAAAATTTCAAAAATGACATGTCACAAAAACAATTTAAAACACCTCAAAACATCATAAAATAGAGTCCCAAGGCACGCTAAAGCATAGAGTAATGCAAAAATGGCCAAAAACACCATAATAATGCATGTTGAAAAAATGACTGAAAAGGCAAGGCTATAGTATGGCAAAAAATTTCAAAAATGCCATGTCACAAAAACAATTTAAAACACCTCAAAACGGCATAAAATGCCGTGCTGAGGCACGCCATGGCATAGAATGTTGCAAAAACGGCCAAAAACACCATAATAATGCATGTTGAAAAAATGACAGAAAAGGCAAGGCTATAGTATGGCAAAAAATGTCAAAAACGCCATGTCACAAAAACAGTTTAAAACACCTCAAAACAGCATAAAACACTGTGCTGAGGCACGCTAAATCATAGAATAATGCAAAAATGGCCAAAACTATAATAATCAGAATCGGAATCTGACTCAGAATCTAATTTTATTGCAAAGAACATTTACATATACAAGGAATGTGACTTGGTATTTTGGTGCAAAACAATTAACATAACAGATGTATTAAAGAGTGAATTTAAATATAATGGAATATAAGATAAAATATATAGACGCAATTTAAATATATAAAATGACAAAATAGAACATAAAGGACACAAAAAAGTATTTATACAAGGTGCAATGGACGGAGAGTACACTTTTTTTGGAAGTATAGTTACAGTGGAAATATGCACTCAAGTTTAAATAATTAAGTTGACATACAGTGTGCATGTACATAAATCTAGTCCAGTGTGCATTCATTTAACACATAAAAACTGATTTAGCATGACATTAATGTCATGTTTTCAGGCTCTGGGGCTGGATGAGAGCCTTTGTCACATGGGCTGTGGGGGGGAGTATTGTTCATGATGGTGACAGCAGAAGGGAAGAAACTGTTCTTGAGTATTGAGGTTTTGGTCCTGATGGACCTCTTGCCAGAGGGGAGGGTCTCAAAAAGTCTGTGTCCAGGGTGAGAGGGGTCAGCCACAATTTTCCCTGCTCGTCTCAGGGCCCTGGAGATGTACAGGTCATGGAGAAATGGCAGGTGGTCACCCTTTCTGCAGTGCAGGTGATACGCTGCTGCCTGTTTTTGTCCCTCGCCGTAGCTGCAGCGTACCACACTGATGGAGGAGGTGAGGATGGACTCGATGATGGCGGTGTAGAAGTGCACCATCATTGTCTTTGGCAGGTTGAATTTCTTCAGCTGCCGCAGGAAGTGCATCCTCTGCGGGGCTTTCATGATGAGGGAGCTGATGTTCAGCTCCCACTTGACGTCCTGGGTGATGATGGTCCCCAGGAGGCAGAAAGACTCCACTGACTTTAGAGCACTGACCTCTAAGTTCTCACTGCACCATGTCACCAGATGGTTAACCTCCCACCTGTAGGCGGACTCATCCTCATCAGAGATGAGTCCAATGAGGGTGATGTCGTGTGCAAACTTAAGTAGCTTGACGGACTGATGAATTGAGGTGCAGCTGTTTCTGTACTGCGAGACGAGGAGAGGAGAAAGAACGCAGTCTTGAGGGGAGCCGGCGCTGATGGTTCTGGTGTTAGAAACATGCTTCCCCAGCTTCACCTCCTGCTTCCTGTCACACAGGAAATAATAATGCATGTTGATAAAATGACCAAAAAGGCAAGGCTATAGTATGTCAATTTTTTTTTTAAATGACATGTCCCAAAAACAGCTGAAAACACCTCAAACAGCATTAAATAGCTTGCAAAAACAAACCGTAGCATAGAAAGTTGCAAAAATGCCAGAAAATTCCATAAAAAAGCATGTTGAAAAAATGACCGAAAAGGCAAGGCTATAGTATGGCAAAAAATTGTCAAAAATTACATGTCACAAAAACAATTTAAAACACCTCAAAACAGCATAAAATGCCGTGCTGAGGCACGCCATGGCAAGGAATGTTGCAAAAATGGCTTAAAACACCATAATAATGCATGTTGAAAAAATGACAAAAAAGGCAAGGCTATAGTATGGCAAAAAATTGTCAAAAAAGACATGTCACAAAAACAGTTTAAAACACCTCAAAACAGCATAAAATAATGTACCGAGATAAGCTAAAGCATAAAATTATACAAAAACAGCCCAAAACACCATAATAATGCATGTTGAAAAAATGACCGAAAAGGCAAGGCTATAGTATGGCAAAAAATGTGAAAAATGCCATGTCACAAAAACAGTTTAAAACACCTCAAAACAGCATAAAATAAAATCCCAAGGCACGCTAAAGCATAGAATAATGCAAAAACGGCCAAAAACACCATAATAATGCATGTTGAAAAAATGACAAAAAAGGCAAGGCTATAGTATGGCAAAAAATTGTCAAAAAAGACATGTCACAAAAACAGTTTCAAACACCTCAAAACAGCATAAAATAATGTACCGAGATAAGCTAAAGCATAAAATTATACAAAAACAGCCCAAAACACCATAATAATGCATGTTGAAAAAATGACCGAAAAGGCAAGGCTATAGTATGGCAAAAAATGTGAAAAATGCCATGTCACAAAAACAGTTTAAAACACCTCAAAACAGCATAAAATAAAATCCCAAGGCACGCTAAAGCATAGAATAATGCAAAAAGGGCCAAAAACACCACAATAATGCATGTTGAAAAAATGACAAAAAAGGCAAGTCTATAGTATGGCAAAAAATGTTAAAAATGACATGTCACAAAAACAGTTTAAAACACCTCAAAACAGCATAAAAATACCGTGCTGAGGCACGCTAAAGCATAGAATTTTGCAAAAATGGCCAAAATAACATAATAATGCATGTTGAAAAACTGACCGAAAAGGCAAGGCTATAGTATGGCAAAAAATGTTAAAAATGACATGTCACAAAAACAGTTCAAAACACCTCAAAACAGCATAAAATAGTGTACCGAGAGAAGCTAAAGCATAGAATGTTGCAAAAATGGCCTAGAACACCACAATAATGCATGTTGAAAAAATGACCGAAAAGGCAAGGCTATAGTATGGCAAAAAATGTCAAAAATGCCATGTCACAAAAACAAATTAAAACACCTCAAAACAGCATAAAATAGAGTCCCAAGGCACGCTAAAGCATAGAATAATGCAAAAATGGCCAAAATAACCATAATAATGCATGTTGAAAAAATGACAGAAAAGGCAAGGCTATAGTATGGCAAAAAATGTCAAAAATGCCATGTCACAAAAACAGTTTAAAACACCTCAAAACAGCATAAAATACCGTGCTGAGGCACGCTAAAGCATAGAATTTTGCAAAAATGGCCAAAATAACCATAATAATGCATGTTGAAAAAATGACAGAAAAGGCAAGGCTATAGTATGGCAAAAAATTGTCAAAAAAGACATGTCACAAAAACAGTTTCAAACACCTCAAAACAGCATAAAATAATGTACCGAGATAAGCTAAAGCATAAAATTATACAAAAACAGCCCAAAACACCATAATAATGCATGTTGAAAAAATGACCGAAAAGGCAAGGCTATAGTATGGCAAAAAATGTCAAAAATGCCATGTCACAAAAACAGTTTAAAACACCTCAAAACAGCATAAAATAGAATCCCAAGGCACGCTAAAGCATAGAATAATGCAAAAACGGCCAAAAACACCATAATAATGCATGTTGAAAAAATGACAAAAAAGGCAAGTCTATAGTATGGCAAAAAATGTTAAAAATGACATGTCACAAAAACAGTTTAAAACACCTCAAAACAGCATAAAATACCGTGCTGAGGCACGCTAAAGCATAGAATTTTGCAAAAATGGCCAAAATAACCATAATAATGCATGTTGAAAAAATGACCGAAAAGGCAAGGCTATAGTATGGCAAAAATTGTTAAAAATGCCATGTCACAAAAACAGTTTAAAACACCTCAAAACAGCATAAAATAGTGTACCGAGAGAAGCTAAAGCATAGAATGTTGCAAAAATGGCCTAGAACACCACAATAATGCATGTTGAAAAAATGACCGAAAAGGCAAGGCTATAGTATGGCAAAAAATGTCAAAAATGCCATGTCACAAAAACAAATTAAAACACCTCAAAACAGCATAAAATAGAGTCCCAAGGCACGCTAAAGCATAGAATAATGCAAAAATGGCCAAAATAACCATAATAATGCATGTTGAAAAAATGACAGAAAAGGCAAGGCTATAGTATGGCAAAAAATGTCAAAAATGCCATGTCACAAAAACAGTTTAAAACACCTCAAAACAGCATAAAATGTCATGCTGAGACATGCTAAAGCATAGAATAATGCAAAAACGTCCAAAAACACCATAATAATGCATGTTGAAAAAATGATCGAAAAGGCAAGGCTATAGTATGGCAAAAAATGTCAAAAATGCCATGTCACAAAAACAGTTTAAAACACCTCAAAACAGCATAAAATAGTGTACTGAGATAAGCTAAAGCATACAATTATACAAAAAGGGCCAAAAACACCACAATAATGCATGTTGAAAAAATGACAAAAAAGGCAAGGCTATAGTATGGCAAAAAATGTCAAAAACGCCATGTCACAAAAACAATTTCAAAACACCTCAAAACAGCATAAAATAGAATCCCAAGGCACGCTAAAACATAGAATAATGCAAAAACGGCCAAAAACGCCATAATAATGCATGTTGAAAAAATGACCGAAAAGGCAAGGCTATAGTATGGCAAAAAATGTCAAAAATGCCATGTCACAAAAACAGTATAAAACACCTCAAAACAGCATAAAATACCGTGCTTAGGCACGCCAAAGCATAGAATGTTGCAAAAATGGCCCAAAACACCATAATAATGCATGTTGAAAAAATGACCAAAAAGGCAAGGCTATAGTATGGCAAAAAATGTCAAAAATGCCATGTCACAAAAACAGTTTAAAACACCTCAAAACAGCATAAAATAGAGTCCCAAGGCACGCTAAAGCATAGAATAATGCAACAACGGCCAAAAACACCATAATAATGCATGTTGAAAAAATGAGCGAAAAGGCAAGGCTATACTATGGCAAAAAATGTCAAAAATGACATGTCACAATAACAGTTCAAAACACCTCAAAACAGCATAAAGTAGTGTACCGAGAGAAGCTAAAGCACAAAATTATACAAAAATGGCCCAAAACACCATAATAATGCATGTTGAAAAAATGACCGAAAAGGCAAGGCTATAGTATGGCAAAAAATGTCAAAAATGCCATGTCACAAAAACAGTTTAAAACACCTCAAAACAGCATAAAATAGTGTCCTGAGACATGCTAAAGCATAGAATAATGCAAAAAGGGCCCAAAACACCACAATAATGCATGTTGAAAAAATGACCAAAAAGGCAAGGCTATAGTATGGCAAAAAATTGTCAAAAAAGACATGTCACAAAAACAGTTTAAAACATCTCAAAGTAGCATTAAATAGTATCCCATGGCACGCCAAAGTATAGAATGTTGCAAAAACAGCCAAAACAACCACAATAATGCATGTTGAAAAAATGACAGAAAAGGCAAGGCTATAGTATGGCAAAAAATGTCAAAAATGCCATGTCACAAAAACAGTTTAAAACACCTCAAAACAGCATAAAATAGTGTACTGAGATAAGCTAAAGCATACAATTATACAAAAAGGGCCAAAACACCACAATTATGCATGTTGAAAAAATGACCGAAAAGGCAAGGCTATGGCAAAAAATGTCAAAAATGCCATGTCACAATAACAGTTTAAAACACCTCAAAACAGCATAAAATACCGTGCTGAGGCACACTAAAGTATAGAATAATGCAAAAAGGGCCAAAAACACCACAATAATGCATGTTGAAAAAATGACAAAAAAGGCAAGGCTATAGTATGGCAAAAAATGTCAAAAATAACATGTCCCAAAAACAGTTGAAAACACCTCAAAACAGCATTAAATATCTTGCGAAGACACGCCATAGCATAGAGTGTTGCAAGAACGGCCAAAAATATAGTAATAATGAATGTTGGAAAAAATGATCAAAAAGCCAAGGCTATAGTAGGGCAAAAACTGTCAAAAATAAGATTTCCCCAAAAAAGCTGAAAACACCTCAAAACAGCATAAAACAGTGTCCCGAGATATGTCATAGTATAGAATGTTGCAAAAAGGGCCAAAAACACCATAATATTGCATGTTGACAAAATGACCGAAAAGGCAAGGCTATAGTATGGCAAAAAATGGCAAAAATGCCATGTCACAAAAACAGTTTAAAACACCTTAAAACAGCATAAAATAGAGTCCCAAGGCACGCTAAAGCATAGAATAATGCAAAAACGGCCAGAAACACCATAATAATGCATGTTGAAAAAATGACCGAAAAGGCAAGGCTATAGTATGGCAAAAAATGTTAAAAATGACATGTCACAAAAACAGTTTAAAACACCTCAAAACAGCATAAAATAGTGTACCAAGAGAAGCTAAAGCATAAAATGATACAAAAACGGCCCAAAACACCATAATAATGCATGTTGAAAAAATGACCGAAAAGGCAAGGCTATAGTATGGCAAAAAATGTCAAAAATGACATGTCGTCAAAATACTTTTAAAGACCTCAAAACAGCATTAAATAAAAAACACAACACACAAAAACACAATAATATAGCATGATGAAAAAATGACCAAGGAAGCAAGGCTATAGTATGGCAAAAATGTCAAAAAATGTGTCCCAAAAACAGCTGAAAACACCTCAGAACAGCATTAAATAGCGTTCTTAAACAAACCATAGCATAGAATGTTGCAAAAACGGCCGAAATTTCCATAATAATGCATGTTGAAAAAATGACCAAAAAGGCAAGGCTATAGTATGGCAATATAGCTTGTTGAGACACTATATAGTATACCACGTTGGAAAGCAAGGCCAAAAATGCCATAATATAGCATGTTGAAAAAATGGCTGACAACACACTTTAGTATGTCATCCAAAATATTACCAAAAAGTCATAGTATAGTATGTCGTCCAAAATTTGACCAAAAATATGACATGGGTTGGTACACTGTGTTATCCAGAATATCAACAAAAAAAAAAGTCATAGAGTAGCACATTGTCCAACACAACATAAAATATAAAAGTATCATGAAAAAGTCATAGTAGAGTTTGTTGGTGAAAATAGCACAAAAAGTCATAGTATAGTATGTCATCCAAAATAGCACAAAAAGCATTTTTATGCTTTTTTTGGACAACATACTCCAGTATATCTTTTTTTTAATGCTATTTCAGAGGAAATATTATATTATGACTTCCTTGTGCTGTTTTGGACGACATACTGTACTATGACTTTCTGCGCAGTTTTTGACGGCATATAATACAATGACTATGACTGCCTTTGATATTTCAGATAACATACAATACTATGAATTTTTTATGCTATTTTGGACGACATACTGTAGTACCACCATTGTTTGCTATTTTGGAAGACATACCATAGTATGATTTTTTGTGCTATTTTGGACGACATACTATAGTGTGATGTTTTTATGCTTGTTTGGATGACATTGTGCAGTATGACTTCTTTTCTGCTATTTCGGATGACACACTGTGCTAATACATTTTTTTGCTTCTTGGACAACATACTTTAGTAAATCTTTTTTTGTGATATTTTAAACATACTATAGTATGTTTTATGCTTTTTTTGGAGGCAATACTTTGCTATGACGTTTTTATCCTATTTCAGACAACACAGTATACGACATTTGGAATGTAATTTGGAAAATATTCTATACAATGACTTTTTATGATATTGTAAATGACATACTTTACTAGGATTTTTTGTTATATGGGATCACACACTTTAACTTTTTCATTGAATATGAATGATATATTAAAGTATGACTTTTTAATGCTACTCTCTCTCTCTCTCTCTCTCTATCTATCTATATATATATATATGTACACACACACACACACACACACATAAGATTGGCATAATAAGATTGAGCCTCTGTTCTCCTTATACTATCCCTCTCTCACCACCTTGTCTTTTTCCCATCCTTCTCTCACCCCACATGTATACTTCCTTTCCCCTCACTCCTTCCCTCCCCAGCCCCTTACTTCTCTTTCTCTAGCAGACTCCAGACTGAAGAGTGATCTTACCATTGTTTTAAACGCTCTTGGCAGCAACTCCTCGCTCACCAGGTTAGACATCAGCGGGAATGCCATGGGGGACATGGGAGCCAAAATGTTGGCCAAGGCTCTACAGATCAACTCCAAACTCAGGTGAGAGTATGTTCGGGGGTCAGAAGCTCTGTCACATGATTGTCTATTATAAAGAACAGTAAATAATATACAGTGCCCTTAGTTGTACTAATCCCTTCTACTGGCTCCTCAGAACACTTTACTTTTCTGCTTTTTTACAACATTTAATGACTTGTATATAACATCCTGCAGTGTGATAGTAAGCAGATATACACACATTATAACGTGTTTATCAGTGTGCAATGAAAACATACAATATCAAAATTAATTGCCATCTGTGACTGCAATTTAAGAAAGTTAGATTATTTGACACAACACAGTGTCGAATTACCTTTTGGTTGTCCGTAGTTGGCACCTGCAGTGATGTAGATCAACTCGCTTGTGTCACAGTTTGCGTTTCTGTGTGCAGGACTGTGATCTGGGATAAAAACAACACCAGCCCTCAGGGTCTCCAGGATGTAGCCGCCGCTCTAGAGAAGTAAGTAGCTCTGTCTGTATCCGTGGAGACAGCAGCATGTCAAAACCCTTGGCACAGACAATTAAAAACATTTTTAAGTGTTTTAGCTGACAATGTAAACATCTTAGCAGTGCACGCATGCTGGTAACAGTACTCATATGGAGTGCAACATGAAAGCTGCTGTATGGGCAGATGTGTAGTTAGCTGTTGCAGCCGAAATGTCATTTGACCTTGTGCTGAGCAGGAGGAAACCTTGAGGTATGTTGAGACAGGAAGAAAAGGAGAGGATGATGGGAAAGAAAACCAGGGAGTGGAGAGAGTGAGACACGTGGAATACAACAAACAACAGCAGAGAGAACGATGCTGTGGAAGGCAAAGGACAAGAGACCAAAAGTGAAGCCTGAATAAATCAGATGTCTGTCTACTGTCTGAATGTTCAAGATTCTGTGTGTGTGTGTGTGTGTGTGTGTGTGTGTGTGTGTGTGTGTGTGTGTGTGTGTGTAATGACATACATCTCACTGAATTTGCTTCTGGGACACATCTGTACATCCACATCTCTCCCCTCTCTCATCTCCTTTTTCTGTTTATCATATTCTCCCAGCAGCACATCTTCCAATTTCCCCTCTGAGTCTCTGTATTGCATTATTGCAATAACAATTCTCGTTTTTCCTTCTGCTCCTGTTCTCTATTGTGTTCTGCAGTGCAGCAGTGTGTGTGTGTGTGTGTGTGTGTGTGTGTGTGTGTGTGTGTGTGTGTGTGTGTGTGTGTGTGTGTGTGTGTGTGTGCGCGCATGTTTGCTCCTTTCAGTCAATTTCCTCAGGCCTCTTGTGTTCCTTTGTCAGAATTGTTTTCATTATGCTCAACATTTTCATTCTTCAGAGGTCTCCCCAGACATTCAATACCTCCAAATGATATGTGCGAGGAGACATTTTTAAATCGAAAGAAGAAGTACAAAAGATCTCCCATATTCTCCAGCTTTGAAAGTTATAACATGAATCCTTTTCAGCCATTCTAGACATACTGTACATTAAAAGGATATACAGGGTCTCATTTAAAGCTTGATTATATAAATAAGATCAAATGATGAAAGCAGTGTGGATGTGATGTGGCAGCATCAAACACAATCATAAATTGGCATCTAAAGGGAGTTTTTTTAAATGTTCAAAGTACAACTGAAACGATCACTTTATTAAATGATCAGTAGATCAACAAAGAATGAAACTTTTGTTGAATAATCATCTGTTGTTATTGTACAATATAAAGCCAGCATCAAGCTTCTCAATTTGTGAGAGGTTTTTTTTTTAACGTAAACTGAATATCTTTAGGTTTCAGACTGTTAATTGGACAAAAGTCAGTAAAATTAAATAATGAATTGGGAAGGAAATCAGCAGATTAATCAGTAATAAAAATAATTAGTTTCAGCTACGATGAAACTAATTTTGATGAAATGAAAGGAATCCTATTATAGGGTGGTGATGGAGGGAGTAGTTTGTAGGTCATGTTCTCAGCAGATCTGTGAGTTCAAGAGACGAGTGAAGAGAGCAGACGGGTTCATGCAGAAGTCAAATCCTCATTAGTTTTGGCACCGTGCTGCTTGGTGCGGGCGCTCCGTGGTGTGTATGTGTTGATCGTGAAGCCAGGCATATCTGAGTACACATGAAACAGTTTACCTCTGAGGTTGAAAACCAGCAAGATCTGACTCAATCCTCTCACCTTTCCTTTGCCACCGAACACCCTGATTTTCATCTCTGTGCCTTCTGCTTTCTCTTCTACTGTCTTCACTTTGTTTTCATGTCATTTCTTCTCCTTCCCCTCTCATAATACAAATATTAATACTGTGTGGCAGCATCTATTTCAGGATCAGTAACATCTCTAATAGTACCGTTTCAATGCTCAGTAATAGACCAATGTGAGAGTAGCTGAGGGGCGTGGCCACATGTGATCCAGACTCCCTCACACACATGCAATATGCTGACTGAGCTATGGCATATAATTACTGTATATGGCATGGTTCAATAAGCTCAATGACAGCAAGTTATCCTTGTAATAAATTAAATATGCACATACTGACTTCTTAAATTAATAATGTGGAATAATAAACTCCTCTGGCTGTGTGTCCTTCAGAAACTTCACCATTCGTTTCATGCCCATCCCCATCATCGATGCCTCCCAGGCTCTGAAGGCCAGCCCTGAGAAAACAGAGGACGCCTTACTGAAGGTATGCAACGTTTTCTCATTAGTTCCTTTTCAACTTTTCTGTACAGGTGCTACAGAATCTTTGTGGTGTCTAAAACACACTATATGCAATAACTTAAGAGAGAATAAAAAAAATAAAATAAAATAACCAACTGCTTTACATGATCCTAACAATGACTTTGTGTTCCCCCCAGATTGAGAGTTATCTGTACAGGAACCATGAAACCAGAAAATACCTTCAGGAACAGGCCTACCGACTGCAGCAGGGCATCGTGACCACAACCACACAACAGGTGTGTAAACAGACTGATAGAAAAAATCTGGGTAAGACCAAATAGCATCAAAATGTTAAATAGGACAGTTGATACAAAACGGTACTATCTTGGCTTAACATTAACTTTCTATGTAGACAGTAGGGGTGTTTTGGTCTAGTCTTGACAAAAGATATTGCACTCACTCATTCCTTTGGTATTTCTGCACTATTACATTTATATTATGTGAGGACAAAGCTATGTTGCAGTGTGTCATGCTGCTGTAGTTATTATGTAACTACTGTTTAGACAAATCAACATGTAACAGATAGAGGTGATGTCACACAAATCAAATTTTTTTTATTATATATTTATATTAGGTGTTGAACTAATATAACATTTAATCATATAGTAAGTGGTTATCCTTTTAAGCCAATTTTAGTTTTAGAAAGTACATTTAAGTCTTTCAAATTTCAAACATAAACTTTCATGTCTTGTGTTTTTTCTTCCAGATGATCGACAGGATTTGTGTGAAGGTGCAGGACCACCTGAACTCTCTGAGGAACTCTGAGACAGACGCCATCTTGGAGGACGTCAGGTCAGCAGAGAACCTGATCAAAGATGCCAGGAACTCTAAAACGGTGAGGAGAAACACATTACACTTTACTGGCTTTGCTTGCTGTAAATTTTAAGATTTTATGTTGAAGCTCATTTGGAGATAAGGTTTCTACATCCTGTCTTTGGTTCCTATATCCATCCTGTGTCCTCCAACCTGTGTCTCTACAGCTGCTCCCTCACCTCTACCACCTGGGATCAGCTGCCAGAGAGGAGATGAACAGCTCATCAGCGGGACCTATCCAGGAGAAACTGGAGTCTATGGCTGGGGAGGTGACTAATGTCATGGACCAACAACTACAGGTAGGGTTTTCACAGGTAACTTAAGTAACCGCCAAAAAGTTATCCTTTAAAATAATTAAGTGACGTTTTCTTTTTGGCCAAAGACCTTAAATGTAATACTGCTAAGGGGTCAAAGAATATCATATACACATCATGTCAAACAAAGTATTTGTGGTTTACAGGGCCAGTTGTGTAATAAATGAGAAAAAAGCACCACCTACAGACGGTAAACAGAAAACATTAAATCTACGGAAAAGAATTTCAAACAGTTCATTAATCATTTTATTCATGGAATACTAATGGAGTTCACATGAGGCAGTAAATAAAATAAAAATCATCCAACATATGAAAAAACAAAAAAACAATTTCCAATAAAAAAATAAATAAATAAATACTTAATATAGGTCAAAAGAGGCAGGGACTCGTAACTGTGATGGAAAAGATCCAGATCCAGGCTCTCAGGATGGTTTGTAAAGCATAAAAGGCCTTTAAATCATAGGGCTACAAAAATTAAAAATACACCAACACGTATCAGCGTGGGCCTTCTTCAGGGTGCAGTGACACACTGAGACAAAGAGTGATTATAGCTGCAGTCTCCACAGGTGTGTGATGGTGAGAACACACAATAGCTTGTTTTGGCCTCTAGGGGTATAACAATAAAAAAAAACAACTGATACAAAAATCTAACAGGCTGTCTCACTGACTTGGAAATCATTACTGGGATACCAACTTCTTTACATTCAAAGCAGTGAAATGATAAAATATCAATATATGCAATGTAATCAAACAACACAAACATCACAAAAAGAAAACACAAAAACATTAACTATGTATATTTAGCATGAAGTAGATGAGAGGTCAGTTTAAATCATTTGCATCGAGCCAACAAATCAAACAACAAAGGGGGGGGCTGATGTTATAAAAACTATAAAAAAGATTATTGAAGGTGTTCCCTCATCACTGAACACACGCGTGTTCATGTCCATTCTTCCCTTACCTTCACTTCCCCTAGACTCTTTTGGAGTCGATGGTGGATGCAGCAGAGTCTTTGTGTCCCCATGTGATGAAGAGGAGTAGTCTTCGTCCAGAGCTCATGAAGGCCAGCTCAACCAAGATTGTCGTACCCAAAAGCTTCGTCACCAAAACCCTCCTGGAGCAGTCTGGGGTGGATATCATCAACAAGATCAGGTGTGTGTTTGTTGAATAGTGTGACATGTATGCAACTATAGATTTCCCCAACAAATCACTGAAGCCTGACCATCACTCTGTCTCTCTCTCCCTGTGTCAGTGAGGTGAAGCTGAGTCTGGCATCTTTCCTGTCTGATCGTATTGTCGATGAGATTTTGGAGGCTCTCTCCACCTCCCAACTAACTCTGGTAAGATTAAAATCAACAGAGCCCTCTACTGGCTCCATTCATAATGGCTGTTTATTTCTCTCTGAAACTCCTTTTCATCTTTTCTATATCCTCCCCTTTCTGTCAATTCCTCACTTTTTCTCATCTCATCACTCTTTTTCTCTCTGTTCACCTTTCCTTCCTGCTTGCCTATCTACATCTTCTTTTCTTTTTTGTTCTCGTCGTTTTATCTTACCTTAACACCTCTGTTTCCTCTCCTATCTTGTCCTCCCAGGCAGACCATCTGGTGCGGCGAGGTCGTCCCTTGGTGCAGCAGGAGTCGGTGGATCTGGACGTCCCAGAGGAGAAGATTCCCAAACGGGCATCAACCGAGATACTGGAGGCTGAGAGGCTGGAGGATCTGGAGACATGCATGGTAGGTTTGAGTGGTTTAACTGTCCATTATTTGTTTTATGATTCATAATCTTGGTCTCCTATGTTTTTCATGCAATTGAATTTACAGTAAAATTAAATAATTAAAATGTAACCTGTAACATTTAGTTGTATTAAACAGATACAAGCATTTAAACCTGCTTAATATTAGCCTCTCCTGGAAAAAACACAGAGCCAGCCAACTTAACAGTTAACCAGGACGACTGAGAAGTAATTTCAGTATTAATTAAAAAAACTAAACTTTTTTCAAATTGCTACATACCTGTGCTGCTTTTGTAGTTGGGTTATATGTACTCTTATCAGAGCAGATGTGTGTGGAGACACAGCTGCCAACCAAAGTTACATGTTTCCTGAAATAATTGTGTCACATTTGATTATGTGATAAAGGAAAGACAATTGGAAACATTGTTTCCTAAAAATTTGTATAGGAGTGAAGTATACTCCGCAGGACTAGGTTGGTGGCCTTTTTATGTCAATTTGTCGTAGAAAATGAGTATCACTGTAACCATGAATGTGAGTTGTGGTGATCTGGATGCAGGCTACACTCAACAGGACGCTGCATGTTCTTTTGTATCTGGTCTTGTCTGCTTCTTTGGTGTCTTTACTCTTGTTTTCCATCCCTCTGTTCTATTTACCTCTATCTTCACCTGTTTTACATGAACAACTCTTTCATTTTTTGTCTTCACTTGGCTTTGCTGTGTGTTGTCTTTCTTCCTCTTCAATTTTCTTTTCCTCTGTTCTTCCTTCTCTTTCCACCTTTGCTCCATGGAGATTTTGTGCTGCAGTGTAAGTACTGATGGACTGTCCCCCCATACTCTCCTTTCAATCCACTTTTCGTCTTACCGTTCTGCCCCTTTTCTGTCTTTCGTCACTATGCCTGCCTGCTATACCGATCTCTGTGCTGTAGCTGTTTCTATAGCACAAAGAGCCTCATGTATTTAGATATGTGATCCCTAAGATTTATTTTAAATACAGCGTCCAAAAGTCACAGTACGGTGAGTATAGAAGGATGCATTTATGTATCATTTCCTCACTTGCCAAATTACATAACATTGACTATGTCTACATGCACAAAATGTTCCAGCTTTTGTTCCAATTTTGATTAGAATATTCATCACATCAAAATATTGAAAAGTGGAATGACTGGAGCCGCTTGTGACATTTGATTTCTGATTGATTTTCTTGATTTGATTTTGATTTCTATTTAAAAGTGGTCATATTCCTTTAAGCATGCATCTCTTGGTGAGTTGCATCCAATTTAGTATGAAACCTTGACTGAGATGCAAATTCCAAATGCGTTGCCAAAATGTCCAGAAAATGCTATTAAAACCCAAAATGATGTGAGCATATCCCACATGTCTTAATTGGGAAAAAGACCTAATTTCAAATATCCAAATGATTATGTTGTTTACATGACCCACGTAAAATTTAGAATTTTGTCATATTCTGAATATTAGTGTGCAAGTAAACATAGTCATTGTTGAATACTGATATTTTAAACTGTATATTTTTCTAAATGCATCGAGCCACATTGCACTGCTCCTCTTCACTTAAAGTACTATTTCTGTCATCGCCACCCTGTAAATGTGGATCACAATGCAATATAATATGCAACACGTGTTACTGTGTTTACTCTACCAATTTATGAAGACAGTGGAACGAGTTGTTTTTCTACAACCCCAACAGTTGGCCCAAGTCTCTCACATGACATTTCGAAATACATAATGAGGGAAATTAATTAAATTCACAAGTGTGTCTTGTTAACATTGATTAAACCTGAAAGGTTCCCTTATACATTTTGATTGGGATGTTTGTGTTACTTGACCTTATGCTGTCATCATGGCACATATTTAAACTAACTAAGGAAAAACAATGCAAGATGTGTAGGTAATACCTGTAAAGTTTATAAATTATAAAAACAAGTTAACGTGGATTATTATAGTCTTTTGTTTGGTCTTAGCGCAAACTGGCAGACTATAAAATGTATAGCAGTGTATAGTTGAAATTGGTGTTGATAATTAATAATTGTTGACAATATTGCTTGTTCATTTGTTGACCCAGGATATTTTAATTTTTAAAGAACATGGCTTATCAAACTTTAAAGCTCAACCAATCTTGAATAATAGAAATGACAGTTTTGATATTTTGTTAACAATTACCATACATTTTATTTGACATCTGATGTGCTCCTCTTTCAGATGACGCCTAAATCCAAGAGGAAGAGCATCCACAGCAGAATGCTTCGGCCAGTGTCTCGTGCCTTTGGTAAGCTGTTAAGATATATATTAAAAAGTTTACTTTTTATATTACATTGAGCTGTATTATACACTGGACTTATGAGAATGCTTTCGCCAAGAGGAGAGTAGCCTGCACCTCCAGAGAGGCTGAGATGGACTTACTGTAGCAACTCCAATTCAGCCACAGCTAAACCGCTAACTCAGCATGGGTTGTTACAGCGCTGGATTTAACCTGGGGAGTTGGAGTTTGTCCTTGCTGTATTTGAGTTGCTCTCCTCCCAGCTAAGTAGTCTCATATGCAAGACTGAGGCAGACAGCACACATGCTGTCTCCATAGAATATTACTGCAGTAGCTTTGAAAATGGCAATATGGAGCACTGAATTTGATAAAAAAAAATTACCTTTAATTATGGATCCCACGACCTTTTCACTGAGAAAAAAAAGTTTGTATATCCACATCCATGGGTGTGTGGACACTGAAAGAAAGCAAACAGGCATGAACCCTGCCTACCTCCCTCCCTTCTTCTGATTCTCTGGCAGGAGAGCAGAGCAAAGCCTGGGTCAAAGGGGGTTTGCTCATAGCAGGCGAGAGGAGAACCAGGGCCCGCTGAGCATGTTGGAGGTTTTGTGTTGAAATTTGTTTTCCCATTTAATAGTGTTCCTCACCTGTTAATGCAAGTGCCTTGGTAGATAGTGTTAGGGATTGTTTGTTATTTATGAGGGGGGAAAGGATTAGTGCAAAATGTGTCAGGCAATTAACATTGGAAAAGAAAAAGCAGGGGAGGGACTTGTGTTTTTTTACTTTGGCTTAAGTGAAGGACATACAACTTTAAATGGTAGTATTTTGCCTGTATTTTATGTAACCTCTGAACCCCAAACCCTGCTAGCAGGTTTGAAAGGCATATTTTCTTTAAATTTGCACAATCACACCATTTATCATAGTCAGGAACTGTAAAAACAAAGTTTCCAACAGTCCTTACTGCACTGACTCCAATACTACCTATATTTGGTGTGAACATAAAAAAATGTTACTTTTGATGGAGGGAGGGTGATTAATTAAGAAAAACATTTACAACTTCAGGGATAAGATGAAAAAAGGTCACACTCAGCCACCCCCTCCTCTAATAAATAAAGTACAGTCCCTTAGTGGGTTTGGGTCAGGTTTAGGTAAGGGTAACATATTGATGTGGAATCAGTCTTCAACACAACATGCTCCAAAAAGGGGTATGTGGATACTAGAGGACAGTCTCAGTATGCAAACCTCCTGCCTTTTCTCTGGTTCTCCAACATGCTTTGTGGGCCCTGGCTTGACTCTCAGCCACCTGGCTCCTTCCCATAGTCCATAAGCACCCTCCATACAAGCCACACTAACACAGGCTTTGCTGTGCTCCCCCGCAAAAGAGCCAGAAGAAGGAAGGGAGGTCAGCAGCATTCATGCCTGTTACCCTCTGCTCCATATTGCTGTTTTCCAAGCTACTGTAGTAATATTCCACAGAGATGGACTGTACTGCAGTAACACCACCTAAAGATTCCACGAAGGCCAGGTACCCCAAACTGCTGTCAGGTGCATAAGCACAAACACCCCTGCATGCCGCCCGGCACACTCTGCATCCGATCATTATGCCTGTCCCTGCAGGTGGTGGGCCCACAGGTCGATGATACTCATGCTACCATTCTGCATTTGGTCTTTCAAATAATCCCTCAATACAGTATTAATGCTACTTAGACCTAATGACAGGTAAGAGTACATGAGATATTTCATGTATATCTAACAATAAACATCATAATGGCTGTCCAACTTACAGAAATGGAGTTTGACTTGGACAAGGCCCTGGAGGACGTCCCTATCCACGTGGAGGATACTTCAACTTCATCTCAGACTCCACCTACACCATCTCAGGTCCTGCCAAAACTGGAGCAACGTACGCCAGGAGCAATGGTAGACCTGCCATCTGAGGAGGAAAAAAAGTTGCAGCACTTCACCAAATTGCGACCCCGTCGGAACAAGAAAACACATTCCAGCAAAATACCTGTGAGTAAAGCTCAGCAGCTTTGCATGGATTTTTCAGGTTACGTTCAAGACAGTAGTAGCCCACAAAGAAGCTTACTCTTATTTGCAAGCGAGATAACATTCAATATAGAAGATTCATGCAAAAGATGAGTGGACCTTTTACCAAATATGGTATCAGATTCTTCAACTTACTCTTTCAGCAAATCAACAGTACGCCATCTCAGGATGGGGAGCAGAACGGCCTCATGGGAAGGGTTGATGAAGGTGTGGATGAATTCTTCTCTACAAAAGTCAC
Source organism: Plectropomus leopardus (assembly GCF_026936395.1). Taxonomy (NCBI): domain Eukaryota; kingdom Metazoa; phylum Chordata; class Actinopteri; order Perciformes; family Serranidae; genus Plectropomus; species Plectropomus leopardus. The sequence continues at coordinate 15,336,813 of NC_142186.1, forward strand.
CAAAATGGATTCCAAGTAAGGAATATACTTTATGCGTGTATGAAGGACTGTGCATTTTAATATTGATTTTCCAGGAGAGATGTATTGAAATGTACTTGTACCTTAAGTATTTTGTGTCTTGTTTGGTTTTCTCTTAGACGTTCCAAGGGTTCAGAAACTCAGGATGGAGAGAAGAAGAAAAGTAAAGGAGGATTCCTCAACCTCATCAAACGTTCCTCCAAATCCGACAAATCTGATAAATCGGACAAAGCAGATAAATCAGAGAAAAACCAAGCAGTCCCTCCAGCTTCAGGTACATCCTTAGTCTCTGCAGCCTCAACGCCAGCTTCCATCCCTGAGGAGCCCTCCTCTCCAAAGGTGGCGTTAAAGAGCCCAGCACCTGAGCCAAAGTCCAGGTAGAGATGAACATTTTTCTGTTACAGAAAAACATATCACCCACTTAGTTAATTTCAATGTACCAATCTGCCCCAAATTACCTAATAATTCTTATCTTTACTGCAGAGACACTTCCAGCCGTTCGCAGCCCACAGACTACAGCAGCAGCTCAGACCGCTCAGAGGAGCTGAGGACGCCTGATTCCATAGACGAGCCCTGGGAGTGTTCAGATGGCAGGGGCAGTCCTCAGGGTGGCAGGCGGTACCCTGGGTTGCAGATGATGGGCAGCGGCCTCCTGGCAGAAATGAAGGCCAAGCAGGAGAGAAGAGCACACAAGGTGAGGCTATGTGATTAGTAATCACCTGGGTTACAACTAAGGACAGAAAGCAACATGTGGCGAAAGTCTTGTCTGATTTGAACCTGGACAAGATGATTTTGGTGACTCCCCTTATTGAATATAGTATATCTTGCACCACAAACATTTGTGTTGGTCCTGATTTGCAAGGCTTTTTTTTCCAGACTGTTACAAAATTAGCTTGACAGTTTATTATTAATGTCACAAAAAGCAGCTGACAAAATTTACTTAACTCAGGGTTTGACTTGCTTATTTTTGGGGAGCTTTTTGTCATTTCATCCTTTATAACTTTTAAGTTAGGATCATGGGAAGTTTGAACATCCTCAATTTCACAGCAACTAAGCACTGTTAATCTGCTGATGAGAGCAGTGTGTTTTGGTTAAAAGCTCTTCAAAAAGTGAGTAAGAGGACCTTGAGTTTATATTATATTATCAATTAAAAAAGGATTTTCTACTCATATTGAAATCAATATCAAAACCAAATACAGCAAAGCCATTTGTTACATAAATAACAGCAGAGCTTTAAGGAAAAGTTCAATATATATAAAATATATATCAAAGTTCAGTATATATAATGCTGCAAAGAAGGAAGCTTGCATCAACTCGCGGATGAGATCATTGTGCTTGTAACAGCACAAGATGTAAACTTATGGTGTCCTCCTCTGCTGAGTTGTAACGTTAGCTGGCACACTGGTGCTAGGTGAACTGGCAGTAGATGCACACAGAGCACCACAAGTCACATGCTATCTAGTTCCATTATATTTGAGAGAGACATCCCTATGGCCAATGTCTGCAATATTCAGCTTCTTACACCAAAATATTATAGAGTGTAAACAGCTCAACAGTTAAGAGGAAGAATATGTATTTTTGATTTGGGGGGTGAACTGTTCCTTTAAAACTTGTCCATGTTAATAATGGAAACTATCTATTTTTAGTTATTAAAATCAAAAAAAGATGACAGTTAAAAGTAAACTACAAAAATGAGGCTCATGGTTTTATGATAGGTGCGCAGCAGTGAGATATAGAGAGATTCTTTGTAAAGTAAGGACAGCTTTAGATTTTGTTGGGGGGGACAAAGCGCTGTAGGTGTTCAGTCTCAGCTTGTCAAGGCTGTTTTGTTTAACGCTCACTAACTGTGAAATTCCAGCTGGGAGAACTAAATAAGAAGCGCAGACACAGGCGCGCACACAGATGCTGAGACTGTTTATCTTCAGGCTAGTCATTGCGCCTGTCAACATGTTGACATAAAACAAAAACAACTCTGATATTCTGCCAGACAACAAGGTGAAAGCAGGTGGGAAGTGCAGAGTGGAAGAGATGGAGGCATGAACAGCAAATGGACTAAGTGAAGACAAGACAGTACGCTGATATGCAAATTCTCTGTCATGACTCACTGCAGGATGTAAATGTGGTGGGAATATTTCACCTTTAAAATTCCCACATTCACTAAAATGCCTTAAACTATGAGTTCTCTCTTTTCAACATTCACAGGTTAATTTCTTCAAAAGCAAAAACTGAGATATTTAATTACTTAAAATAAATGCTTATGTGATTCAAAGGCAGTAGAATTAGCGAGATAACATAATTGTTTTTGTTTGTTATGTTTGGTTCACTATTGATGCATCAGTGTCTGAAATATGAGTTGCTACCACCTGTAAATGTGTTCACTAGATGTATAATAGGGCCATCACAGTGTGTGTAGTACAGTAAGAGGTTTATGGTGTTAGCGGCATTAGGGAATTTTCTGACCTTGTATCAGTGGCACTAAAGCTTCTACCGCCATCTGCTTGTGCTGGCTTGCTTCCAGGTGTGTGTGTGTGTGTGTGTGTGTGTGTGTGTGTGTGTGTGTGTGTGTGTGTGTGTGTGTGTGTGTGTGTGTGTGTGTGTGTGTGTGTGTGTGTGTGTGCGTGTGTGCATGCGTGCATGTGCGTATGCAGGTGAAATGGAGAGAGCTATTCAAGTGGCAGGTCATTAATACAAAGCTGGGGTGTGTGAGCTGTATCCTGAGCATTTTCTAACACAAAGACGCCCCCTTCTGTTTGAATGTTGCTTGGCAGTGTTACGTGTACATGAGCACTTTCACTGCCCCCCCCATCACTGCTAAAATAAAAGCTTCAAACTAAAAATATATTTGATTTGAAACTGACTACAACGTGTAAATCATGTCATACTCAAAAAGGTGGCAATAACATTTTGCACAGTGTTTATTTATGTATTTAACCATACAAGGTAATGGGTTAAAAAATAAAATTAAAAAATTCTCACCGTTCTGAACTCGTGCATATAGTAATCAAATGTTTTGTCCTTGTGTCTCCCCCAGTCTTCCAGCCCCGACAGGCCTGACAGCAATGCGACAGGTAAGTGATCTTACCTGTCAAGAAAACATGGAAAAGTTAACTTTCAACTTAAACGTTAATGATTCATGAACACCTGCACCTAGTTTTTTTATTTCCATGTTAATTTTTTGTGATCTGTTTTCATACATTGCATAAACTTCTTTTTTTTAAACTTTTTCTTTCTGTGTGTCAGCAGCCAAGCCCCAGCCCGTCATTTCAGAAAGCAGGTCTCCCAGTGGCTCCATTAATAAATCAGACCCTCCAACTGGTTCTCCAGAGAAGACGCCTCCTCGTGGCGAAACCAAGCCCGACCCAGCCCCTCGTCTCAGGGCTACGTCTTCCTCCAGTTCCCCTGGGGGACCAGTAAGTCCAAAACCACCAGTGCCACAGGGGGCAAAGCCCGCTCTGGCTGCCCGGCCCACCATCCCACAGAAGCCAAGGACCAGCAGTACCAGCAGGAGCATAGGTACAAGTCTGAGCATGATTAACACACTGGGGGGGGATTGTTACTGCAGTAATTATGTTTTTATCTTCCTGTGAGATTGTATGACAGATGAGATATTATTTGTTTTAAGGTGATAATATTTGTTTTCTGACAGATGAGAGTTCAGATTCCCCCAGCAGTGGCGGTGTGTCTCCCAAGGTCACAGTTCTTCCTTCCACACTGAAGAGAACGATGTCAGAGAAAGACAAAGAGGGCCAGACTGGAGGCTCTGCCAACAAAAACACTCAGGATGGTGGGTCACAAACTCTCTGTCAAAATCTTTGCGTTATCTTCACTTAGCCCATTCACGTCATGGTGTTAACACCAATAAATAAATAGATTTTCAACTGCAGCGAGATGAACATTTGATCAAAAATCAAAAAAGCATCTTCCTCCAAACACATTAGCAGTTCCATTTTTCTATCCCTCACCAAAAACCTGTCCTTTGCAAAGAGCAGATTTTCTCTAGATAGACTGGTAGATGTTTGATGTCACCGTCAGGATTTGACAGCAGTGTTATCAACTATGTAACAGTCAGCCTGGTGATTTTTGTCTTTGCTCTTTTTGTGCATTATATTCTCTCCTTTGGTCTCACTTTCTTCTCTCTGCTCCTCCTCCCTTCCCTTTTTTCTCTACTGTATGTTGTGACTCTCCCCTCTGTGGTCTGTTAGAGATACACACATCTGATTCATGTTAATGAGCATGATTTTGCTTTCAGGCAAATAAGAATTGTCTTTTGAAACTGTTGGCGTGCTTTTGTTTTTCATTTGATAAAATCTGTGTTGTTTTACGTATATGTATGCGTATCAAATGATTCAGTGATTCCAGCTACCCACAGGGATTACACTGCAGCCTGTTTATGTGTTGCTGACTGCTGGGGTTTTGCTAAATACAGGACCAGATTTAAAATTTGTTGTTCCCATTAGTCACTTAAGGCACAAAAAAATTGGGGAAATAGGGTCCAAGTTGAAAAATTCCAAAGTTACCTTTTAATTACAGTTACATGTACCAAGAAAAAATCTTTTCTCAAAGCAATGTCAACACTCACTGTCAATTTAATCTTCTCTGTCTCTTGTTTTCAGTGAGGGCGGGGTCTGTGTCAGACTCTGTTCAGCGACCCAGCGCTCTCCGTGCCAACTCCGAGGATCATGGCTCCTTTAAGACCAAGGACCAATCTTCAAACCCAGACAAGGACAAGGCAGCGGGCAAGAAGTCGTCAGACTCTGGGGAGGAGGCAGACAAAGACTTTATTTTAATATGAGTAAAACAAATTTACAGCAAAAATCTGTTGACAAGCCTCACATTTTCCTTTAGAAAAGCGACTAAGGGGGAATCTCATCAATATGTTTTCATTTATATTAGAGGTTGTACCTGTAGGTCCTGTCTGACCGCAAAGTACAAATCATGTTTGGTTTGCAGGAAGACCTGCTGTAGTATCAAGTAATACACTGTGTCAAATTAAAATTAGTTTGATAATCTATGAAAAAAAAATTGATATTGACACTTTGGGGAATATCTCCAGTAAACTTTTCAGTCACCTAGTAAACCAAACTGTGCAAAAGTCTCCTAAGAGCTTCCTTCTCACAAACAGCCTTTTCTCCTTTTTGTCGTTCTACTCTCTGCTGTCAGGTGAAAATCTCACACTTCTAAATGATGAAACTTTTCAGGATTTGAGGAATGATTCCTGGGGTACACTCTGCTCATAAATACTGAAACCTGAATGACACGTTTGTAAACCACTAGAAGAAAAAAAAAGATGCTTTCAGGAACCTGCAGACTTTTATGCAAAGCACAGAGAGAGACAGAGAGAATGTGAAACTATGAGTGTACATCAAAAATCTCTTTCTTTAACTAATGATCTACCGTCTTGTTCCTTTTTGTTGCAGTAGCTCCTCTCCCAGGGACCAAACAGATGTAACAATAATACCAGGATCACTGTACTGTACTTTAACTCAAACATACGACCAGACCAGGACCCAATGGCATTTTATCATTCAATATATTTGTATAGATTTTTCTATATGCTATTTTCAGCAAGTTATGTCAGAGGTGACTGAATCCATTATGCAATTCTTTATTTTCTTTTTCAGGAAAAAAACAGTTTCAGCTGAGAATCTCAGCCCACCACAAATCAGAAACACACTTTTCATGTAGCTTCCTATCAGCAAAACTAAATGTCACTCAGAGAAGACTACCTGGACTCTTGAATGACAGCTATAGACCATAGCAATCATCCCAACCGAAATCGTTTGTCTTCGTGTGAGAGAGTTGGAGTGACCGTATGAAGTGTTGCTTTAAGAGGACTGTGGTACACTTAAACTTCACTGATAACCAATCAATAAGGCTTCAGCACTGTTAACTAACACTGTTCTGTGCGTTTAGACACTGTGGAAAAAATAACATTTATATTAAAATACCTTTACAATGCAGATATCTTTTATGCGCTGTTTATATGGGAGAGGAGTATCTGTCTTTAAAGTGCAATACAGAGCGCTATCGTAAATATTTGAGTTTTTTCATGTAAAGAAAAAAAAAAACAACAACAACAAACAGCTTCATTTATAGCTGATACTCCTCAAAACAAATGAGACTATTAAGCATTAAACTACACAGTCCTGCAGACTCTGTGTTGCTCTTAAAGACAGATAGATTGCTCCCTCCTTATTTCACTCTTGCATTTATTTCCCTGGTGTGCTGATGGTCCAATGAATGCAAAGAATTTGCTGAAAAAGAGGAATGTCAGATAATCTGCTTGAAGGTAAAATGGAAGACTTTTACTTCCTATTTCAGCAGCTTTTTTGATCCAGATTTTGACAATAGCCTCTTCAGTCTGATCTTTGTGTGAAAGCGGGACACTGAGGGAATTCCAGCCTTTAAACACTTCAGATTTGACCTCCAGGGTTTTCAAATTCAGTTCACTTTCACTTCATTCTCTGCAATGACAATGTTTTGAAATTCAACCTATAAAACAAGTTGACCTTTGTTTAAAAATGTAAAATATAAATTGAATGCAGTGCCTGAAGTGAAAGTGCACTGGAGGTAGCTGTGTTTTGACCACATGGACCTCCAGGCTATTATGTATCTAGCAATTTCAGGAGCTAATTGCTACACAACACCAACAAAGCTCTCAGGCTGATTCCTCTTGTCTTTGTCTTTTAAACGCAAGAAATGCCCTTTTCACACTGCTGCACAGTCAACCAACAGAAGCTCAAAAAGACCTGGTGTTCAAAATAATTCATCTTTTTTTATATATATCTGGAGATTTTGGGGTAACTCATACCGCTACAGTTCATACCCTTATTGTTGGATTGTTTTCTTTGATTTAAAGCCATGCAGTTTAACTAAGACTGGAAAAATAGGTTGGGACAGACAACCTATTTGCAATAGATAATGCTGCATTCATGTCATATTGGAGTAACAGTAATTACCTGTAAACTTCTAAATACCATTAAAATCCAAGTCATTACTGTAACTGAGATTTTTCTAAAATTACCTTAAAACAGTAAACAAATATGAATGCCTCACATCAGTCTAAAATTCAAGGAATATTAGTCTGACTCACAGGATGCAGCCTATTTTAAATACAATTTTCCTCCCCTTCCGCTATCTGCATCTAACTGTTTCTAAATCCTTGTTGCCAAGCGGAACAAGTCACATAGCCAGATTTATCTCCACATTTTATTTTAGCGCTGTGCATGATTCAACAACAACAACAACAACTTCAGAGTGAGCAACCCACATGCTTAAACATCCTTTAAGGTTTAATCACACGTTTATTAAGCAGGCATTTTCCCTTTTAAATGCCAGGGCTCGCCTCTCCATGTCCAAATGTTCCATCAAAACAAGTTCCCTCCTGTCACATTTTTGAGGGCACTGCCCAAAACAACTGTGACTGTTTCAAAGAAATACAAACAACCAAAAAGTTTTTTTCCCTTTGTGCAAGGTACGACAGTTTCAGCCAGACCTTTTTCCAGTGCTGACAAAGCACTAAAACAGGGTGTGGAGATAGGTTTGGATATGCAATATTAACATATAGTTAACTCAAATTTAATGAATATAATGCTAACTAAACTGTCAATTCACAGTATTTTAACCCTTATCCAACTAACTTCCATAAAAACTAGGGCTGTAACTGAAGAGTATTTTGAGAGATTCAGTTTATTGTCACAGAGGAGCAAATACACCAGAAAATATTCACAACTAAGAAGCTGGAATCTGAGAATTCTGACTTTTTTTCTTTAAAAAATACTGAAACTGATAAATAGATTATCAGATAAGTTGGCAAGTAATTGTTGACAACTTATCAATTAATCACTTCAGCTCTAATTTGACCGATGACAGAACTGCTGGCATGTCATAAACATAAAAATCTGCCTCATTTCTGCCATTATCCTACTGTATATGACATGGCTGCAGCATTGTACCTCAAAAGCATCTGTATGTGAGATCCATCTACCATTTCATTGTGTCACATTAACCACTGTGGAATTACTGGAACTTTTAACTATCTAGTTGTGTGCCAAACTGTGCATACAAGCTCAATCTTTATGCGCAGTGTGAAAGGGGCACAATTTGTATTTTGTTGTACTGTACAAGAAAAAAGTCAGGGCCAAAGGTCTGGTGCACCTTTTCCTATGGTGTCTAACGATGTCTTTTTTTAGGACTCTGATAAGATGTCGCTTCTTTGTCACTAATCATGGCTCAAAAATAACACTGTTCTTGCTGTATATAGTTAATCTATTCTCTGATGCCATAAACTGCTTTGATTAAAAGTCTAACTCTGAAAAAACAAACATAACTTTTTATTTGAAATGTGTGCCAGCACACTGAAAAGAAAAAAAAACACTACTTTAACATATGTTTAAAGTGAACATGGCTGTGTGTCTACATTTTCCAAATGCAAGGAAATCATGCGGATACATCTCTGTATTTGCTTTCTGTTTGGGATTTCAGAAGCAGCTGGCTGTGTTTCTGTCAAGTTGTGCGAAAGACTGATCTGTTCACTCCTGAAAAAATGAGCATCCACTTATTTTATGTTGGTGCACGAAGAGTGGAAAAAGTGAAAATAACCAGTAGCATTGAGTCTACATGTGTGTGTGACTGCATGATGTGGCTATGAGCTGTACTGTATGTATATATGTGCTTTCATACATGTAGGAGTGTGCGTGTGTATATATGTATGTGTAATATACGCACGTGTAATATACACACTGTGATACATTCACACGCCTATGTGAACACAACAAATCCTATTTTGTTTTGGTACTAAGTACACTACTATACTAGGGGTTTGTTTGTAACTTATTTGGAATAAAAAACAGTGGCCGGTGATGTCTTGAACATTTTCTTTTCCTCTCACATGTACATTGTGTTCATAAATGTAGAAATTAACTCTTTGTATGTATTAATTTGTTGTTACATGTAATCAATGTAATGTTACTTTCACCATGACTCAAAAAAAGATGATGCAAAACATTCTCTCTGAGCTGGAAAAAAAATGCATATGACATGTGACATGCTCATTATCAGTCTTGATATTTGTTCCATTTTGTCATGGATCAATATGTTTGATTAAGTCTTTCTGCTGATGTTGGACATTTCTTCATGTGAATATTAACATTGATTAAAATAATTTTACAGGCTTTAAAATCTGTGCTTTGTCGTTTGTTTGTTTTTTTTTGTTTTTTTGTAGCTTTTGTTGAAGATCTGCTTTGTAGTATAGCGATAAAGCCACCAGATGGCGAATACAGTGTTACAGTACGCTTTCTCCCTCACACTCACACCCAGAGGGGGTGTGGTTTTTACTTAGTCAGAGAGAGAATATGTCAAGCAAGCAGACTGAACAGTGCAACACAGTTTGTCACCTCAGTCCTCATCTCACTTTGTCCTTCTCTATTAAAATGGACAGTGCTTTTGATAACCTGGATGCAGCTGGTTTCCTGGAAATCTGGCAACACTTTGATGCAGATGGTGAGGACAATAATGAAATGTTAATTTCTTTTTGCCATAAATATGCTGAAAATATTTGGAACAATAGTTTATTATTTTCTTCTTCTGTTGACTGAGAGACTAAGACTGTCTTTGTTTTTGATGACAAATTTGTCCCCACTGAAGAAAATAATTACTGATCTTAAGCTAAATATTTTTTTCATTGTAAAATGATAAACTTTAATTATTAATTTACTGTTTCTGTCCTAGACACTATTCTGTCCTATGTAAATCTTACAAACTGGAATTTCACATACATCTGACATGTCTCAAAGAGGCTTAATACAGATAGAAAGGTGCACAGTAACAAGAAGCAGAAAGACTTAGAAACTCAGGGTATAAAAATACTTTGGCAGAGATAGAGTCACTTTGTGACTTTATTTTTTAGCTCTCACTCAGTACTTGAGTTTTGAGTAAAATTAAGACTGGCCTCATTGCTTTTATAACCCAAGGATTTGTTTTTTTCATTTTACAGATAATGGCTACATTGAGGGCAAAGAGCTCGATGACTTTTTCCGTCACATGATGAAGAGACTGGGTCCACAGGTAAGTCCACTTGGGATGAATTCATCCATTACTTGTGATAACAATTCAATACAGTGCATAAACAATAACATGATTGTGTGAAATAAAGCCTACATTTGCTACATCTCTTTGTTTCTCTTCTGATAGTTACTCTATTGCACCTGTTCTCCGAGTACAAGCAACAATTTATTAAAAAAAAAAAAATTAAAATAAATGTTATGCATAATTTATCATGTTTATGTTAATTGTTTAAAGTAAGACAATTGGCCAGCATTAAATCTAAAATCAGCTCTTAGGTAGCGCCTTGGCAATATATCGATATTATATCAGTACTGTAATATGAGATTAGATATAGTATTAGGTTTTGGATATCGTTACATCCTAAGTGTTGTCTTTTCCTGGTTTTAGAGGTCAATATATCCACCTACCCAACAATTTTTTAAATTTTTTTTTAATTTTACTGTTTAAAATAAATTGTGAAAGCGCAAATAGTCAACCCTAAAATACCATTGTATCACTGATATGGATGTATTACGTCAATATTGTGATATTTAATGTTCTCCGTACCATCCAGCCCTTCGTCTCGGAAATTCATTTGGCTTTGGATACAGACTTTGCAGCACTTGTGATCTCTGTTGTGTGGGCAGCTGAACCTCAATGCAGTAATCTGGATGGGTGGGGTGACTAACAATGTAAGACTCAACACAATTTAAGAGCTCTGGTCCCTGTCAAAGGAAAAGCTCCTAACCAGTTATAATGGAAAACCAAATGGGCATACACCTAATAGTACACGCTCCAGTGTGTGTTTGCGCGAGTGATTGGACTCCCGCGGATACTAATGGGGTTGTACTAAAACAAACAGACCACCTACCACATGTCACTTTGTCTCTGATGTTTGCTTTCCATCATAAATGCCCCAAGGATAAGTACTGTTGTGCGTTTTTCATGGCACAGTCATTCTCTTATATTACATTCAACCACTGGGTGACATTAACCACATGGTGTCTTTCGACCTTTTTGTCTTTCCATTAGCTCGAGTGCAACACATCCAGTAATTATGCAGATTTCCCCTGCATGAAGTAACACAGTCGTAAATTAATTTGCATTTGATAGTTACCAGTAAAGCCAAGACATCATTAAAGTTTGTTATGCAGTTCAGTCAAATATTAATATGCACTTTAAAAACTCCCGCTCAGGGACTGTTCTTTATTTTATTGAGGGGGGGGGGGTGAAGACAATTTGGCAAAGACTGAGTATAGTGAGGCTGCTGAAATACTGGCTTGACTGAAGATCCCACAGCTGCAGGAGAGGCAGAACAGACTGTGACAATGTGCATACAATGATCACTTTGCATAATAAACTATATACAACAGTGGCAGCAGCGGCTGGCCTGAATGACATTAGCACCATTTAAGGGCGCAGTTATATAAAAATGTATCCATGCTATTTCAGAGTGAAAAGTTGTCATTAAAATCCTTAAGTTGAAAATGCCTTGCAGCATTATTGTAATGCATGCAATACCACAGAATTAGATATTTTTTACAGGAACTGGTAAGTGAAAATTTTTGGCAAAACATTTAATGAGACATGTAAATGAAAGTAATGTTGAAATATCACTATTTTAAAGCTTATATTTAGTTACTTTTATCACACCTGATCTGCTCAAGGACCTTTTTAACTTTAAAAATCCTATTTTAATATCTCTTTTATCGTCTCTGGTTATAACAAATAGTGTAATTTAGACAATTAAAACAAAAAAAGGCTTTCAAAGCTGCTAGCACAATTTGAATTTCAGAGGCCAGTAAAAAATCAATACCAAATACAACAATCTGTCCAGTATGTCCATCCCCTAAGCCAACGGAAAAAGAGAAAAAAAAAAGTCCCTAACAAGTGCTTAAAAAAATATTTGACATGCCTCCCGTTTTTTGCACCATGCCCTCCCCCTTCAAAAATATGGAATGGCCCATTTGCAAGAAGGGACTACTGGCGCCAAACAGGAGTGTCTGACAGAAAGGCAATACTGAAGACAAATAGTTGTTTTTCTGTAATGGGCAAGGACCAGGCACCTGCTAGTCTGCAGCCTGTGTGCTCTCTGCACTACATGAAACAATGATACAGCATTCAGCACCATAGATAAACAGGTTTCTATAGCTACAGTACATTGATGGGGGGTTGCAAAGAGACACTGGAAAATTATCTGCTAAATAACTTCAATAGCTGACAATATTCTCACACTTAATTGCTTCAAGCTTTTGTCTGAGCTCTGGTTGAACAGGAAAAGGAAATGTGATTCTTAAGTCAGATAAAAAAAAAACAGTTTCTTTGCAGCTTTTTCATTCAGTTTATAGTTATTTATAATCTGCTAGAATATGTTCATACTCCACATGCTGCTGTTCATCACGTTTCACATGTGAAAGTACTTCCTGACTCTTCATTATCTATAACAGTGGCGTTAAACTGATGAGAAAGTCACATGATAGGTATCATGTATTCCACTGGGGTTTTTTTTGCAGAATTACAGTTTGCTGCAGCTAAAGACAGTCATATCTAACACTCTCAAAATGCATTACAAAATACACAAGAATGACAATGTGTGTTGGAAATATTTCATCTTGTCATGGACGAAAAATTACAGGCAAGTGAGGCAAGTGTTTGCAAAATAAAGCACCATGCTCTCTGTTTGTTAAATTAGAAAGAGTGGGTAGACCAAGGACTTCTAGAAGGAGCTGCATTAACCCTTTATAAGCAGGTAGCCCTGGGTTGAGAAAAAAATGTGAGCTCAAAGGAGTATCCATGGTGACATTGCTTAAAATAACCGTGACTCAGCCAGTTAAGGGTTTGTTCTTCAATATACTGTTTATACTGTTTTGATTCTCAAAGACATGATTTAAAAAGGAAGCAGTGTAAAATACAAGTTGTTTTTTCCCCCCTATAAATCACTGTGTACACCGTTTCATTTTGCCTGAACATATACACTGTATCATCCGGTTAATGTAGGCTTTGGGGCAAGACAATTGATGTTACATTTTAACCTGTTGTGTCTCTACAGGAGAAAGTGACTGAAGAGAGAGTCCAAAGGCTGAAGCAAAGGTTTATGTCTGCCTATGATGTCACTGCTGATGGGAAACTACAGATTCATGAGGTAATGTGCAATTTATGTGTCTAAAATTGCCCCCTGATTCACTTAATAATTATTTTCCTTTCGACTAAAGGCAGGGTACTTTATATTAAGTAAAGGTGAAGTACCAACTTATAAATGTCTCCTCTATATTATATCAGTCCAGACAATGACTATCATATGGTGTTAACCAGTTAAGCAACATCCAGGATGACGCTATAATGGTCAGCTCCCTTACAACACCACCTCTCTATTTCTCAGTCATCTGCACATAGGCTTCACAGCCTAACTTCCGCTTCATTCTACACCATCTTCATCATCTCCACTCCACCCTCTGTCTTTCTCTATGACACCTCCCTCTTCTGCTGCATTTCCTCTTCATCTTTTATTTATCTCATGTACCCATAACAGTAACCCAGCTTGTACCATTTTCAAGAGGAATGGAAACTCATTTCCGGCACTGCTGAGGGTCAAGTTATCCTGCAGTGACAGCCAGGAGAGCAGCACTAAAACCATATATCTAAATTAAATACCTAACATATATAAATATATATATACACACACACAATATGCACCACATTTACATTTAAATCTAATCTTAATGGGAAAGTACCCAATGATCTCTTTGGTTTCCCACGTAGGACTTTTGCTTTCTTATTAATGAAGGCTGATTATCAAATGACTTTTTGTTTGAGTCAGTTTATTAAATTAAATCAAGCTTGACTGGCAGCTTAACAAGCTGCAGCTGTTTCCCAGAAATCTAAAGCCATATTTTGATTAGATAGCTTTCTTGCCCCCACTCCTAGTAATTGATGTGGCTCTTGGCACAGCAGCAGTGCTTCATCAATGCAATTAAGTGCATTTTCTTTTATTCTAAAAGAAACTTGTGCCCATTCATTACCAATTGCTTAATGCATTGCACCCACAGATCCCAAATGCTTTGGCTCTTACTCATAAAACTGGAAGAAACAAAAATCAATACATGTCTGCCAATAACACTGATGTGCAGTGGCTGGTGCAGGAACAGTGTGGTCAAACCTCTTTGTAGCTGTACACCCTGCTGTCAAGGGATGCACACGACCGCTTTTATTTGATTTTATATCAATGTTCTCTTTTTTTCCAAATGTATAATATATAAATATACATAAACCTAACCTGACACCGTGGACTGTTTCACCAGGAGGAGAACAGGCAGCAGCTCTGGAGACAGAACTTTGGTGACTGTAGTGCCTTGAATTCGGCCAGTGCACATCCCAGAACACTAAGCTGGTGACAACCAGCAGGGCCTGATCTAGTCTGTATAACTGCAGTAACAGAGAGTTTGCTGATCCAGTGTCCGGAGTCTGGTCTGTCCAGGGTTTGTGCTAGCTGGATTTAGGCTGCTGCGACCACGGACTGGGGGTCCGTGGCAGGGAGTGAGGTTTAGGACATAATGTGCTTTGGCTTCTGTGAGCAAAAGTCTAAAATATTTGCAACATTTTCTTTTCTGGTTTGGTGACCTCAGGATTGGGTCTCTGCTCTTTGCAGATGATGTGGTCCTGTTGGCTTCATCAGGCCGTGACCTCCAGCTCTCACTGGATCTGTTCGAGTGTGAAGCGGCCGGGATGCGAGCACCGGAAAAGGGTGGAGTGCCCTTTAGTAATGCTGACTCTGCACCGATCTGTCGTGGTGAAGAGGGAGCTGAGCCGAAAGGCAAAGCTCTGCATTTACTGGTCGATCTTCGTTCCTACCCTCACCTATGGTCACGAGCTTTGGGTCGTGACCAAAAGAACAAGATTGTGGGTACAAGCGGCCGAAATGAGCTTCCTCCGTAGGGTGGCTGGGCTCTCCCTTAGAGATAGGGTGAGAAGCTCGGTCATCCGGGAGGAGCTCGGAGTAGAGCCGCTGCTCCTCCGCGTTGAGAAGAGCCAGATGAGGTGGCTCGGGTATCTAATTAGGATGCCTCCCGGACACCTCCCTGGTGAGGTGTTCAGGGCACTTCCCACCGGTAGGAGGCCCCGGGGAAGACCCAGGACACGCTGGGTCTCAGCTGGCCTGGGAACGCCTCGGGATCCCCCGGGAAAAGCTGGTGGCCGGGGAGAGGGAAGTCTGGGCTTCCCTGCTTAGGCTGCTGCCCCCGCAACCCGACTCCAGATAAGCGGAAGAAAATGGATGGATGGATGGATTTTTTTTTAATCTCTGAAACTCCTTTCTGATACTGACACATATTTTATTGCATTTATTGTCAGGCTCTCTTTTGGACGCTCTTTTTGATAAGACATCTTTCTTTTTTGGGTTGCTTTGCAGTGTTGGCAGTTATTACTGGAACAGAAACTTTCTCTGCAGAATAGTCCAACACTGAAACAATCTAATGTCATGTGCAGGAGATGTGTGCGCGCATCTACAGCCAATAGGAACGCCCTCTCCCTGAAGTTCCCTGCGATTGGCCAAAGTCTCCCGTCAGGGCCTAGATTTTCTAAAGCCTACAAATGGAGCCAAGAGGAGGTGCAGCCTAGTGTTCTTTCAGTCCATAAAAATTGCAATATGCTCTAAGAAAATTATGAAATTTTTGCCAATACATACCAAAAAAAACCTGCCTACTCCAGCTTTAATGAATATAGCTCAGAAACAGACATTCTAAATGGTATTGACAGAAATTGTTCTGCACAGCACAACCAACAGCCAACATTAAAAATTTAGACTTGTGGATTCGATTTTTTTTATTTACAGTATGCTACAATGTGCTGACTAATATTTACCTCTAAAGCAATGCTCTTTCCCCTTACACTGGTGCCTCTGCTCTATGAATAGCATTAGGAAGGAAGTCTATCACAAAGTGGTAGTGTGCTGTGTGATAGCTGCATGAACTGCTGTTACTCCTCTCAGCATCATGTGACTGATCTGTCAGACACAGTGCCCACTATCAGACAAGAAAAATATGACATTTATACAACTACAGAAACACTAACCCACTCACTTTGCACTGCACTACTACTAGGGTATGCAACTGTACATTATATCACGCATATATTGTACTACCTAACTAAGAAGATCTGGTGGGGCCTTCTGTTATACTCTAAGACACTTAGGTGGGTGGATGTTTGATGAAATGAGAGTTTCAACCTGTCATCCATCTCTGGTTTATGCCGTCTTCTTACATAATTTAAGTAACACTACAGTAGGTACTGTTGTTAGGCGTGTTTGTGTAATGTATGCTCTTTACAAAGGGCAGAACATTAGTATGTTGCTTTGTTCCAAGATTTATTATTTATTCCCAGCAACTGCCAACTCTTCTATGCACAACAAATAAACTACAACCTTCAGTCAACAGATAACTAGGTAATGAACTCACCCTCCCATATATTGTTGCTTTACTGACACATGTTGGCAGGAAAAAAGAAAAAAGAAATGGCAAGATTTTTTTAAAGTGTGCTGACCTGCGTTTCTTTCCTGACCGTCTGGGTCTTCTATAGTTGGCATCACTGTTGGTGCATTGCGCTGGTTCTGTCTGTTTGTAAAGTAAATGGCCGCAGTTTCACCTTGTATTGTAAATAGATTGATGGGGCCCAGTTTAATCTGCTAATGGAAGGCTTATACCATTAAAAAAGGACAAACAAGAGAGGAGCATCATGAGCTGGAGAGCAGCCAGGATGAGCTGGTGCAGCGTTAGTCATCCAAATGAGAGTATAACATGAAGTCTCATGTGGCCCTTGTATCTAACCATACAGGTAATTTCACTTTGCAGGGGTTGTGAGATATCTGCTGCTAAAACTTCTGCTGCTACCTTGATACATTTGGGGTAAATAGAAATAAAACATATCTTTCTATGTACAGTGTCACAACTTATCACAATAATCCACAGACCTCATTGTCAGTAGTTTGATTGGATCCATTTCTTCTGTAGGAAATACAGTTACCCTGTCCTGATCGAAAATATGAGACCAGACCAGTTATACTTGTCTGTTCTGGAATCTGTATGGATGACTGCTGTAAACTGGGTGGCAATTGTTACTCTCCGAGAACAAAATGGACAAGACTTGAAGAGATGAAACGCTCACATCATTATCCAATCAATACTATCTGCTCTGACCTCTGCTCTCTGTCCTGTTTTCCAGTTGGCCAATATGATCCTCCCTGAGGACGAGAACTTCCTGTTGATTTTCCGCAGAGAAGCTCCTCTGGATAACAGTGTTGACTTCATGAAGGTAACATCAAAGACTGTACCAAAACATCATTATGTGATGTGACAATACGATAAAAAACAAGTTTTACCCATCAGTAATTTCAACTATTAGAAATATGTCAACTACAATGTGTCACTGATAGGGAAAATGAACAGTTAAGATTTAACAGTTTAAGTTTAACATTGAAACCACAAAGACTAAAGAGTAAATCACAAGTTTCATCACAATTTTCTATAACATTAATTCTTTGGACAACAATAATCTATTTGCTGACATAAAAAAAAGTTTGCCATGGTACAATTTCAATATGATATAATTCTGGGGCCTATGATTTATATGAGACAATATCACTAAAAATTGGGGCTGCACAATGTTCCAAAATTATCATATTGTAAATAATGTGAAAGATACTGTGATCGCAGTATACATTTCCATTTAAGTTGGATTGGTAATTTTTGCATTTCACTTTCACTACAATATATATATATATATATATATATACACACACACACACACACACACACACACACACACGTGTATCACCATAATGCTTTATTTATAATCGTATGTTGTGACACATTCAACCTTTACCAAAAAAATGTAGCTCCTGTTTTTATGACCTTATTGTCTTATTCATTAATGTTTTGATTAATTGTGCAGCTCTAGTAAATATCCTTTTGTGTATCTTAAAGATGACTATATGTGTAGATGTTTTCACTTTGCATCAATAACATTGGATCGTTACACCCCTAATACAAACGTATCCTGATAGGCCAAGACATACAGAAAATAAAGTGTATGTGACTGACGGTTGTTACGTGTCATCACCAGATTAACTATGATATGGGACTTCCTATTCACTGGTGTACATAGACATATACCATATACTGTTTAGTTGGGACTCAAAAACATGTCACACATGAGCTAAGTCGACAGATTAACCTAATTGTAACATAATTAGATGAAAACATTCAAGAATTCAAGCACTTCTTTAATTCTGAGCCTATAACACCAACAATGAAATAGATCAAAATTCTGAGAAAATGATAATGCCAGGTAAGACGAAACATATTAATATTTTCAAGCTTAAACATTAAAGCCAGACTGACCAGCAACAGGCCAACAAAGGCTTCTAACCTGACTGACACCAGTGCACAGTTTTAATGTTAAATTCACTGTGGTTCTATTTTACTTTAATAATGTCTATTTCAGGCTGTTTTTAAACGTAAGAATTATGTATTTTACACCTATAATACGTGTAATCGTGTAATATTTCAGCGCTACAAAAAAAAAACATAAAAGACTGACATGACCAGCTATGATGACACTTTTTATGGTGGCATTAAGTTAGCTGTATTCCTACTACTTCAAATGCACCTATACCCAATGCACATTGCATGTAAGCATTGTTGATCTGCCCTTTCCTGCCCGCTGTAGATATGGAGGAAGTATGATGTTGACTGCAGCGGCTACATTTCGGCTCGGGAGCTCAAGGTAAGCTTGTTACTCAGCAATGCACTACCGAAACAATAACATATCTCTCTTCTGTTCGAGGAACAACCATCAGCAGTGGCATTGAGACTGACTCAACCACTATTTCCTGTTCTGTCACACTGAGATATTTCTCTTCTTCCTCAGTACATGATGCAGTGTGCTTAAATGAAGTACTGTATACTGTGTGTAAAATGTGCTAGTTAATTGTGTGTAGTTGTATATCACCCACTGGATTTGATTGTTTATTGTCCCAGTTTGAGACAAACTTTTGTCATTTAGGCTTTCCTGAAAGACCTATTCCAACAACATCACAAGGAAGTGTCATCGGAGAAGCTGGAGGAGTACACAGACACAATGGTAGTTATACTGTTTTTAGCCAGTTGTTAAGGCAATCTGACAGCAAAGTGTTGACAAATAAGTTAAGATAAACCCTTTCCCCTCTTTGTGCAGCTGGATGCATAAGTCATGTTACTATTGTTGACTGTGTTACATCTACTGTGTGTCGTTGTGTAGAACTGGTTTTAACTGTCAAATCCTGCAATTTCAGGCAGCTTGCAAGTTGTAGTTTGTTTACTGTGCATTAATGGAGATGGCAAAATGGTAGGCAACAGCAGTCCTCAAGACATTATTTTTGACACATTTACCGTCACAAATAAAAGCTGTATAAAGATTTAAGCAGCTGCAATCAGTTATTCTGCCAAATGAAACTATTGGTAGGAGGGACTTTGACTTGCGATTTACAGTATTTTTGGGAGATTTTATGTGTTGCTTCAACTGCCAAAAGACTGAGTGACACAGAAGGTATTTTTTATTAACCTGGGTTACTTCTGTGGAAACCCAAAGTCTCGGATAGCCTATTCCTACTATTTCACAGATTTCAATGTGGAAGAACTGGGTTCACGCTTGATGTCAGATTGAATGACGAGCCAGCTCTAGAGTCACAGGTGGTGTTAGGGAAAAAACAGCAACAGTTCAGATGGAGAGATTAACAGTTGCTGAAGTTCTTTTCGTGTTTCTTAGTACATCTTCTTTCTCTTGCAGATGAAAATCTTTGACAAAAACAAGGATGGCTGTTTGGATTTGAACGACTTGGCCAGGTACTTCCATTACACAACAATCAACAAACAATACACAACAATCAGAGAGCCATAAAAGAGGGATTTGATCAAATTTTGCGAAATGCCATCTCAAAATGAGGGCTTTGGTAAGCCAGTTTGCATGTAGAGACATAAACACTGCATATGGATAAGACATTCTGATGTTGCGCTTCAGGTGTGTAGCGTGGGCTGGTGTGGGTGACGAGACCCAGCAGCAGGTCTTCCAGATAGCTAGCTGAACTGAATGGAGATTTCTACACCGCTTCTTTATTCTACAACATTTAGCATCAGCCACTTTGTGGCACTATTCAGTATCATACAGTGTTTCCTCTAGGATTTTTTTCAGCAGCGGGGGCAGGCTCTCCGGGGAGCCGTGGCGGCGTAAACAAATGACGCTTTTTAAAGGCTGAATGTAAAAATAAAAAATAATAACAAAAATTCAACAATAAAATAATAAAAACAATAAATAATAATTTCTTGATGGGGCTGTAATCAGTGGCAAAGTTTGCACCCAGGCTCAGAACAATGGATTTTTCTTGGTTTTTTGTAGAACAGCTCTAAGGCTCTGTTGTACGGAAATTCCCCAAGAGGTGTCCCGTTGATGCTCAGCAGCATACATGCTGCAAGGTGATCCCCCTGCAGCCTGTTTCTCAAGTCAGTCTTCACCTACAAATAGAAACAATAATTTTTATTATTTTTTTTATTTATTTTTTTCAACCCATTTAGGGTCCCAGCCTGATAGCCTGTGTTTCCCTTTATGTTTTTCTCCTCTACTCTCATCTCTCTCTCCTGCACCATCACTTTGCTCTCCTGCTCCTTCACTCGGCACTCCCCCTCCTGTACTCTGCTCTCCTTCACTTTGTTCCACTGCTCCTCCCTGTCTGTTACTTGTCTTATACGATTACATAAAACATTAACGTTAGATAATTTACACTCACGTCACATTTGATTACAAGTGTGAACATAATTTTTTACCTAACCATCATAATTTGAGTCAGTAAAAAGGCTAATGATACCTGACTAGCGCCATCCTCATCAGGTGTCTTTCTCTTCTTTGAAAAATATTTGAACAAGCTCATCTGAAAATGCAGTCAGCAGTTACATCATGGCGTGTATATCGCTTAATGCTATCAATTAGTTTACTCACGTTAGCGACACTGAGTTGAGTTGGCACCGGGCCCAATTAACTTAAGCTACGTAACCTTAGCTGGCCATCAATATTTTGCGAATGTTTATTTAACTAATAAAATCTATTATAAGTTTTCTTAAGCTAATAAGTCTACCTTTTCTCCGGTAAGTTGCACGCTATTTTCAAGCCGACACTCCTCTGACTCTCCGACCTGATGCCTGGATGCGAGTAGCTAATTAACGTCGGCACCAGTTAGTTCTGTTGGGGGGTGGGAGGGGGCGGTGGTATCTACCCCAAAGAGTAGATACGGAGCAAGATAGTTATCTGCCTCAGCACTCACGACACCCAACGCAGTGCAGGACTGTGCTGTGATGCGGCGGTGGTGTATTTGTAATTTAAAAAAAGAAAAGAAAAAAAAAAACGACATTTGAAGGAGCGGCGGGTAGGATTTAGGAGTGGCGGGCCGCCACTCCTAAATGAGTGTAGAGGAAACACTGTCATAGGAACACATAACTAAACTCTGTTAGTTTTGATAACAAAAACCAATGTTCTAAACTGTCATCAATTTTTATAGAAATGAACATGAAAATATGGGCCTCATATCACATATCTTCTCTGCCCTATAGTTTATCCTAAATTTCCTGCAAAAGAAAGAAGGCGACAATTCAATAACAAGAATGTTTTTGTCTTTGATAACTTGAACCCTTAAAATATGTATTTCTTCTTCAATAAGGATCTTGGCTTTAGAGGAGAATTTCCTGCTCCAGTTCAAGATGGATGTAAGTGTGTGCTTCATCTTATTCTTCAAAGTGGGAACAGACTTTTCAACCGTCTTAATTCAACTGTCTGTCATTTCCGCTACTGGGGATAGCAACTGCAAACCACTTATATTGATAATCTGCTAACTGGAGTGACACTAACCGCCCACTGGCTACCATGGAAATAAAGCACAATACTCTGTACTGTGTTTGTTTGCGCAATAATAAAAACACTTCCTTTGTGCTGAAAACGAGGACTTCATGTTCCCGCGAGATCCCACGACAATGGCAGATAGAATTGCAATGTTAAAGTCTAAACTTTTAGAAAACTTAAATGCCAGTGGTGTTTTCTGTAGCCTATACATTGTGCAATGAAAATGTACTTTGTAATAAGTTGAAGAAAAAAAAAATGTCCATTTCAGTTTAATATTTGGCAGATGACAACATGAATAAATCATGTTGCAACAGTTAAATAAGTTATATCTGTATTTTGTTATTTTTATTGAATTTATCTGCTCTCATATTCTCAATTTTTTAACAACGCCTCTCCTATTTTCCAAGGCCTGCAGCAAAGAGGAGAGAAAGAGAGACTTTCAGAAGATCTTTGACCATTATGATGTTGTAAGTACAATGACAGATGGAGCACAGATGATAACTGCCATTTCACAATTTTTAAGAAATTAAGGCTGAACCAGACTCAGAATCATGTCAGTGGAATCAGATTTCGCTTTTGATATATATTTGCAGAATTGATTATTCTGCAATTTGTTTTTTTCCCCAAGCAAAGTTTTACAGTTTAAGTTTGGGACCCAGTTCAGTGTGACAGAGTAATTTATGTTATTTAGTAAACGTGCTAATAGCACTAACAACAGATAGCCAGAGGCTGTGTCATATTAAGTTGCCATAAGTTGTAAATTCGCCACTTATATGCAGAAGAGAGAAGATAATGTTCTCTCAGAATCATACAATGCAGAGGTCTCCCCCTCTGTATTGCTGCAGCGGATGTTGCAGCCTCTACCAAAGAGTAGCAAACAGTCAAAAGCACTCATGCCGCAGTTAAGTCTGAAGCTATCTTAGTCGACTGAGGGGTCTCCGACTGATGATTCAAATCTCTGACTTTCTGGGGGCAGCCCTTAAAGAAACCATGTGAAAGTGTAGACAGTTCAGTGAACAACCTCTGAAGTATGTTCTGTTGCTGTTCTGAAATATTTTACAATAATTGTAGACATTTTTTAGTGGTATGGGTAAGAAAAGCAGTAAGGAAAGCTGACCAAAAGGTTGCAGGTTTGAATTATATGCTAGCTACTTCTAAGCCAGAGAGGAGGACGACAGACAATCACCTTCTTTAAACCTCTTCCTTCAGAGGCACCCATGGGAAGCTTTCCAGCCAGGGCCTCCACTAAACATTTTCGATCGCCAATTAATAACACTCTCAATTTTGCATAATATAATAGAGTGTCCAGAAGAGGACTCGGTTCAGCAACAGTGGGTCCAATTAGCTCCCTTACCTCTGTAATGAACCATAATAAAATAAAGCACCCATTATGTTGTCAAGTCACTCTCTGGGAAGATGAGTAACTCTGTCAGGCTCATTCAAAGTACAGCTCCAGACAGGAGCCAATAAGTCGGAGCAGGAATCACTGATAAGCTTCCTCTATTCTGTAAAATCATTTTATGTCCTTGTCCATATTGTCAAGTCATAGTTGAGCTAATGGCCTGGTTGGAAACATGTCCGGAGGTCAATGTAGGCCACCAGTCAGTCATGTTTCACACATAGGCTGCCTTTTCCAGCCCTTAAATTAACAGCATAGCAAGCAGCACCTTTGTCAAGATATAGATTTTAGCATTAAAAAGCTGTGGCCTCGTGGCAAGACGGCAATATCTTATTTTGGTCTCATTTGGAATGGCTTTTAAGCAAGAGCGTTTGCGTAACTGAAGTGAGAGGGAAGGTCAGAAGCATTATATTTTCCCTGCAAAGTGTCAAGTAGTGCTGGTGTACTTCAGTTTCTAATCAGACTGAGGGTGGACATTTCAAATAAATCCAGTGTCAGCAGCTATGTGATTAATGGGCACACACTCCGAGGTACTTACTAATGATATGACCAATGCATGCTGGGAGGTGTTCCAGCTCTACCAATAAACCAAAGGAACACACCCAGAAAAGGAAAGGAAGACAACTGAATGACTGAATAATGCAAGTGAAATACAAATTAGATAACATAATCCGCGCTCGTGTCTCTCTTTTTCTGTCTCTTTTTTGTTGTTCAGAGTAAGACAGGAGCACTGGAGGGTCCTGAGGTGGACGGCTTTGTCAAAGACATGATGGGACTGGTCAGGGTAAGTTTGCTGCTGTGTTTTTGCAATCATGCTTTCTGACATTTATTTATTAGTGTTTACAAAAAAATATACAATATATTCTATTTCTTCTCCATTTATTTAAAATATGTAGCAAAATCAAGGACAAATGTAATTTTGTTTTTTAAACTTTAAAAAATGGCTAGTAAATCTACCTTCTACAACCCTCTATGCAGCTACATCAACTCCGAATATTTGTGACTGAGAAATTGAGAATTATAAACCCTTGAGGATCTACTGTGCACACAATGTGATGCCACACCTGATTTGAATCCCTACTTTCCCTCTCCCTTCCTCTCTCTTCTGTTCTCTCCAGCCCAACCTCACGAGCTCTGAGCTGGACAAACTGCGAGTCGTTATGCTACGTCACTGTGATGTCAACAAGGATGGAAAGATCCAGAGAAATGAGCTGGCTCTGTGTCTGGGAGTCAAACCTAATCTTGGTTAAGAGATTATGAGATTGTTTTATGAATCAGTGTCACTGTAACTTTTGTGTAGTCAACAATAATAGGATATTGTGTTTTGATCCAGACTAGTCTGATTACTGGATTATCTAAGCTCAATAATGATGAAGAGATATTTGATCCTAAAATGATAGAAACATGATTTGACACTGTGTGATGAAAATAAATCAAATGACTGTAGATCTTCTATGACTTGAAATGACAGTGTTTTTTTGTGCATGTTGTAGCCAAAAGAAAAGAATGAGATGGGAAAGATTTTTGGCTAAAATGACTGTGTTTGTGCTCTTAGATTTGTGGAAAGCTAATGAGTTGTTTTTTTTGAAAACAGAAAGTTTTTATCATTGTATTATAAAGTTTTCTTCTTTTAGTGTGGTGCTAGAGTTTACTGGCTATGACTGATGTTCAGCTTTTCGCATGTTTCTCTGCCAAAGTCTGACATACAGTTTGTTGTAATTCAACTATAATGCGTTGCAGAGAAAATAAAGCAAAGATGACAATTGATAAGCATGGCGATTTTTCCTTTCTCTTTTTTGCCACTGTAATGTCACAGCTCTTTTAAATATACAAATAAAGTCAAAATTGAAATATACAGTACTGTACAAAAATCTTAGGCCACCATAGATTTTTTCTTTTAGAAAACATGTAACGAGGACATAATATATACATTTATTGCTTAGTCTCTTTATGAAGATACAAAGAATACAGAGAACATGTACAATGTTTTAAAACAGCAAAAAAGTCCAAACAAAATGTCTTCTTCTGACTGAAGTCAATATTTAGTGTGAAAAATGGAATCATACAACCATAACAAAAGGTAGCTCAAACAATCAATATTGAGATTTGGACATCTCTTGAATGCTACCTGGTGTGCATACACCAGAAAATTAATATTGTAAATCTCATATTGCCTGCTGTGTTGCTGTGAGTGTTCAAGGCATGCAGTGGAAATGGTGGTCACAGTAAATATTTGCAACTTAAGCCTGATGAGGTTGTTTTATTCTATAATATTTGCATTTTCTTCTATACTGTATACTGGTTGGGTTTTAGTGACTACTGACAAATAATTATGTATGGTCATTATGACCTTGCTAAAATAAAGTTCAAAGTGGCCTAAGACTTTTGCACAGTACTGTAAATATATTCAATTCTGGTTGCATTTTTTAAAGTGACTGATCTGATGATATAATAAACATATACATTAAAACAGATGTTGGTAGTCTTATTCCTATACATCTTTAATTGTGTCATTGAAAAAATCTCTAGAAAAAACCTTTGTATGAACTACTATTCATATAGTGTTCATTTACAAGTGTTTACAAGTTGGTACATTATTATAAGCCACAAATGTGTAGAAATTTTGAAGAATTATGCACATGTAAATTAAACCTTAAGTTAAAGTGGATAAACACAACAATTGTGCGTTTTTTGAGAGTCTGACATTTCCTGCAAAGCTAGTATTTACCAGAAGCAGTGTTTGGCCTGGAACTTTTTTCAGGCCCAGTGGTACACATCGAAAAACCCTTAAAAGACGCGATTTATTGGCAAGTTGGCTTCAGTACGATGGCACAGAGGATCCGCAATTTAATTATTTGCATTAAATTTCTGTTGACTCTGTATGTTAAAAATTTAAAACAAAGTGAACACAACAAGGAGAGGATGTCTGAACAAGCACACGTCACTGCTGCACTTAATCTTTCATGGCTTTGAGAAGCATTTCACTACAGCATAATTCTCCTAAATTTGCTACAGTGACACCTCTAGATGTCCATTTGCAAATTTCAATTAATTGGTAAATTTTTACATTGACTTTGACCTAAATACATTTCCTTGAATTCTGGCGATATCAGAGGTATAACCAAATGAACTGACATCTCAAATTTAGCTGGCAATAAAACCTGAAAGGTTTTTTTCTACACTGTTAAGTTACAAAATCAGTCCAGTAATCTAAACATAGACATGGCAGCCAGCTTGGATTTGAGCTCTCAAAATAAATACTTATAAATAAATAAATATCTAAATTATATTATATTAAATATATTAAATATAATATAATATTATATAATTATAGTCAGAATCTAAATCAGTATTGGAATGCTTTGTTTTTTGTTTTTTTGTTGTTTTTTTATTAGTAAGGCTAGTAAGGCATTCAATAATCCCCGCTTCAAGCAATTAAATTGGCTATCTGACAAGGCAAAGTAAAAGGTGAGACAAATTGCAGATGGTTATCCGCATCTAGCAACCTAAAGAAAACCTTTGCTTTGCATCTAGTTATGGAGCCCAACCTGTGTTTATTAACAACAGAAACATTGCATGAAACAGTCCACCTCCCACCTTCTTTTCCCTAAATCACTCTCTGTCACACACACTTACACAGCAGCGCTACGGCCAACCAAAGTCAGGTCTGGTAGTTGATAAGCATGTTGAAGCATGAAAAATATATCTGATGCCTACCCTGAATATCTGCAAGTAATTATCACTGGAAGCTTTGTTACTGAAAAAATGGTATTTGGGGGACAGCCCGAAATCTAATGTAATATAATTTGCCTTTGCTGACTGAAAAAAAAAAAAAAATTAAACATCTCATAAAAAAGCTATTCTCCTGGTCATGGTAGCTTGATATTCTGTGTGTTAACCTATATAGCTTCACAGATGTCAAGGTTAATTAAGGCCTTAACATTTGAAGAGTAACTCTGTGAGATGCAACAAGCAGACACGGCAAGTCTTTGTTAAGTTGATGCCAGAGAATGAAAACCTTAAGTAGATGGAAACCCCTTCGGCCACTAAAAGGCAGCTAATGGTGTGGACCTAAAAGCTTTGCTCTGCCTCAGGCTGCCTGATTGCCCTTCTAGTCACCACAAAGCTGCAGTGTGTGGTGTGATCTTGTCTTTATCTCTGTGCGTGTGTGTGTGTATGTGTTCATGCATTCATGTGTGTTCATTAAACAGAGAGCAAAACCTACAAACATTAAACTACAAAGAAAAAGAGACAGTACATGGTTTATTTATTTACATAAACAGATACACTTGTGTGAGTGTTTGCATGAGTGTATTGTGCTTTACAGTGAAGGGCTTGCGATTTTGTGTATTTGTGTGAGCAGAGCAGCTGCTACACAGCTGCCACAGAACAAACAGTTTCCCATTTAGGCTGAAAGCTTCAGCCCCCACCATATCACAAGCCTCATTAACACTGGATGGTTATTGTTGTGCTGGGAAAATGTAATGAAATAATATCTGATAATGACGGAAAGTTGAAGCACTTAAGTGAAGGCAAATCAATAACATTTTCTTTCAACTGCAAAATACTTAATTTTTTGATGTATATTATCTAAGTAGAAAAAGCGGTTGCAAGATGACTGTTTGTCTTCTGTTATATTTACTATTAAATTAATGTCCATTTTGGATGACTAACAGTGCTTCAGACTGTATCTGGACTATCATGTTTTAACTTCCGTGTACCAGTTTTTTTTTTCAATTTCCTGATTGTCAGCCTACAATAGAGAAGAATATATCTTAAGCACAGGAAGACAGGTCATTCTGTCTATTTAGCCCTGAGTCCTATTTTAGAGAAAATCAACCCTTTCTGACAAAAAAAATGTTTTAGCAATCTGTGTTTCTCCCTTTTACTAGTAATTTCCAGTATACAAAATTGTTTTCATTCATTCAGTGGTAATATGGCCCTTATTGAACTGTGGTCTCACAGTCAAACAGACCTGAAGAAGCTTTGCTTTGGGCTCCTAAACAGGTTATCAGGCACTTAGACTCAATCATTGAGTAAGGATTTATTTAGTGGTGTTCCATTGCTGTCACATTAACAAGTGCCTTACCTGGGGCTTTATAGCTCTAGTGTGTGATCTGTTATAGATGAAGCCAGGAACACAAAGACAAAAATTATGAGTTTGATTATCACATTTGATTCCAGGAAGAGAGAGAGAGAGAGAAAGAGAGAGAGAGAGAGAGAGAGAGAGAGAGAGAGAGAGAGAGAGAGAGAATAAACGTCAATATCATTTTAGGATCACATTGTTTGATGCTGCCCTCTAGTGGCCAGGCTGAAATGTTGCAGTCCTTCAATAAAAACATTGAAATTGGTTGAAATCAATAATATTGCAGGGCTTGACTGGAATGGTTGCCAGGTTGCCATTGACAACCTCTTTGTTACATTTGCAACAAAGTCCTTTGGTTGCCATCAGTGCTCAACAAAATGTTTACCCCAAATAAATATTTTTTTTCAATTTATTGCAGTAGTCATATTTAAATATTGGTGTTAAACTCAGAACCAACACCAGAAAATGCTGTGCATGCGTTGGTGTGTTTACTTGTGTGCACACAGTCAGCTGTTCTAGAGAGCAAAACAAATTAAGTTGTTAGACTGTAAGGTAAAAAGTTTGACTAACCCATCATGTCGGTTTTGTATCAAAAAACACTCCTCTAGTCATCTTCAGACAGAAAATATGTATAATACCACATCTTATTTGTACTGACCAGGACCATGCATAACTCGAGGTAAAGTGCAAACAGCCATGGTTAAATAATAGCTGGCTTGCTGCATGAGGCTGACATGTGCTTGTCTATGCTTAGCTGAGAATAATAGGTCATTACATTCATAAAGGCCGTGGCACCAGGCTCTTCAGAGGGGCAGACCACTGACCCCTGCTTCGTTTCTCATGTCTTTTCTGTCTTCTGCTTCTTTTCTCCTCTGGCTCCAGAGCATTCTCACTAAGTAAACAACAAATAAGAAAGGTGTTGTAAATTGTAACCCTTAAAAGTCATCCTCTGCCCTTCTTTAAGGTTGCGTTTCTGGCCCTCTCCTAGGTGAAACCTAACATTCCCATTCCCAAAATGCCAACGCCAAATGCAGTTCACGGGACCTATAAGCTGAATTGTAAACATAATTCACAATGTATGGATCAGCTAGGTCACTGGTTGCTATGGTTTTGGCCGAGCACCTCGACAACCTTTACAACAGAAGGTCAGTCTGAGGAAAAACATATGTTTTGGCAAAAGAACACACTGAAATTTGTCAAGCAATTTCAATTGTCTTTAATCCCTAATAAGTGAAAATATTTTACAAAATAAAAACAGAAGATTGCCAACAATCAAAATTCTTCAAAGTACTGCTACTCTTACAAGTCCTGAAATTTCCAGCAATATTAACTACATTTTTTTTAATTGTCCCAAATTTACTTTTTTAGGTGTGGTTTTAATGACTCTGGTTTAAGGCAACTGTCAATATAAATAAGAGGACAATAGAAAATGGAAGTCTACATTGTACAAATGTTAGACTCTGCTCCAACAAAGGAGCAATAACTACAGCAATAGTAAGACCTAATGACTCCTTTTAACAGTATTTCTGAAGCAATAATAAAGTGCGTTCAGGTCACACAGCACATCCACACTTACAACATGTAAACTGAGTATAAGGGGCCTGTATTTAGGATAGTGTTCAGTAAATAATGCAAAATGTGTGGTCATGGTGTTTTAGGTGTGACACCCTCACGTCTCTTAACTTGCGTCACTTTCTATACAAATTGGACTTTATTATGTGGTTGACAAACACTGCAGATTTACAACCATTGCCCTGAACAAAGCAGGTAGCAGCAGAACATGTGGGAATGTGCCACAGCCACTGACTTACACCATCTGGTAGATGTATTTCAAATACGCACTGATCTGAAACAAGCAATAAGCAACCGATCTGATATATGACACTTATGGAAAAGTTGTTCTCTAAATGCTTTGTATGAATCAACTGACAGGCCAAGCAAAATTCAGTGACAGTCGTTAATCTTGACATAAAGATCAGACTCCAAAGATCAAGCTGTGATCTGATCCTCCCTTCCAGGATGAAATGTTTGTGTTTCATCTCCAGTCAGACCTCCCTCGGTTTGTTCTGTTTTCCGTCCTCTCTGTGCACTGCTAAAAATAATACCTGTAAAAAAAATGCGGCCATAAATTTGAATATTTTTTGTTTGTTTTTGTAAGAGATCTCCCTCAAGTGGCAGCCATGTGTTCAGTTCTTCAACCAAGAAGAAGTTCAAACAAACATCACAGTGGAACAGATCCAGCCCGTCCATGGCTGCAAATGGTGACCCAAACTGAACACTCAACCAAGTGTCCTGTCAGAGAAGCTACGAGTCACTTGAGTGACAATAAATAAGAGATAGTGTTAGCCTGTGGTATCAATGGTAGTATAGTAGTAGTCAAGTATAAGAGGAATAGTTCCCTATATTTCCACAGAAAATATGGCACAACCTCATTAGTGAACTGGACATCTAATACACACAGATTTAAAGCTTTTGCACGCCAAGTTTATATTTTTTGTCAGAAATTGCACCACATTTAAAATTAAATAAACCGACAATGAAACTTAAGTCAGTTGTTAAAGATTTTGAACAGGTTTTGATTTTCTATGTTTTTGTCGTTTGGCAAAAGCCTTTAGAGAGTTGTTTATAAAATAAAGCAGTGAAGAAAGAGAAGGCAACATTTGCCTATCCAGAGATGCATACAGCGAATCATGATGCTTACAGCAGAGTGTAATCTCATAGCCACATAGTATCATTTCATAACTCAGGTAGCCACAGTGCCAAACAACAAATGCGAGCAAAGAGTGGCAACAGAAGGTCAGTAATCTGACAAACGAGGGAGCAAATGTTTCTTTCCAATTTGTCTCATTTATTTATTTATGCAATTTATGCAATAAATTGAACAATTAAACCAATCAGACCCAGTGTGCAAGGTTCTGTGCGTAAGCCTTTTTGACAGATGACAATTCAAAAAATAAAAAATAAAAATACAGACTTGGTATGCAAAAGACCTTCAGCCAGGAAACCAATTTCAAAAGATTCAGTGCAAAGAGCTAACCGCCTTTTATAGGTTAACACTGTTATTCAAAAGATACCTACCAGTTGCATGAAGCATCTTAGTCCAGAACCAATCTGAAAAATGCATGTGCACAACACAACCAAAAATGTTAGAACAGCATCTATTCCACACTGATAGGACAGACTTTTGCCAAGGCTACAAAATCCTAAACAGTCGGAAATGTTGATGAATTTTTGACTGGATAATGGAAATGAACCATCAAAATGCACTGTTAAAGAAAATCATATATATTGGAGCCTGACCAATATTAGATATCAAGATATCAACCACACAACTTCCTCCTCAACATGTACCCTGGAGAGAGGACAGGCAACACAAACAAACAAGAGACATAACTGAAGCACATCATTCTCACAGACAGGAGAATGAAACAAACACACAGAGGGAGAGACAGCAAGGGGGGAGAGAGAAGAAGAGAGGCTGAATTTCCTGGAGGATGGAAGATCCAGATCTAACATGTCGAATGAGGCACTGACAGCTAGAAGAAAGAGAGAAAGAGAGAAAGAGAGAGAGAGAGAAAGAGAGAGAGAGAGGTTGCAGAACGGCCAACGGTATAACACAAAGAGGCCCGAGATAAAAGAGTGACTGAGTGAGGGAATGAGGGAGGCACACAGCAGTGCTTTTGGGACACAAACAACATAGCATTACTGAGATGCCATGGCTTTCAGAAAGTTATTATGATTCTTGTCGGCAGGACAAAAGGGACTGTGACTATTAAGCTTACACTGCACATTGAGGATAGCATAAACTATCCTTTTGATACAACACCTCTAATTCTCTAATACTCCCACTCACTGCCTGCTCTTCAATACACAAGGTTTCCATGCCATCCATCTATCTGCTCTGACACAACATAAAGTGTTTGACATCTTCATGAAATACATCCTGAGATTTTCCCATAGCATGTGTTTTATTAGTGCAAGCTCCATATTGTGGCCATCCACTGCCACCCACCATAAGACACATCTGCCTCCATCCTGATGTCTCAGCTCATGTATAGTGGCGTGCAGCAAATAAACCCTGAGTGAGAGATTTGCGGTGGCCTCCCAAGCTGTTAAACCCACTGTCTGTCACTTGGCGAGAAAATTGAGAAAAATGAGGAGCACTCAAATTCAACCGTGAATCTGAGGAGGAAGTAGTGTGAACTGATGATGTGCATGGAAGTAAGTAAGGTGAAGAGACGGGAAATAGAACAGAAAAGACCAGGCACAGTTTTTTCCTCAGAACTTTTCAACTCTCTCTGAACTCAACCAGAGCCTCATATGAACTCAAAGTCAAATACAACCTGTCTCCAAACAATGCCTGCAGCAACATCTGTGATGCTTTAACTCACTAGTTGTACATCTCATTAAGCTGACATTTCCACTTTGTGTCTAAAAACATGGATAGATCAACAGTGATTAAAATTCCTTTCAGTCGATACCACATGTATTGTGGTCTGCTGTGGAGTTACGTGCCTAAATACTGGAAGCCAATGTTTAATGATCTGAAAAAAAATAATATTTGGACTACAGGAAATGCTATTTTATCCATGTGGAATTATTCAAGCTATTTGTCTGGGTTTCCTTTGGACGAGCACTGATCAAATAAACTCTGATCCCTGGTGCTTCAACTCTTTGATTTACTTCACATGTGACTCTGCATCGTACAGTGAATGAGGGATACACATCACAGAAACATGTAAGAGAATTAAATCTGTGCTATAATATGCATAAAAACAAACAGCACAGAGAGACCGTTTACCCCAAATGAACTCTTTATGTTCAGGAAAATATGATGCCATGCAGGAAATCAGCAGCTTGTCTACCATGTTGTGTATGCAATGATCAGACACAGATATTACAAACAACAATCTGTTCCTGTAATTACATCATACCCCTCCAGGGGCTCCAGTGCTAAATTTGCTCTATACTTTATACAGTTTAGCTCCAAATATGATTTGTCCCATGAGGTTTGCAGCTGCTGAATGCTGTTGGCTTGTACAGAAAGTAAGGCCACAATTAAGTTATAAAATTTAGGGGTTAGACATTAAAATGAACTGAGGAAGATCAGGAAAGCAGCAAGATTATTTATAATAAAACAATGCTATCTAAATAATTTACTTAATTACAAAAACAGCTTTTACACTGAATAGTACCAGGCAGAGGATTACAAGCCTCCCCGCCCGGATTTGATTCCAGCCCAAAGTTTTTCGACCAAAGCTTTTTCAGCTGTCTCAGACTGATGTGAGGTTAACTGTCCATTTCTTATTACACCTGCGGAAGCATAAATATGACAAGTTCCTGCAACACGCAACTTTGATTCATGTTTTTGTTTTCATTTGTAACTAGAACGGTGACTGACTCGTGGTTGTATGCATTGCAAATTGCATATACGGTGCATCCATGTCTGTGAAAACACGGATCACGAACACAGTGCCAAAAACAAGCCAAAAAGCTAATTTGGCTAATCTAGGGTTGGCTTTCACTTTCACTGGCAGTACTGCCTACAAACAGTACCTGACAATTCTTGCATAATATGCCTTTAATATCTGCACATAATGTATCTCAACTGAATATAACAAAACATGTACCATATGATGTTTTTTACATTTTTTCTCTATAAGTTCCCCACTGTGGGCAGAGGATGTCATGATGAAAGGGCCAAAGACCTTCCAGCTACTGCACCACACAGACTGTTAACCACAGGTTACTCTATTATTTTGTCACAAAAACATTAATGATGTCTGACTGTCGGCGTAAACTCTGAGCAAATCATGGTGAGCTCTCTGTGGTGGCGCTGTCTGTGTGGCCTGACCACTTGGCAAAAGCCTTGATGCCCTACAGCAGAGTCCAACAACAGCGAGCAGGCTGACAAGCACACTGTTAGTAGACGGCTTTTACTGAGTGATCTGTCTTTGTTTGGAGAAGACTGTGTCAAACCTCAATTTAAAGTGGTGCTGAGGCCTTTCTTGGAGAATAAAGGCTATTTAGGGGGTAAACAAAAGATGAGTGTGATAATAACAAAGTGTAAAACCTCAACACTGGTCTTACCACAGACCCCCTCTAGACACATGACAGACAGAAGAGCAGGAAGAAAATACAGCACAGGCTAGCAGGCTGCTGCTTGTCTGTTCATCCACCCCTCCTTCTCCATCTCCTCCATCTTTCTCCATTTGAGGCCACTTCCTCACCTTTCTACATCCCTGCCCCCTGTCTGTTTTCCATATGTTCCCCTCTAGTGTGGAAATATTTCACAGATACCATAAATGTGCGTATGCAGACTTCCCACCTCATTCCTGGGAGATATCGCACTTACTGTACCAAGCTGTCACGCATTAAACAAGCCTATAGCGTCAGGATAAGCGTGTTTGCAAATGTTCACAATTTAATCATTTCAAACTTTTGGATGGCCAGTGCAACAGGGTATTCTGTGAGATATATACAGGCAAAAAAAAAGATGGAAAGAGCAATCTTAGGTCATACTTTTTCTGCCAGAGTGACTAGGCCTCGCTGAGAGAAGGGGCATCTGATGCTGAGGAGCGAAGTAAGCAAAAGAAAGCTTAAGAGAGTCACAGGAAAAGCATTGTTTTGGGGGATTACAATCAAATGAACCAAACATATTTTAGAATGAAAAAATAGGAGAGGGAAACACTGCAAAGTCTCCAGCTGTGAAAAATGTCCTTTTTACAGCATTATCTCCAGATTTGTCTTACTCTTGAGCAGCAAACTGAAGGCAGAATTTGCTTTAAAAAGACCAAAGTAGTTGCAGTAAAGCATCAGAAATCCACACAGAGTCAGCAAACACAACCATCCTGTGAAAATTAACATTCTTCAACTTCCACTGGCAAACTGTTTGAACAGCACTTTATCAAGATTTTGGCAGCGCTATCCAGCACTCACTAAAATCACAAGTCATTTAGAAAGCATTTCTTAACTTTTTTCTCTAACTGGATGATGGAATCAATAAATAGACTCTGGAAAGAAATCCTGATCAAGAAGCCTTTGAGTTCTGGGAGCAAGTGAGATCTTTCATTGTTGAAGGGGGGAAGTTGGGAGGAAAATATGTTGGAACCTGCACCTGTTTTTTATTGTTTTTATTGTACCTATTGTATTGTTTTATATAGACTACTGTCTCTTTTTATTGAGTATGCTTTGGACCTTTTTGTCCTTAGTAAAGTCATTGTTGTTGTTCTATTACTATTTATTACAATTAATATTATTATTTTTGTTAAGTTACACAAAACAACTGGCTTCCCACCCCTCTAAAGGGGTTCCTGGGTGAGCCTGTTTAATAATTGGATTTTCATCATGTACCATTTCAAATTAATGCTCTGGATTTCCAACACTTAATACAATAATCTTTCCTGACAGCCCTGCACATCCTCGCAAAGCCCACATATGTGTATGTATCTGTTTTGGCTAATTAGACCTCCTCTTAGGACTGTGTGCACATGTCCACCTTCAACCTCAGCAGCTGGTCCAGTGAGTTTCGATTAAAACATCTGTGGGGGTGTGCAGGAAAGCCCACTTAATCTCTTGGGGGGGGGGGGACCTAACCAATACAGCAAAATAGCAGTGCTCCTACACCTTAAATACCTTACATCATAAATATGTATACAGTACATGCTTAACTATACATGACAATGCATTCATTTTACTCTTAAGTCTAATTTTAGACACAGCTATTATTTTATGTAAACACATGATCTCCAGATTCTCCTATAGCCACTTGGTCTATAAAAGAAACGATTCACAACAGTCAACAAAAAATAAATAAATAAACAAATAAAAAGTCAGTGGTCCAGATCAAAAAACACAAAAAACTGCATTACACACACTGTAGGAAGAGGTTCAATCACTAGCATCTCTGTCATCACAGAATTTCACCCATAACTGGACTCAACAGCACAATGCAACTTGCTTAATATTTATACTACAACATACATACATACATACATACAACAACATCCTGTATTTTTCATCCAAATCCATCAGTCTGCCACCACTTTCAACCTGAATTAAAGTATGCACCTGGCACCGACAAGTGGTATTAATGTGCTTAACACACACCGACTATCAACAAGCAAAACATTTCGCACAGAGCCAAACAAACAATTGCAGCAATAAGCCAGCAGGCTGTCTTACCTTGGCTCAGGTGTGCTCTCTGCCGTCGTCCTTTACAAAAAGTGTCCACCGTGGCACTGGACTCCAGGACAATGGACAAACTGTCAATCAAATGTCCCAACTTGAAGCCCAACAAGTGGCTCTCTGAGTTGCTCCCTCGTTTAGGGCTAAGCTAACGTTTTGCTTGCAGCTAGCTAGCATCTGGCGTTACAGTTTGTCATCTTCAGAGCTGACTGCCCGGTCTGTGTGGTCTTTTTCCAACCTCTGTGTGCTATTTTCCACTTTCTCATTGTTATTTCGTCAAAAAAAAACGTTGAATTTGGCGTTAAATGTGTCCCTTCTGTCGCTCATATTCACTAACTTGGGTGCCTTGGTGTAGTACGCTGCTGACTCGGGTTGTTAACGTGAGCCCGAGCAAACCAGCTGATGGCGCCCTGAGAAAATAAAAGCATTAGTATCAGAAACTGGTAATTTAAAATAATGCGTGCATTTTCCCGTCATTTCTTTCTGATAACATTTGTACATACGGTTAGAATAACTATTTGTACATTTAAAAAAATATAACAATAGCCCAGTGATAAGATAATTTCGGCAGTGCACATTATGTTGTTGTTTTTTACATTAACCACTGGAGGGTAGAAAAGGTAGAAATAAACAAACTACAAACCATATTATCCGCATTTTACCTGTGCAAATGTAATCAGTAATGTAGATATTTTAAGTACTTCAACAAGGTAATGTAACTTTTTTTTTTTTTACATTTGATGCTTCACTGACAAATGTTTTAAACTGGGCAATGAAGCTGAAAAATGTCAGGAAATAGGCTATGCCAAAAGAAACCATTCCTGTATACTGACAAAAAGATGTAAAGGAACAGAATAAACTTCATATGCTACATATAAACTTTTACTGGAATGAATATACTTGAATGTAACCCCTTTGTAATCACCAACAATTTGGTTATTAACCGTTATTTAATCACATTAATCATAGTTTTTTTTATCTGACCCTTTGAAACCTGAGCAAATTGGCTTGATTTCAAGAAAACACGAGAAGAAGGCAATGAGCAACAAAAGAAGAAATGAACACAAAATAATTAAGAAATTAGTAAAAAGTAAAAGAAAATATCCTGAAAATTAAAGAAAAGAAATTGGGAAAATAATGTAGGCAAAAAAAACAAGGTAAACAAGACTAAAAATTATTTCAAAAAATAAAATAGTTATGTAATATAATTTTAAATATGCAATTATGATGATTATATTTCTTCCCTTGCTTTTTTCCCCCAGACATTTTCCCTAGATTTAAAAAATAAATAAATAAATAAATGTATTAACCTCTCTCTCTCTCTCTTTCTCTCTTTTAAATAAATCAACTAGTTTCTTGCAATTTGGGGAACATTTCTTACTAAGTTGCTCATTGCCCCCTTTCTGTTCCGGGATCCAGTCAGCCTCATCCCCAAATCCATCCATGTATCTCTGGTCAAACCAGATGTGTTGACCTCAGTGTCATTCCCCCAGCTAATTTAAGCTACTAATGAATCAAAGTTTCCACTGTGTGCTATTTTAGGAAGCAGTTACAATCCTACAGGGAATAAGAGAGTTTTTCAGTGTGACCTCCCAGGCAGGGCTTGGGGAGAGAGGTCAAAGGGTCACCACCCACTGTCAGTAAGGGAACCCCCAGGCCCTGTTTAATAGCATGAACATCAGGGGTTGCAAAGGGAATTCCCAGTTAGGATACTTAAGTGGGAAAAAATGAAGTGTATATAAGCAAATAAGTCAATAATTAATTAAAAACTGTAAAGGTATTTAATTAACAATGATCAGTTATAAAATTAACTCCATGCATATATCAAATAACAAATATTTCTTGCAGAATATTAAACTGTAAATGCTGAAACCACTCTGTTTGTTTGTGGTTTCCTCTTTGACAGGATCTCACAATAAAATGTGACTCTCTCATCTTCCTCCAACACTCTGGGCGATCTCTCCGACATTCCTTCCTGTTTGTAGTCATGGTGCCAGCAGGACAGCTCCACTATATAAAGTCCTCCTCTCCCGAGTCCTGAGCCAGAACGACAAAGAGATCACAACCTTCTGCTACACCACAGCTAGAGAGAAGGGAAGATACAACCCCGGACTAAAGGACTCATATCTACTCTGATAAAGACAAAATAACACTTTTTAGACTGCAGATATTTTTGAGTCTGCTCTGCTTAACAATAAGATGACCAGTCTGACGGAAAGAGCTCTTTTTGTCTTCTTTACAGCACAGGTAGGCACTGCAACATTTACCAAACATTTTCATTTAGGTATTGTTACACCAGATACTTTTTGTATAAAGAGGTTTAAGATATTGAACATTTTTTATTTTATAAACAAAAATGTTTTCATTGTGGAAGCTCAAAATGATTTTCAGATTATTTCAAAATAAGAGATTCTCAAGACAAAGTTATTTTTTTATTCTCACACGAAACCTGTGCTATTACAAAGCATAACACGTTATATTAATTTGCATAAATTGCTGGAAACATGTTTTTAGACACTCAACAAGTATTACAAATGAGTTTCACTGAGCAAGTAAGTGTTATTAAGGTTTATTGAAGTCACTGATTGCTAAAAAAAAAAACCCAAAAAACAGCTTTTGCTCTACAAATAAGGATATGTAATATTTAGTTTCACTAAAAATGTATTTTTTTAATGTTCTATTTAATTCCAGTTCTCAAGACCCAGTGGTTTTGGTTGGATTAGAGACTTTCAACAATGCATGAAACACTAATTTATTTTCTTTCCCACCCAGGTGTTTACGCTCGCCTGGTCCCAGGTGTGTCCTCGGAGATGCCAGTGTCCTAAGGAGCCCCCCATGTGTCCCTCTGGGGTGCCTCTAATCCTGGACGACTGCCTCTGCTGCCTGGTGTGTGCCCGTCAGAAAGGGCAAGTCTGCTCTGATATGAACCCCTGTGACACACGGAGAGGTCTGCAGTGTGAATACAGTGCAGACGTCCACAAGAGGACAGGTATCTGTACCGGTGAGTGGACAAAGACCTTCTTAAACACTTAATGCAGTATTTCAAGTACACAGTAAATGTTCTGTTAGTACAAAAGGGAATCCTGATGTCAGTTATATCTCTTGTGAAAGACAAATTAAAAACCAAATATAAAACCACTTTTCCCTATTTTGTCTCTGTCCTCCAGCTCATGGGGGAAATGTGTGTGTTTTGGACGGTTCCGTCTATCAAAACGGCCAGACCTTCTTCCCTAGCTGTAAGTACCAGTGTATGTGCCGCGATGGGCAGATTGCCTGTGTGCCACGCTGCAACGTGGATGTGATGCTGCCCGGGCCGGACTGCCCCATGCCACGCAGGGTCCAGGTGCCTGGAGAGTGCTGCGAGAAGTGGGTGTGTGAGCCCCAGGCCGAGGCCAGTGCACTGGGCGGCTTTGCAATGGCAGGTGAGTCGACCGAAGTAGAGTGAGATGGGATGACAGGGATCATATATATGTACAGACTGATACATACAATCAACCAATTCCTTTTTGACGTTAGTGTCACTGTAGTGTGAGATATAAAGTTTAAAGGTTATGTACATTTCTGTGACCTGATCAGAGTAAGGGAGCAGAAACCAAGGAAGGAAGAGGAAAATAGAGCGAGGGCTGAGAAAGGAGGAGGAAACACAGAGGAAAGAGACAGTGTTGACACTAAAGTCTGGAATGTGAAACAGCAATGTGATACTTCACTCTGCAGGCAGCTGAATCCAATCACAATGCTTATAGGTTTTCTACAATGTCTGTTGCAGATGATTTCTCTTTCTAAGAAACTGTCCACCTGTGTGTCCCTTCAGCTTATCGTCAGGAGGAAACGGTGAGCTTTGACGGTTGGGATCCCAGCCTGAACTGCATTGAGCAGACCACAGAGTGGGGCGCCTGCTCTCAAACCTGCGGCATGGGGGTGTCCACCAGGGTCACCAATAAGAACCGTCGTTGTGAGATGGTGAAGCAGAGCCGACTGTGTATGATCAGACCGTGTGATAACCAGCTGGACCAGACACAGCTGACACAGCTTACACCAAAGGTACTTTTAGGGTAGTTTATTGGGGAACTACTTATGTATGAGTTTCCTCATGTATCATTAGATGCCAGTAGCATAACCAGCTGGACTTTCCTCATAAAAATCACTCATCATAATAATAATAATTATAATAATAATGATAATATCAACAACAACAGAAAGCCAAACAGTCCTACTGAACACACGCGAGACTAGGGAACTAGGGAAGATTTGTGGGGACAAATACAGCAAGATGCAGGACATAAAATGTCAATAAACAAACAGACCAAAAACAACAAAAGCAATAAAAGCAACAAAACCCTAAACAGAAGGACATTTTAAAAAACATAAATAAAAAAATAGGTAAAATAAATAAGAAGAATGACATTTTTTATAGATATAGTGCACATTTATTCAGTGATTGGCTTCTTTTCCTCGTACAGAGAGGCAATAAATGCCAGAAGATGGTCAGAAGCGACACAGCCGTCCAACTCTCCTACAAGAACTGCACCAGCGTCCTGGCCTACAAGCCTCGCTATTGTGGCTCCTGCACAGACGGCCGCTGCTGCACCCCCCACAGAACCAAGACCGTCGTTGTGGACTTCAAGTGCTCCAACGGTAAAATAAGCAGGAAACCAGTCATGGCGATCCTAACCTGTGCCTGCCACAGCCACTGCCCCCGAGACAATGCTGTGTGGCAGCCATCAGAGCTGGGATACAGCGGTTATCGGTCATAAAGTCACACTCGAGGGACAATTCATTTTACCCAAAACATGAGTTGTGGTAAATCTAAATTTAGATTAAAACAGGTCTGTCAACATATCAACAAGGAAAATAAAATCATACATGCTTATTATGGCCATAATCATACTTGTATTCATAAAATAAGAATTCTCTTTTGGTTGAGATCACAGAGAACTAAATATCTCTGTATCTCCTGGAGCAAGATTTAGCTGTGTAGCCTCCTGTGGACAAATAAGTGTCATTTTTGCTACTATTAAGTAGAGTCAAAGCACTTAAACCTTGTGATATATTGATTCTCTCCACATCTGCAGATTAGGTGGCGCATATGACCAACCAGTAAGAAAAGACGTTAGTTGGACAGTTGTTTGTTGGTGTTCTTACTTGGAGGAGACTGTAAGAGTTAACTTATAACAGCCTCCATTCAAGAGGCAAAATAATATGACAGTGCACAGATACAGTACAGGGTAGAGCAGACATAAAGTAGAGTCACTGTTGTCTGAAGCTTCCAGAAATACTCTTTGATTGACAGTCAGGTTGGCCAGTCATGAAAAAAGATATATTATTTTAGACAAAGAGCACAAAACAATAGTGTTTTGTTCAGCCCAAATCATGACGAGGAACACTTCAGCAAAGCAAGTCAGTGGCTTCAACTATGTCCTCTTTCAAAACAAATTCAAGCACCTATTGTTCTGTGACACACCTTTATCTAGAAAAAAAACTTTGAGAATACTGTAAACCCTTTACTTTCATATTGATAAAATAGAAAGAGCAACAAGAAAGCAGACGGAAACGTAGGGTGATCCGTTACCTTTTAGTGGCACTGCCATGGAAATTTTTCAACTATTGGACACATTTTTTAAATAACTGGACTATGTACTTTGACCTGGTCCAAACAAAGGGCTCAACCTATGTAAGAGAGGTCACTGTAGTGACTTTGTGTCATTTCTAACATCTGCCTGAAATCTTACCCTTGTTGTAAAATCCATAATGTCTACGCTCCCATTTATTAAGGCTAATGTGTGATGTTTTTTAGATTTAGAATGGATTTTTTGTTTTGTTAAAAGTAGTGCACATCAACAACAGCTATTTTTGTAATGACAAAAGTTTTGTAAATACTTGCTGTATAGCTTGTTTGAGTGTGTATCAAATACACAGCTTTAATCTGTAGTAATGTAAACATGAATTGTATATATTGGTATGTGGTATTGTTTTGCTTACGACTTGAATTATACTGCTTGTTGCTGTATCCATCTGAGTAATACTGCAAAACTCAATGTTTGAAAATAAATTTGTATTTTTTGTATCAAAGTTTTAATCTCTTTTTTTCATATTCATTTCATATTCATCATATTTTTGCTGAAAGTATTCTTTTCTCGGATGATAAAGGAGGTAACGATTTGTGTTTAAATGAGAGGTAGCTTTGGGTTGACTTGTTTGGATGAATTGAATCAAGAAGGTATTACATTTGAGATGTTAAACTGCAGATAACAGAGGGACACGGGAAAATAAGCATAATGAATAGATTGGAAAAACGCGGAAGCAGTGTTCATGACTAAATGATAAATGAACTTGATTTCTCATACAACTGGTGCCTCATGTTGTTTGATGTGTGGCAGAGATCCTTGTCCAACATCACACTGTTATGTTATAAATGGTAACATGGATGTGTTATGTAGGTTTTAGGTCAGTCGAGTGTATGTAAAGTGTTACCTAATACTAACAAAATGGTTGCTCCACTTTATCGGAGACTTAACACGTATTATGCCAATAAAATAACATAAAAGATGATCAAATATATTGAACCACAATAGAATTAGATGCCAATTTCCCTTCCTACAGCCTATATACCTATATAATTTCTTTTCTGAGAAGTGAAAACACATCACGCAATTTTTCCACACATCTGCATTTTTGGGTAAACTTCTTCCTCTGGATTCAGGATGTTCACATTATCACATGGGACTCGGAGGTTACCAAAGCCCCGAGCCCCATGACAGTGGGTGGTGATCTTTTGACCTCTATCCCTGAACCCCACCTGCAGGGTCACGGTGGAAAACCCTGTAATGCCATGTGGGACTGCTACTGACTCCTAAAATAGCTCCTCACTGGAAACTTTTGCTCATCAGCAGCATGAGTCAGTGGGGGACTGACACTGTGGTCAACACATCTGGTTGCAGCTATGTTATGGTTTCTGCGGAGCAGAGGTGTGAGGTAATACTATGGGTTAGTTATGCTTGTGGATCTGGGATTTTGAGCTTATTTTATTGTTGCATTGTCTTAACATACATTATGTTAAAATTACAGAGCAAGCTAGCAAATGGAAACACAAAAAGACGAACCAAACCGAGCAATTTGTTGCCTGCTTTCATTAGCCATGCTGGTGACATGGCTCTAATCTCTCCTTGAGTACCACTTCTGCATGTTTTAGATCTCTCCCTGCTGCAACACAGCAACAGCAAATGATCCAACTCATTATGAACTCCTGAAGCTGCTTGATAAAAGGCTGATCACTTAATGCTGTTTTAGGGGATAACCAAAAAGCTGTTTCACAACCACAATTTGTTCTTATATATTGCAGCTGTGAGTACTGCTTGTTTGCTTTGTGCATTGTTTCTTTATGCATTGTGGGAGAACGGTGTCCATCAACAGCATTTCATTAAATCCTTAAAAGGCAAATGTAACACGACTACAAAAGTAAACCTCAAACTGGAGTGAGATAAATCTTGGCTTGCCTATTACAATATTAATTTTTGTATTATTGGCGGATTCCTAACTGATTTTGAGATGTACAGTATCGTAAAACTTCAATCTAAACCGGCTTTATGGTTGCACTGACACTGTATATGTTGCTGCTGTTTGATACTCAACTGATTCAGTGAGCAGCTGCAAAGAAGATCATCTCCCTGAATGATGTGCTGAGTGTCTGGATGAATGGTTGACTGACCACTACTGACAGACTTGCAGACGTACTGACTGGCCACCTGGCTAGAAAAGTGCAAACATCAGAACATCTGAGGAACCGCCAAGCTGCAGCTCAAACCTCAGACTGAGGTGTTTTTAGGACATGTTTTCTTTGACGCCTCCCTGTCTGAGTTATAGGATGCTGCATGAATACTGTGCAGACCCGAAGTGGTCTCTTTACACATTTTATAACTCAGTTCATCCTCTGAATTACTGCAAAATAATGTTGAAGCTGTTTTTAGGTGCGAGTGGGACTGTGAAAAGACAGACAGCACATGAAGGTGTACCAATGAATGGCTAACCTGCCCTTCTAAAGCCTTGATTCAGTGCTGCTCAAACAGTTTGGTTGTCAAAGAATGACAGACTTCACAGACTGGCTGTGTTTGCAACTGAGTGGTGTTTTTTTTTTTTTCTAACACCGCTTTTTCCAACAAAGTCTGTCTCTCTCTTTGCTGTTGCTCTATGAAGTGAGAAGATATGTAGCAATCCGATAGTTAAAAGTGTTCGACTGACAAACCATGGCATTGCTCAACTTTAGAAAAATATTGTAGAGTAAACACAACCTATGTAACGTCAGACGCAAGATGCAATACACAACACAGAGTCAACAG
This sequence comes from Plectropomus leopardus, assembly GCF_026936395.1. Classification (NCBI taxonomy): domain Eukaryota; kingdom Metazoa; phylum Chordata; class Actinopteri; order Perciformes; family Serranidae; genus Plectropomus; species Plectropomus leopardus. Next base: position 15,381,793 of record NC_142186.1, read on the forward strand.
CAATCCAAGCACTTGCTAATAATGACAATGCTAACGTGTTAATGCTTATCATATCCCCTCTAATACTGACAGAAGCTTATCTATGCTCCCGGGGCCCTATGTTTTCCAGCTCAGTATCTTCTTAGTACAACTCAATAAGGAGACATTTCAGAGGATTTTATGTTGTCAGCAATGTTTTTCCCCATACAAATGTGTAATGAATGTTTCCTTGAGTCAGTATGTTAAAAACCACCCACCTACAGCTTATAGTCTACTGATGTTATAGTCTGTAATATCACTTTTTTCTTTTCTTTTTCTACTAGACTAGACCCTTGGGTACACAAGGATGACACCATATTGGCCATTAGTTTAGCCTGTTAGCAGGCTAACATCTGCTAGTTAGCAACACACAAAGTACAGCTTAGGTTGATGCTCTTCTGGAAATTTGTTGTCAAACAATGACATGATTTATCACACAGTATACGTCATCATTCACAGTACAGAGAGAACAAGGATTTACACCAAAAGATCAACACACAGTGGTTCGTCACAGGACACTAACAATGTGATCAACAGAGAGTGCTACTCATTATGATATGATAAAGAGAGAGATGATGATGAGAAATGGAAACTCCCATTACAATGCATATGTCTGATTTTGCAACATATTTCACCAGAGAAATTGAATCTTTAGACCTGATGGCCCGAGATGAAAAGTCACGGAGCCATTACAGTTGTCACAATTATTACAATTACTCTCGAGACTGATTGTGACACAGTTCATGGCGATTCATCCAAGACGAAGCTCTTGTCTTATACTTCTAGCACTTTGTAAGCTTATATATGTTATTATACAGTATGTAATCCTGCTACAGCGATATATTATACACTTTATTAAGGACATATAGGCCGATGACTTTGTGTAGTGGTTCCCCATTGCGTCTAAATTTGTGTTTAACACAACCTTTGATTTTTAGGCTCAGGGTTCAACAAAGAAGAATATTTCCTTGGTCTGAACTGATGTGTATTTATCCCTATCTCAATTAAACAGTGAGTGTGGGCTGCTGTTTGTATGAAGGGTAGATAGATTGCTCCCTCTAGTGGGTTATTTGAGCCCCTGTCACCATCTTCACTGTGGTCACAGATATGACATCAAGAGATGACACAACCATCATTTTTCATGCAAATGTAAAATTTTATGTAAATTGATTTTTGTATTTAAATACTGATAATTCAGCACCAAACAAAGCATTCATAAAAATGTTCTAATTACAACTTCATTATTGCACATTTATCAACTGAACCTTGATCAGTTTGTTACACATGATTAAGTGACAGGAAGAAGATGCTGGTTTTTACCCTCTCTGCGTCTGCAAGTATGTGCATCCATCACCGAAGCAAAGCTTTATCTCTAGCAAATATCAAAAATGTCTTTACAGAGGAGGAAAATCATTATTTACAGTTAAACTGAGCTCAGCCAGCAGGTCTTTAAAGATGCAAAATGTGCATAAGGTGGGCATACTGTGATCAGATTTTGCTAGATTCAGACTTCATCACAATCTGTTTCAACTCTGTCTTCGTAAAAGATGATGTGATGTTTAACTTCAGCACATGAAAATCAGGGCAATGACAACAGTGACAAGGCACAATGCAGCCTTTTCAAGTTGTGACCATAGTCTCAGATTCTGCACTCTCGTTTGCAGCCTCTGTGTCCCGCTGTCATTCTCTGCGGGCCTGTAGAAGAGGTAAATCATCTCATTGAACTTGCAGCCAGTGAAAGTGTAGGCCAGGGTTGCAGTGTCTGCATCACAGAAGGACACCGATCCATTGTCATAGTCTACAAACACCCTGACTCTCTCAGGTTTTTTTATCAGGAAGAAGTTGGCAGGGATTACTGGATTCTTGCAGTTATTGTCAGTTCCCAACCTTATGACCCAGTTTCCATTGCTACGGTTAGGTACGAATGTCCTCTTTCCACACATCAGCTCTCTGACTGCTCCTGAACCCCAGCTCCCTTCAGCCTGAACCTCATGATACAGTCTTCCTTTACAGAAGTGCCTGTTTCCTTGAACAAAGCCATCAGTGTTGAAGATGTCTGGAATCCACCAAACAAGAGGAGTTTGCATATGATTCAACACCAGACTTCTAGCCATTACTACTTCTTTGCTTTTCCTCTTGGCCTGCACTGCCGCTTTTGTTTTTAGAGCCTTCTTCCCATGCTTACATTTAATTTCCCGAACTTTTGACTTTTTTGTCCCCATCTGAGCCCGCTTGTCTACACACGCCTTCTCTAGGGGGACTGTATCGTGAGCGCTATGTTCTGTGCACAACAGACAAACACATGTCTGGTCACTCCTGCAGAAGAGCTCTAACAGCCTATTGTGCTTCTTGCATATTTGATCCTCCAGGTTGTGCACAGGATTGGTCAGTTTGTGTCTCTTTAAGGCTGCCTCTCTCAGATGAGGCTCTAGGTGTGTTTCACAATAAGAAGTCAAGCACACCAGACAGGTTTTAGACGCTTGGGACTTGTTGCCAAGGCAGTAGTCACATGGCACCTGTCCTGGTTTGACTGGGGAATTATTGGCAGCTACCTCACAAAGTTCCTTAAAATTCTCCACGACCTCCCTGAATCCGGTGTTGACACAAAGTTTGAAGCCTTTGTTAAACTTCTCGTTGCACAGTGGACACTGATACTTCTCTCTGCCCTCCCAGTGCCTGGTGATGCAGACCTTGCAGAAATTGTGTCCGCATGGAATAGAAACAGGGTCGGTGAAAACATCCAGACAGACGGAGCACAAAAACTGATCTTCAGAAAGGAATCTGCAGCCGGTGGCCATATCTAGTGCAGAGAAGAGGTTTCAATGCCATGAACCATCAATGATAATGTTTTTTTTTTAGTTTTTTTTTACCATTTTGCACAAAAAAATAAATCAATTTACTATTTATATTAATTTTATATAAATTTATTATTATTTATATAGCACATTCCTTTCCAGGTGGAAGCACAATATGCTGAACAAAGGATGAGGTGCAAGTTGCAGGCTCATCAGCTGATCATAAAAGCAAAGCAAATCCACAAAAATCAAAATAAAAACTCATAAAATAATAATTAAGATGAAGAATATACCACTGAATAATACACAAACTTGTAAGTCAGAAGTGATAAAAAATGTCAAAATTAAATAAAATAAACAATAAAATTAGAATAGGTTTAATTGCTAATTAAACAACAAAAACAATATATTAAATACTGGTGACAGAATGTGACCGAGGCTACTCTCATCATGCTGCTAACATCTGCTGCAAAACATTTCATGAACATTATTCACTAAAACATAGTTATCAGCTATCAGCCATCCCTTCATCTGGAGGCAAAAACAGCAGGTGCAAATTTCACTACATGAAGTATATAACTACTTATAAGTTTTTAAAAAATCACAATAAAATCAAGTAAATGTATATTAAGCAGAGTATTTTAACTTTACCTGCTTAGATGCTCTGCTGTCTCTCTTTGTGTGCAAATGCATTAACTGAACAGTATTTACCACCTAAAGTTTTATCTCTCGCTAAATGATGCAATCGTGCTTCTCTTCCCCGACTCATGCGCCACCCATCTGCTCTTACTATATGACATTAACCCCTTATGGCATGGAATATAGCATATAGCATAATTTGATAATAAAGTCAATAAAGAACCCTTTAATACTGCATGATGTCACTGATGTCAGTTTGTCTGTGTGTGTGTGTGTGTGTGTGTGGGTGTCAATGTAACTACCAATCCACTAAACCAAAACAACACTGACTCATACCACAGCAAGCATCTGTGGTCAACCCAAACACTACAACAAAATCTGTCTCCACATTACATCAGTTACTGAGAAATCATTTGCAAAGTCTCTGCTCTTAAAGGGTTAACATGAAAACAGTGATACTTCAGTGTCTTTGGAACAAATCGAATCATTTCACAAACGCTCTCTTCGGCAAAATTGCTGTTTAGTTTCTGTTTTATGTTTCAAATAGAGTGAAAACGCGCATGAATGTGCCTACAAGTTTAACTCTCAATTTCATGAATCAACAATGTAATCTGATTACTTTTGGTCACATGTCGCCTGATATGGATTATGATGCTGAAGCTATGCATTGTATTTCAACCATGTCATATTGTGGTGCTACCAGCATGTCTATGATTTTACACGGATCATCTTGTGTTTAAACTTGATGTGAAATACCATTTAACAACCAACACACTTTTTCAAGCAACTTCAGAATGTGTTATTTGTGTCATTGCTTCTGTTTTTTTTTTCTACCAACAATTAACAAGGATACCACACCACCTATTCTGTAATCAGATGAATGCACATCTAGTGCTGTAAAAAAAAACAAATAAAAAATGAAGGGTATCTACTTTTTGATTATATATTGTTTTGCTTTGATAGGAAAAAGTCACATCAGTATTTAAGTGATCTCCTCAGGTAGCAGTCGAAAATCAGCTCCTGTGCTTGATCCGCACAGGATCTACTCTATGTGAATACACCATCTGTATATATAACCAGCTGTTGGGACATCAATAACCACTGCCTTTCTGTGTTCATAGCTTGATCTTAGACATGGAAATTCATTTCAGGAAGTCTAATGATGCCAGCAGCAGCAGCCAAAACAAAGCAGCTGCCAAACCAGTGCATTCCTGAAGTGCTGGTGTTTGGCTCTTTACTGTGAGACTCTCGTAGCGTCAAAAACCTAATAAATAGTGTGCAGGTATTAAACATTATGTTTTCATTAGTTATATCTAAACACAAGGGTCATAGTTCAATGGAAAGATAATAGACAGGAGAAATGAAGAAGATAAGTATAAATAGGAAAGTAAAATGTATGTAACAGAATATGTTCAAGGATTTTCAACTAAAGTTTGACTGAAACAGTGTTTAATTGGGAAGTGATTTAAGTTTTTCTTCCCCACAGCTTGTTAGTGGACTGACACTGTCATTCAGACATCCAAATTACTGCATACCACATTTGTGCTCTGAGAAAATATCTACAGTCTGCCTTTCTTTTGAGGAAACATTTTGATTTTACGCTCTCTTTTTTTGTTTCATACTAACAACATGTTTCTCTCACATGACTCCATCATGGAGAGCATCAAGAAGCACTCCTTGTTCATGCATTGCAGGACATCCGTCACATCTAACACCGTTCTGCCTTATCCCCTCCAATATTCCCACAGTTGATGGCAACTGTATTTGCTTCACAAATGGTTTGTACTAGTACAGATCTAAGCAGTTGTGGAAGTTGTGCAGTTGTTTGACAAAGATCTCTTTGACTGCCTGTTCCACTGATCAACAGCTGGTGGCAGTAAGACACAAAGAAGTCTGCAATGTGCCAACAAAGGCAAAAAAAAAATTAAAGTAGACATGGATAAAAACAATGCAGGATGAACTGGCTTTGTTATCGTCATGAGGAAGTAAACGCACTCAGTGCCTTTATTAGACCTCAAGCGCGCACACAATGCATTTTGGTGAGAAACACTGAATGCAAACAGAGCTTTTTGTTTTGTGAACTCCACAGAGCACCTTAAAATCCAGAAAGAACCATATCTCATAAAACTGCCATCTTTGAAATTGGTTGCAGTGCTCCTCAGCAAAGCGCCACTCTTCCCTGATGACTCCAGAAAGCCAGTTCACAGACTGACATTACAAACCTCTCGTGTGCTCGTGAGTTTGTGTGCGAGTACAACTGCCTGCAGCTGCTCCCTGTTGCATTGAAAAAACAAAGTGTGCCGTCAACGTGCTATAGGCTGATGGAGGATTAAAACAGATTCATTAACAACCTTTAAATACCATCACCTTTAATAAGATTGCATTCTGTGTTTGTTTATTTGTTTTCAAGGTCATTACCACAACAAAGAATGTACATTTCGTCTAAAAGCTCATTTCCATATAAAAGTAAAAATCAATTGTAGCTCCTAAACCTCATTAAGCCAAAGTATTCTTAGTATATCTGTTCCAGTCTCTTTCTTAAAATAACTCCCGGCTTTGGTGCAGCTCAGTTGTAATGATCCATTAGAGTTTAGAGGGCGGGGAAGTGAGCAAGCTTGGCTGCTTCATTGTACAGCATGCCTGTACTATATTCTACTAATTAACTTAATTAATTATGACTCATGTATAGAAACATAATATTAAATCATAACTTAAGATAACTGCCCTTATTTCTCATAACATATATCCTTTAATATAGGTTCTCAACTCATGTTTGACCTTCTTATTTACAATAAATAATATTAATAAATAATTAAGTATTAATGCAATTCATAGAGCAAAAATATTGTTGCTCAGTGTTAGAAAAAATGCAGGTCATTGTTGCCTATTATTAATAGCCTGTTACCAAGTCATACATTCATACAGTAAAATAATGACTGTATAAACACTCAGGGGCAGCTCAAAGGGCTAACATTGTGCCATACACACACACATATTGGTTTCTCATGCCTCCTCATATGTTGGACTCCCAAACGTACAAATTCTGAATCTTTTTCTAAAAAGGATAGACAGAAAAAATCCCCATTCATACAAAAGCCACATGTATGTGAAGAGGTGAATCAAACTCTCTTGATGAGGCAATTCATTGTATTTTTTAATCACAGACACATCCATGTCTGTTTTTGGTTATTAAAAAAAACAAAACATTAATTCAATTCAAACTTTATGGAGTTTGAATGTTCTATGAAATGCCTGAACCTGGAGCATATTTATCAAAAACAAACAAATTAAAAAGGCTGTATGTAAAACAAAATTGTACATGTCAATGAATTACAAAATGTTTTGGGTAATTAAGTAAAGACAGTTAGTTTGTCTTAGCTGCCTAAAATTTTCACATTTTAAGATTAAAAAAGGATTACTGTTGTGTGTCCAGAGTAAAACAGAATAGAATAGAATAAGTGGAACAGAACAGGACATTACACAATAGAATCAAACAGAATAGAATAAGTGCAACAGAACAGAACATTACATAATAGAATAGAATAGAACAGAATTGCACTAGGGTCGCCAACAAGACACCCACAATAAAAAAAAATCATCAGAAAATATCACTTAATACAGTAATATAAGTGCAAAGGTTGATACAACTACATTAAATCCTCCCACCATAAACATATTTTAATGCAGTCTGTTTTTATTTTGGTTGCATTTGGTACACATGACCCTTGTGTATGTTTTTGTTTAGCAGTGCAAGCATCCCCGTGGTTTTACGGCTATGCCATGACAGATCTTAATCCTCACAGACAGCAGTTTAAAGTGTCACCAGTAGGTGTCGTAGCTCTATAGCTGATAGATCAGAATGAAGCCGTTTGTTTCTGAAAGCAGACTGTCATGCTTCAGAGTGATGGCTGTTTAAAGAAAATGCATATTTATAGATCTAAGTGTTGTTACATCCAACAAGATGTAACTTCTGTGCACTTGAAATACTCTCTGAAGTCTCAGCAGCTGCTGCTTGTTTTTTTTTTTTTTTTTTTTGGTCTCCTGTCATCATGTTCTGGTGGCTGACTGAAGCTGCTTCACCGCTTTTGTCTCCATCTCCTGCATCCCTGTCAGTCACTCTCAGGACTCGGACCCCTATCATTGCCACATGGGAGTAGCACTGGTTGCCCCCTCGCGGCCTGAGTTCACTAATCTGAACTCTGAACGAGCCTGCAGGACTGACAGGGTATGTAGATGTCCTTTGGGAAAATAATAATGGCGATGGAGAGCAAAACCTCGGAGGGGGGTCTTTCCATGTCAGAGCTTCCTAACAAAACGCTCTCTCTCTCTCTCTCTCTCTGAAACATCAAAACAGGCACAGGCGCATTCCTGTGCGCGCGTAACCGGCGTGCAACGTGAACGCTTTAAGCAGAGAGGGTCTCAGTGGGAACTTGAAGACTGGAAACTCATTTCTAGTCATAATTGAGATTAGTCTATTTAATGAAAGATGTTTTAAGATAGACACCATAATGAAAACATACAGTTTTCAGTCACTTCTTCATCTTCACGTGGCCAAATGACGCGAAAGAAAACACGAAATATGTGTTAATTTACTTTTAAGGCTGGTATATTGACAAATGTATCTTAACATCACAGTATATATCATTGTGTTATCAAAATGATATGAGTAAAACTGATGACTTAATTGATTCTATAAGTTTGTTGTTGATTCTTGTTTAACTCTGCATCAACTGTCACGTCTCAAGCGTTCAGGGGAAATGATGAACACATTTTGTGCATGCAGGATCTGGAGATGGGATCGGCTGACGGCGGGGGGAGCAAACTCCACCCAGCAGATAGGATCTCGGGCAGGCGGAGCGGGGAGCAGCCTTGCGCCGAAAGGGCTCTGGCTGGTTGGTCGGGACGCCTGACAAGTCCCGCAGAAAACTTCAGAGGGGCAAAGTCCAGCCTGCGCGTGAGGGAGACGGCGTGTAAGTTAATGTGTGAAAGCGTGCCGGGAACTAAATCACATGTCATTTTAAAGAAATGCTCCAAAGATGGCGGTGGTAATAGCGACGGGAGTTTCAGGTGCCTCCGGAGTGCAAAAAAGTGGATTTGTGGAGGTTTTGGTGCGGGAGCGGTGGCACAAAGTTTTGGTCAACTTGAACGAGGAAGCGCTCACGTTAAGCTGCGAGGAGAGCTGCGTTAACGACAACGTGATCGACAGTGTCAACTCCAACGGCGTTACCAACGGATCCTACCTTGACAACAACAACGCCAACTCCAACAACTGCCCCCAAAATGTGCGCACCGCGTTCACGGACCTCCCGGAGAGAGTGCCCGAGGCGATCGCCAACAGAAAGCGGTGCGTTAAGGTGACCAAGCAGGAGATCGGGGGACTTGGGATCAGCATCAAAGGAGGGAAGGAGAATAAAATGCCCATCCTCATCAGTAAGATATTCAAGGGGCTCGCAGCGGACCAGACACAGGCTCTGTACGTCGGGGACGCCATCCTGTCCGTGAACGGTGTGAACCTGCGGGACGCGACCCACGACGAGGCTGTTCAGGCGCTGAAACGGGCCGGGAAGGAGGTGACGCTGGAAGGTAGGCAGAGTGTGAGTGAGAGCATGATAGAGGAGATGGAGTGTGTGGGTCAGGGAATCCCAAACTTTTTTCATTCCACGTACATGCCCTCAATTTATCCTATGAAGATCTTATCTTAGGAAGCAGTACCTGGGGAGATAAGAGTTAATTTGGGCTGTGCAATATGGAGAAAATCAATATTACCATTTTTTTGCAAAATACATCCTTATTGATATTGCAACAATATTGTATTTGCCGTGCTTTCACAAAATATTTACATTTTTTTTTTTAATATATATATTACTAATTAGCAGTAATGTGGATATAATGGCTAAGTGTTTTAAGAGTAGGGCTGCAACTAACGATTAACTGTCCATTAATCTGTTGACTAATCAGCTAGTCGTTTGGTGAAAAAAATGTACAAAGCTTAAGATGATGTCCTCAAATGTCTTCTCTTTTTGTCCACATTCCAAAGAAATTAATTTTACTGTCTTAGAGGAGGAGAAGAAAGAAAGAAAATATTCACATTTTAGAAGCTGGAATCAGAGAATATTTACTTACAAAAAAAACCCCCAAAAAACCTCACACCATCAAATTAGTCAGCGATTAATTTAACAGTTGCAACCATAGTAAAGGCAATTAATAGAGCAAGAAGTTCAGAAAAAGACATCACTTTACTGTAATGTGGCCCTTAAAAACAGAAAAAAACAGCTTATACAATATTACAATATCCAACTTTTAAGATTATATCTATTTCATATCACGATATAAATATATTATTGATATATTGCCCAGCCCTGAGTTAAGTGTTTGTGAATTTCGGCTTCATTTTTACCGAGACCCAGTATAACCTCACTCAGAGATCCCTAAGGGAACTCTGGACCTTAACATGCATGGGAACCTCATCCTTCAGCGAGGCTGAGAGTTTATCATCCCTCATGGCTGCCAATTTCCTAGACTGGTGTTGAGCGTTTTTTTGCATATCATCCGGCAGGTCAGTCAATGGTCCTCAGGCCACAAAGTGCTGCAAATTTCCCATTCTACCTGCCAGTTGATTGCATTCACTTTGCATCTCAGGCGCAAATCACTCCCTGATTAGAGGAACAGAATGAAAAGTAGCGGGGCTCAGAGTGTTGAAGGAATGAAAAACCCGGCTGCAGGGAGTGATTTTCTTTCCATTAAAGAAAGGAGGTACTGTCTAATAGCAAGAGCGAAGAACAAAGGGTGCTGTATTTATTGCCGCAGCTTACATTATTCATATCTCATTTCATCAAATTTGTTTTGTTGTTCAAATATAATGTCAAAGTTTGTTGTCAACAAATGTATTTAATTTACAGCAGGAGGGGGACAGAAACTTTACTTAATCCCATATGTCAGGGTTGTCCAAATCTTTCTTAATAGGGGCCAGATTAGATCATGTTAAAATACCTGGGGGCCAGCTGCTTCTCGCATCATACGGGTAATTAAAAAAAGTCACAGTGGTAACCGTTAGTTTGCTTATTTACTGTCTGTTTATGAAAACACATCAGTTTCGCCTACATAGTTCCTACTTGGCGCATGTCCACAAACTGTCTGATTGTCCTGCCATCATGAGGTGACTGAAAATAAAGGGCTATTTAAAATCAGTCCACAATTGGCCCCCAAGCCAAATTTTGGACATGAGTGCTGAATGTAGTGCAACTTTGCGAGACACTCAAGGTTTAGTACATAGGAAACAGGTGACTAACTGGCTGCTTATTGCACAGAAGCACAGTTCAGATTTCTAAGGAAGCAGTTATTATGCAACCAGAGGTGCCATGGGAGATTCATACAAGGTCGAACTCTTATCGTCTCTTTTCCCCTCATGTTCAAACAAATCCAGCTCTACATCTCCTCAAGTGTCTCTCTCATATACACACACACACAGACACATATGGAAAGGCACACAGACCCACTTGCTTTCAACTCAGTCATGCGAGCAGTGCAGCCAAATTGGTGTTGTGCAGTTGTTTTTAGCCAAAAGTGAAGATGAAAATTAGGCTGATGGCTGGCAGATTCCACTCTGAAGGATGAACATCATTTTACTCCCATAACACACACACACAAGTACGCAAACATGCACACACATTCACACACCGGAAAATGTTGCACACAAGTGCCCACTTCTGAGTTTTTTTATTCCTGTTCCTGTGAGGACTCATGGACCCGAGATAGTAAGAACAAAGTGTCTCTCGCTCTCCCTCTCTTACTCTCTCTCTTTCTCTCCCCCCCCCTCTCTCACACACACACAAACACATGTGCATACTCTCTCAAACACACATACGCACTCTCTCCAACTCACATACGCATACACATGCATGGTGATGATCCTTCCCAAGGGGACACAAGGGCTATAATACTGCAAAGGAAAAATCAGGTCCCAGCTGAAAACTTAGCAGATAAGAAAGAAGGAGAGAGGGAACAGAGCGGGCGGAAAGAGAGAGATGGGAGGGTGGTAGAGCTGAAATGTGAATTTAATGGGGAAAGTGCTGAGAGGGAGAGATAGAAAGAGACAGAACAGAAGGAGAGCTAACGAGGGAGGCTAAGAGGCTGATATGAAGACGGCAGGGTGGGTTAACTTAAGGGTAACAGAGAGACAGAAGTTCAACAGAACTGCAGTTTAACAGAGATCATTCGCTTTTGGCAAAGCAGCTAAACAGAGGAATAGCACAAAGTGAAAAAAGTGCATTTTCAAGTCCTTTCATGGATTTTTGGGGGTGCAAAAGGTGCGTAACATGTGGCCAACTTTCATTTCAAATAATAAGAATGCCAAAAATGAGTGATTTACTCCTACTTTTATTCCTGAGTGTAAGCCACCCTCTAAGATGGAAAAGGAGACTGTTACATGAGGAGGGAGAAGAAACATCAGATTCAACTCTTAAGAGAACTTGTACGTCTCCTGGGAGAGCAGTGTGCATCTGTGTGTGCACCTCCGTGCAATTCGTCTGAGTGTGTATGTGACAGAGCTTGTACGCTCTTCTATTCTCTGTATTTTAATGTAGCGCTGACAAGCCATCTTGGAAACTCATTAGGATGATGGAAAACAAATTCAGCTAAAATAGGCAGCGACCACTCGCTCCAGCCTGATGCAGGCTGTAAGAGGGCAGCAGATTGGCCCCATGGTCAAAAACTGAGAACACTGTGGGTGCAAGTCCCAATGTCAGAGAGCATCCGCTTTGTTAGAGTGTCCCCTGAGCGAGACGCTGGCTCTCTGCTGGCTCCTTTCTGTGGCTCAGCATGCAGTCTGACAAGTCAAAAGTGAATTTCTCTTTGTGGTCAATTAGGGTTCTGCAGCTGTGCCACAAAGCTGCTATAGAAACCCCATCAGTGCTGTTAAGGAGGGTCCAGGGAAGGATCTGCTATACACAAATAATTTCTTTTGTTACAACCTGATGGAAAACAATAAGTAATAGTAACAAGTGTGTGGTTGTACACAATATTGCCACTTTACAGTGTGGAGCTTAAACAGTGCACTGCAAATAAAGCCATTAGATGAGATACTGAAGTCCACTTGGAGCACAGCCAAAAGCTGGGCATGTAAGATTTGAGCCTGGGTTGTTGTTGTTTACTTCCAAAATCCCACAGTACAAGTAAATTGTCTGTGATGCAAAACCAGTGCTCACAATGCCTCTGTTCACACTGTGCGACTGGTCGTAAAACCACGATCTCAGTGCTCAGACCATATGGACAAAATAAAAAATAAATGGGTCCGTCTGTCCCTGCGTACTGCTCTGGCTGTTGACAGTTATCCATAAAGATTTGTTTGAAAGCTCAGAGGCTGTGGGAAGGTATAAGTATTTGGTTGTTCATTTTTTTTAGGTGATGCAGGCACAGAACAAGCAAAGGATGTTACAAAGTCAATAATATGTGGGAGAAAAGAACAATTGACAAAACAGACAAATAGGCATAATGGCATGTTAGCACAATGCATATTGAGGCTGTTGAGTGGCTCTGTGTGTGTGTGTGTGTGTGTGTGTGTGTGTGTGTGTGTGTGTGTGTGTGTGTGTGTGTGTGTGTGTGTTCTGTTGGCCAATATGGGGGTGTCTATTACAGATTTGCACAAAAGTTAAGGGATATTTTTGAATATCAATAAAACACAATTGCGAGATGACTGCGTTTCCATCGAGTGATGTTATGCAACTTCTCCTCTTCGTTTAATTTCCAATACATTCTTCACAATAAAAGCCCCACATGGTTTTTTTTTTTCAATAACTTTCATTATGAAGCAACCAAAACAGGAAATATCGTTTTTATCTGCAGCGACTTATTCTGCCTTCACGTGCTCCTTGGAAATATTTTATTTATAGTAATTATGAGTTACGAGCACATGAATGGCCCTCCAAAGTCGTAAAAATGATTGGGAAATTTTGATGATATCCGAGTTGCTGACTTGTGACATTTGTGTGACAATTCAGGGCAGCAGAAATGGCGGACAGTGGAAAAACAGTGTCAACAAATGACAATAAAAAATGAAATATTTCTTAATTTTGTTCCTATAGCTATCATTAACTTGTAGTAGTTACACATTTTAGTATCTGCAACTATTAGCTGTAACAAGTAAGCAAACTTTTAATTATAAAGAATGCCAGGCGAGTATACTAACACTGATAAAAAGGTTCATTTATAACACAAGTTGCCAACTTGACATCATGAATGCATAAAAATGGTGGGCAAAAGTCAATGTTTGGTCAATGGTAAGAAACCCTTGTATTTGTTTATGTATTAAATCTAAATTTTTAACTTGCATGTAAAAACTGTTAAATGGAATTTTTGAGTACGTCCAGCCAAATCAAGATAGTTTTTTTTCCCCAAGTAATTGGTCAGCTCTAATGCCTACATTACCTATAATGCAACTCAGTTCATTGTTACCAAGGCAACTGCTGGCTTTTATTTACATCACAGTGCAAAGAGTGTATTTAAAAAAAAAGATTCAATTCTAGCACAGAATGAGATGTTGCAACTTTTTAATCTCAAATCTTTCTTAAAAAGCAACATTGTTAATCACAACTCAAGTAGATAGTCAAACTTTCACGAACACACTCGACACGATCTCCCCTGCGCTATATTGGTTAGCATCTCTTCAGCTCTGAAGATAAATAGTAGTTGAGCACTTTATTTCTGTGATAAACAGAAGTATTTTTCAAAGAAAAGCTTTCAGTGAGCAGAACATAAACTGCAGCCAAAATCCCGACTCTCTTTTAGAGTCGTACAGCGACAACATGGATGTCTATAAGGACCAAGAAGATGCAGACTGCGACATCATCGCCATGAGTGTAAGACTACAGGCCATCACTCAACAGCTGGAGACCCTTCACCAAGATACTCACACCATCAAGAGACAGTTTAGGAGGTGTGAAATGTTGGATGAAACATTCGATGCAGCGAAGGCAGAAGAGAAATCTGCGAGGAAAATATGCGTCTGCCTTCAAAGACAAGTTAGGGTGCTGACGGACAAGGTCCAGCATCAATGCACTATTTATGATGCGTACCAAAAAATGCAAGTGTCAAATTAGTCAATGGACTCTCATCATCAAACTCTGCAGCGGAGCATTGAAGACCTCAAGGCAAAGATGAGCACCTTTGGTGATGTGCATGCCGGATATGAAGCTGAAAAGCAAAAAAATGAGGCGCAAATGAAAGCACTCAATGTCTTCTACAGAAAGAAAAGGAGGAACTGTGTGCAGCACTGCACTTACAGGAAGAAGCAATGCACCATCAAAATGATGCCCTTCAGCAGGAACGCCAGGATCTTCAGGAAAGATCAGACCAGTTAAAGATCTTCAAGGACGAGTGCAAAAAGACATAGGACCGAATTGCCATTTTACAAAGAGAAAATGACAATTGGAGGCAGAAAATCCAGGATGTCAGTGAAGAGCTTCAGATGAGAGAGGACTGTAAGAACAAGCTCAGAGATCTGGAAGCAGAAGAGACAGCCCTGATGGAGGAAAGCACAGTCCTGAGTGCAAACCACTCTGAGGTCCAGAGAAAGCTTCACAGTGAAGAGGACTGGAAGCACATGTACAACCTGCTAAAGGAAAGCACAGATGTCGTGAGGCACACCAACATCAAAACTGCTGCAGAAATCCAGACTTTCAACGACAACCTCAACACTCGAGTTATGAAGCGTTGAAGACAGAGAAGAAAGTTCTCGCCAACGAAAACGACACTCTGAAAAACCAGCATCAGAAGCTGGAGAAAAAGCTCTCAAAAGAGAGAGCTGTGGAGGAAAAAAACAACCCGGTCCGAGATCCAAGACCTGGAGGAAGACAACACCACTCTACGAGGTCAGATTGAGGTCATTTGCAGCTCTCTCCAAGGCGAAAGCTTTTTGACCAGCATATACGATTCCCTGAGAGCCGGGAAAAAAGCCTTAAAACGCCAGAATGAGGCCATTCAACAGGACCTCCAAAAGCTCAAGAAAAAACTGGACAAAGAAAGAGCTCTGGAGGCGAAGTGTGAGGTGATGAGGGAGGAGAAAGACAAGGACAGCAAAGAACTGGACGCCCTCAAACAAGAATGCTCATCTTACCTTGCTCAGGGGCCACTTTTACAAACGGACAAGACACAGGAGGCTAGTTGCAGCCACACTGTGCAACCAGTCGCTGCAGCCCCGCTGCGTAGGCCAGGCATTCACATGGGCATTTCCAGTTTGAATGTAGTGAAAGACATCCAAACTGTGGCCCAAATTCAGTGATTTGTTATTGCATGGGTTTTCTCCGGGCACTCCAGTTTCCCCCACACAAAAAAGAAAGACAAGGTTGTGTTCAGTACGTGGCCTCACATGCTACTGTCCAGCCAAAAAAACATTTCTATTTGTTTATTATTTGTTTATTTTTCTTATTGTTATTGTGGGTTTTCTCCGGTTTCCCCCACACAAAAAAAAGACTAGGTTGTTACTGTTACTGTTGCTTTAAACTGTTGCTGAAAAACTATTCCTATTTGTTTATTATTTGTTTGTCTTTGTTATTGTTTTGCAGGTTTTCCCTGCACACAAGCTTTTTAAATTTGGCAGTAAAAAAATAAATATAAAAATCATGTAACACATTTGTTGTAAGTGTCAAATGTAAAAATATGGATTGTAGTTTCCTTGTATGTCTCTTGTCATCATGTACTGTCAGAGGTCAACACGGTGAAAATTGTTTAAATCACCTTCATGCCTGATGACCTTTTCCCAAGAGTTTCTTATAAACACGGTTTTCAGACGTTCGCTACGGGAATTGATTAATTACCCCTGTTTAGGGTTTTTGAGAACCCAGTTGTAAAACAGAGTCAAATACGCAGCTCTATTTGCATTTATTAGAGTTTTAAGGATGGTTTGTTTATGGTTTCTGAGCTTTTCTTAAGGGGAGTTAGATCTCTGGCACCGAACTAACCCAAATTATAAATACTGCCACTATGCCAAAAACCATCCTCTACGCTTTAAAATCTGTCAATTACTTTTTTGCAAACAAAAATATAAATTTCTTCATGCATTGCCCACATATAAAACTGAAATGTTAAACACAATAATCAATTATTTTGTGTAATAATAGAAAGTCAAGTTGGTGGTGAAGAGAAAAGTCACATTCATTTTCATACATGTACAAAATATCTCCATGGCTACAGAACTTTGTTACACATGGGGAAATCTGTGCGCACACAGTTCTTTCATGCATGCAGAAAATATTTCTGCAGCTACAAAATATTGTTACAGCCTCTTCAAATACTTAGAAAAGCACTGTATAAGAACTTTTTATAATAATTATCATTATTTTTATAAATCATATGTGCGCACAAACCTTTTTTATACATGTACCAAATAATTCTTCAGCTACAAACTTTTTTTTCATATTCAACTTACATGTGGGCACAAATGTTTGAGTGTGTGTGTATGTGTGTGTGTGTGTGAGAGAGAGAGAGAGAGAGAGTGCGTGCAAGTGGGTTGGTGAGGTAGAAAGGAAAGGTAGGTATTAGTTTGTTTGCTAGTGGAGGTACAGTTCACAATAATGTAGCAGTAGATGTCACAAAGAGAGCTAAAAAGTCAATTTCTGCAAACAGTCTGATAGTAATCAACAAACTAGCTGTGTATCAGCTACACTGTATGATTAAGAAAAAAACAATGGTGGAAGTCAACTTGAAGCTCTACTTCAACTGTCAACCTGACGCCGGCTGAACAAAATTTTTGACTTGTCAGAAACTCATTCAAACATCTAATGGCCGGTCAGCAGCAGTTGATTAGGCCATGATTGGAGCCTGCTCCCCGCTGTACACTGCATGGCAAACAATGCCTTATAAAGCTGAAATTCGGTCTGACTCTAAAATGAGTCATGCAGCTCAAATATTGGGTCAGAAACAGGTTCAAATTCTACAGTGACCAGCAATCAGGTGACCTTTACTTGGTCGCTTGAATAGAAAGGAGCCATTGTTAATGTTGAGAAACACCTGTGCTTTTTTAGCTGTGACAAGTACAAATGTCTGCTGTGAAAATGGCTTTTGTCACATTCCTTGGGTAGGAGGTTGTTTGGCAAACTGTCAGCACATCCTGGTCCTACAAGAGAGCAGCTCCAGGCCACACACGCTACCTCAGTATGATTCAAACAAAGTTGTTGCTGAGTTGTCCAAGCAGTGTCTGAACCCTGTCTCCCTTCAGGTTTAGGACATTAGACTTAGAGGGAGTTGTAGCTTTGAATTTTTTGCGGCTTCTTCAAAGCAATCTGACAAGCTTCGTGCAGCGATTCGCATCTTTCACAGCAAACATTTTGACATGTCATAATAGGAAAAGCACGAGTTACTAACATCCTCCATTGAAGTGTCCCAGTAGGCAATGACAGAAACCTTAAAAGTAAGGGAGATAAGAGA
Source organism: Plectropomus leopardus (assembly GCF_026936395.1). Taxonomy (NCBI): domain Eukaryota; kingdom Metazoa; phylum Chordata; class Actinopteri; order Perciformes; family Serranidae; genus Plectropomus; species Plectropomus leopardus. The sequence goes on from NC_142186.1 coordinate 15,399,663, forward strand.
AATTCAGACATTATTTTTTGCTTTTTTCTACTGTGTCATGTCAAAATGTCTTACATAAAAAAAGGCTAATGGTCAGGTGTGTGGAGGAAAGAAAGTATACAAGATTCAAAAAAACTTCAAAAAGGCCCAGCGTTCTTAGTCATTAGATCCTGCCTTCTCTCCCAACATCACTGTCCCATAGAGAACCTGTGAGACACCCTGGATGGTAACATCAACAACTTCATAAATCCCTGGAGGATGAATCAGAGAACCTTACGGGCGTCAGCTGTGGCTGCAAGAGATGGTCACACAAGGATAACTGTTCTTAATGTTCACAGCTGTCTCCATTCTGTCCTCATTGCACATTTATTCTGCTCCCATTGTTTTCATTTTTGTATTGTTTTATGCAATGGTGATAGAAAATCCAGTCCAACCATGGGGGTGTTAAGTCTGTTTTGCCTCAGCATGAAGACCAATTTTATTGAGATAAAAAGAGATGAAAAGAATTCCTTTGGAGAATTGTGTCACTCAGTTCACTTGTGTTTACAATTAAAACTGGATATAGGCCTGCTCATGTGAAAATGGTTTCCAAATTTAGATTACGGAGCATTTTAAAGCCAGATGGAAATATAAATGATGTCTACCCCACACTGGAGCATTTTTGTATTTTGCTGATTTCACCTGTGTGATCGTTAATAGAAGGCTGAACAAAACCCTCCCAAGGTTTGGTTGCTGCTAAAAGGCTACACTGATTTTCACTGATCTCATAGTATAGGTGGTCAGTAGCCAGTGGTGTTGAGAATACTCAGGGCCTTTTTCATTTTTACTGTAAAGTGCTAAAACGTTTTGTGCAGTTTTTTTCCCCAGTAACCTATATTTTTGTAGATGGATACTTTATGTAGGTGTGGAATGTATTAAATAACTACTTTTGGAAAATAACAGCATACACAAGGAATGTGTATGAGAGATGATCCAATAACTTTGTTTGGATCCTGATAGTGGTTAAGATACCTGAACTTGCATATCCGCTGATGTCAAGGCCTACTGATACGATACCAAGATATTTAACATTTAAAATAGTAAACAGTTGTGTAATGGCAATGTTCTGGAAATCAATTCTTCTTTCCTGCTGTAAAAAAGTATTTTTTATTTGCTGTAAAGTTCAAATTGCTGTGTAGGCTACTGTTATAGAATGGCAAAGTGGAACTGATTTCCAGGAAAACAGGTGTTTTATACGGGTGTGAAGAAGTAAAAAAAACAGTGTTAGGCTCTAAATGAAGTACACTATGGTCGCATGATGTATCGTCGCCACAACAAGACTGTAATGCTGTCTTTAGCGTGATGACGTCCTGTAGACTCATTTAGCAGAAAAGGGCTGCAAGACAGAATCGAACCCGGGCCGCCGCAAAGGACTCAACTGACATGGGGCGCATGCTCTACTCACTGAGTTTGAGGCCGCCCCAGCAACCACCTTTTGAAAGAAGTATCAAATAATGTGGGTTATTTATTGACATATTTTATGTCAGATAAAACCCTTGAAATCTCTTAAGCTTGTGTTAACCACAGACCTTTCAGGTATCTAACCTAAAAAAAACCATTTAAAAAACCCACTGACTTTGAAACACAGGAACCGGAGGTGCTAAAATGCTCACTCAGATCCGGGTTTTAAGACTCATACCATGGGCACTCTAGTGAAACATGGTATTTAGGAATCTAAGCCTTACAGTTTATGTTACTTTATATGAAGCAACCTCACATTTACTGTCAGGTTAAAGCTAACCTTGCAGGTGAAGGAAGTGTCACCTCTGCCCTGCTTTGTTGTTGCTGTGCCTGTCAGGCTTTCCGCATCCAATTAACAGTGTAAACCGTGTTGGATTTACAAACAAAATTCTTAAACACTTTTGAAACAATGTATTTGTGATTTTGGACAGAGGCAGACAAGCATGAAGCCCAAAAAGCCTTAACGTGAGAGCAGAAGAAAAGAAGAACTGAAAGTCAGAATACAATAAAGAACATCTGCCACACTTCAGCACACAGGAAATGAGTCAGTGTCCTGTACGCTCCCAAGCTGATCTCCTAACAAGCAGTACCTGTCATCATCTGACATCTGGATGGGTATGTCTGTGAGTGTGTGTATGTGCTTCTGTCAGCAGTGTGATGCAGAGTGTGTGTATAGGAGCCTGTGTGTGAATGAATGTGTGTAATCACGTTTACTCATCAGCAGTGTAGTCTAGACCGATGCTACAGTCAGTATATGTGATTGAGTGTGCAGAGAGTGTGTGTGTGTGTGTGTGTGAGAGAGAGTCGATGTGTCTACCAGCTGCCTGTTTATGTCATTAGAGAAACTATCATCTCCTCTGCTTCTGTTTGTGGAGTCTGACTCAGAGCGGATGATGGTGGTAGTGATGATAATAACAACAACTGTAGCGTTGCAGTAGTGGTTGTTGTGGCGGAGATAATAGATTCAATCATTCATTCCCCTGTGAATGTTTATACAGCCAAAACAAAGCAGAGACAGGGAGTTAAAGCTCATCCTGTTGGCTTTGTTTGAAGCAGACAAAAAGTCCTTTCCCCTCCAGGTGTAAGCGTTGTGTTTTTGCATATTGTGTTTGTTTTGTCCTAGTTTTCTTGTGCTGGTCGTCATAAATTAAGCCTCTCAGTGGCTAAATACTTTACTTTAATGCTTGATTTGGGAATTGAAAAAGATTCAACAGGATGACCAAAAATGACCCTCATTAGGAAGTCTGTTATGCAGCTTCATGCACTTCTGTTGAAACTGTGTCACTGTGGATGAGTCAACCTGAGTCGACTGTAGAAACTACCATCTGTTCACACGTTCCGTGGTTGTGGTTTTGGGTAAATATAGTGGTTTATGTTGCCATTTATAGAAATAACGGAACATGTGACACACAGCTCAGTGGTTTTTAGATTGATGATAATTGAGATAAAATATCGTGCCTCTCACTTTTTCCACTTTTTTTTTCTGCCAACATCCTTTGGCCTTGTGAATAGTTGCCACTGCATATTTTGGGTTTTGTGAGAATACATTGAGAAAAGTTTAAAAATTGAGGACCAGGACAAAAGAATATACATAAGACTCTGGTTAAAAGGATGTTGCACATTTTTTTTGACAACTTGTACAGTAGTCATAAGCGATATATGATATGCAGATAATAAACACAGTACAGCTTTTGTTCCTTCAGAGGTTAAATGCACTAATTCACCAACAGCCCTTAGTTACTGTTGGCACGCCCCTCAAGCTTTCCTTTCTCATGGCACATAATGCTCAACTGAATCCAAACTAACCCTTTATAATGCCAAAGTCACACAATAACACAAACTAACTGATAGAGGCAAAGGTAGACCAGCAGCTCCTCACTAATTTTAAGTGAGGTAAAATTACTGTTTGTGTTAACGGAGTCGTGCTTTGGAGAGAGTGCAGTTTCACTTTCAGTTCAGTTTTAAATACTCGGACACATTAAAGGTGGACCCCTATATGGACTGAATTCATCAAGAATTTTCTGTTTCTCTGTGCTACACACGATATTGTGAAAAAAGACTGAGGTTAAAGAGACACAGTGCAGGAATAACTACACAGATATGCTTTTGAACAAAACTGTAACCCCACAAATAAATGTAGTTAGATGCTGCTTGGCCTTGAAAGTACAGTAAGGCTAGTTTATTTCTATTCAGCCTATTAGCTGGACATCCCCATGATTGCATTTCATGTTAGAAGAGATTAACACACTGTATTTGTATTCTTTATAATTCTGGTCTTGTGTTTTTGGTTTGTAAGTCTTTAATTGCCTAGTATCTTACTGTAAGCACATGCACAACACTTTAGCATGTAGAGAAATGTCTTGCTGTTATTCCACATCCCCATTCTATATTAAAAGTACTATTGTGGAAAATGGTTATAGAGTTGTCTTGCCTCTAAATCAGTAATAGAAATAGTAACAGTTGCAAGAGGACATCTCTGGGGAAGGGACAGTAAACTCATTGACCAAGGGAGACTATTTTCCTTTGCAAAAGAAAAACAATGAGGTCTGGGTGCTCACTGAATTATTGTAATTATGCCATTGATATTGCATATAATGTGCTACAGACGTGTATGTTATGTGACAAACTAAAGGCCAACGCTTCTTTTGTTTCCAGAACGCCGGCATGTTGTCTTAAATCACACACTGGGGCGGCATGATGCTGCCATTGTTTGGTTCTGTATAAAAAAACAAAGGTGACACAAAGAAGGGACTCTATGTAAAGAGGGTTTGTGATTTAACAATCACTACTCAAATGAGGGGTTTGGCAAACAGTCGATTTTAAGTCACCTGGACAAAAGCATCTCCTAAAGGGTAAAGGATGGTATATAATATGAGGTAATGATTTATGGCCATCACTGTAGTTTAACATATTTGGGAGATTTTTGGTGTTTCATATCCAGATTATTGTTTAGTGTACGGAGATGTCACATTGTGTTGTAAACATCTATTGTAATTGCTTCTCCATATTTGACTTTTTGGAAAGTAAGCTCTTGAGAACTTCTTGTCTTTCTGTTTTCAGTATACTTGTATACACACATAAAACGGTGACCCAAATGTCCACACTCAAATTGTTATGACCCTATTTACAGCCTGAACAATATATTCTGATGTTATATGCAAGACCTTTGACATTAGCCATTCATTTCCTTAAATCTGCTGATTACAGAATAGTGTGTCAACTTACTTTGCTATCTCTTCCAAAATATTACATTTGAGCAAATATCGTCATCAGATAAAAGTCTTCTTTCTTATACACATATTTCATGCCTCCTCCTCTCTACTCACTCAAAGTAACAAGCTTCCAGAGTTCACAACTGTTTGACATCAAGTTCAGAGCTCATTGAGTAATTCTGCCCACGCGCATTTCAAGTTGCGTTGGCAATTCCCTCTATGAGAAGGTCCTCCACCTTAGTGACTGTTCATTGTTCAGTGAAGGTGATATTTGAACTCTCTGAGATATTGGTCCAAATCTTACAAAAAAAAGCCTTGAGGGTGGATTTGTAAAGGCCTTTTGTGCTGCCGTAGTATCCAGCTACCTGCTCAGTGCCGACAAGGAGGAAAAGCCTTCATTCTGCAATCAGAGGACCTTTTTTCTTGTTCTCTACCTCTTTGACCTGCTGTGTTCTCTTTCCAGCTTCTACCAGCATTACACTGTCTACTTTCTCTCCCACAGGCTTAATGACAGGAGGGTTCTTTTTTCCTTTGGTACATTTTCTCACCAAATAAAAATCCCCATTTAAAGCATATGGTAGAAAGTCCAATGACTTCAGAGCTCATTAAATGATGTTAAGGACCATTAAGTGAAAAAGACACAATGAGGCTGATAAAGTAATTACACCTTGTGGTATAGAGTGGAGAGAGAGAGTGAGAGTATGTGTGTATGCGTGTGTGTGTGTGTGTGTGTGTATGTGTGTATGTGTGTGTGGTAGGGGGTTGGTGCTGCACAAACACACATGCTGAGGAATGCAACTGAACAAGTTTGTGTGTACATTGTGAATGTGCAAAGACACAATGAACACCTCTGAAGAAATGTATCGCCTCATTTGGAAAATGTGTAAGTGAATGGGGTTGAGTACAGTTTTAAATAAGTGAACTAAATATCATCAATGGAAGTGAGCTGAACAGCTAGTCTCTGGTGATACATTGTCATTCAGACGTCTGCAACACGGCTACTGAAACAGCAAGCTACTGTTTCTGAATGAAGTGGAGAGTGGCAGTCATAAAAGAAAAAGATTTAGTTGCGTCTGTGTGCTCACTTTGTCTCAAGCATGAGCCAGAAGAATGGAAACTATAAAATCAGACAGATGGGGAAGGACAGCCCCTCATTAGGATCTTTTGGTTTGACTTATGTAACTGCTGCTTTCAAACTAAGGCCCGAGCGAGTCTGAGTTCTATCCTCTCCAAGTTCTTATCGTGCTATTGAGGTTATTGCACAGAGTTGGCCGTGTTGTTGCTGTAATGGAATAGAAACACGACCCATGGGAATGCATGCACATTTACACACTTCCGCTGTAATGATCACACAGACTCCACCCCATTTATTTTCCCCTCCGCTGGAAACAGTTACAGCTCTATTTCTGGGCACAGAGACGTTGGCCGATGAGTTTACATTTCCTCCCTCCAGAATGTCATTGTAAATGTTAACTGTTGACAAATGATCCACTAGACATTATGTTTGCGTAATAACTGCATTTGATTTGTTTAGTCCAATTCAGTCAGTTTAGAATGTGGACTGTTAGACTGAGCTGTTTGGCCATATAACTGTAGTATCATTTAAAAGTCAATGTGTTTTAAGTAAAGTTTCCTACTTACCTTTGTCCTCATTAGAACTGCAATTAATGATTGTTTTCATAATTGATTATTGAATAATCAATTTCATATGAAAAAAATGTCCATCAGATAATCCCAGGGCCAAAGGTGAAGTCATCTAACTGCCTGTTTAAAGAATAACTTCTGTATTTTTCAACCTTGACCCTGTTTGGCCAAGTTGTGTCGAATGTGATGAATTGGTGAAACAATTCAAAATGGCCCAGTATTGATCCAGAGACCGCTGCAGCCAGCAGTGGTAAAACTGGCTGCAATGTGACCCCTTTGGGCAAGCGTGCAGCATCAGTATATTAAGTATTCATTTTTGCTGCTCAGATTGTTGCTGTAAGTGTGTTACAATGTTATGAAAAGGATCCCTGCTGAGGTAGAGCTCTTTGTTAAAGAGTAAGATCCTTTTTGTTTTACCATGATCGTTGTAGTAAGCCTCACCGGAGTCCATTTAAATAAACAGGGTTTTTTTCACTTCAAAACACACTTTCAACTTTCACATTCCAAGTCAAGGAGCGAAACAAAACTCACGAAAGCCATCAGGCTTGTCCTTCCACTGTTCCAACAAACATCCACTCTGTTTTGATTGAAATAAACCATTAATTCATCCAGTTAGACGTGAAAGTATGATGGCTTGATACGAGTTCAAATTACTGTTTATTTAAATGGAGTCTGGTGGCTTTGCCAATGGTCATTTCTGGGCTGTTTCTGGTTAAACAAAAAGATTGTACTCTTAACAAATAGGTCTATCTTTGTGGGGATCCTTTCATAATGTTGTCAGACACTTTGAATAACAATCTAAGCCTGTCAGTGGCAAAAACAAGCACTCTCAATGGACATAAATTGATGGTGTTGATTGCAGGGATTAAATTGTAGCCTGTTTTGCTGATGCTGGCTGCGGCAGACTCCCTCAATACTGGACCAGTTTCAAAAACTGTTGTTCCCATTAGTCACTTAGACACAAAAACATGGGAAAATAGTGTCTGGATTGAAAAATACCAAAGTTGCCTTTTGAAGATTTGATTTATAAAGTAGAGAAAATGCTCACATTTAAGACCCTGAAACCAAAGAGTATTTGGCAAATTTACTTGATAAATGACTCAAACAACTAATCAATTATAGAAATAAATTGTGATTAATGCATTACTTGTTTCAGTGCTACTTTTCATTCTGTTTTTCTTTGTAACACCCCTGAGTGAGTAAGTGAAGTCCTGTCAAGTCTGAAGCCAGATTTATGGTCGATGCAAGAGGTTAATGGAAGTCCCCGGGAGTAGAAGGTTTTGATTTATAATTCAGTGTCAGATTTGTCAGTTTGATTTCACCCCTGAAACAGGATGTATTGTACTGATAATAAGGCTGTATCATACATTAATTATTTTACCAAAAGCAACTGTGTTTATACTGTTTTCTTAATTTTCATAAAGACAAAGAAATTCTGCAGAATTAATATTTTAAGAAGCACGATGTGGTGCACAGACCATGTTTTGATTTTTCTACTGCATGCTGCTATTATAAAGTTAAACAGTGCATTTGATAACAGGAGTCTAATATAATATCTACCAGGGAATGTGTGCATCAGATCATTTCCAAAGTCCATCATTATCAATGGCTCACAGACACACAGGCATACACACACTTTGGGAATCTAAGGTATTTATCTTGTGTTCCTTTGCAGCTTCATCATGCTTTGTAGCACAGAATATGAGGCAGACATTGTGTTTACTTGCATAAGTCCATCTCAAATCTGAAAACCTTGTTGCTTTTTCATCTCTAAATTTAAATCCTACTTGTGCCTTTGTGTCACATTAGTCTCACGGATGCACGGCTCGTAACAGACAAAACCAGACCAGGTTGTCATCATCCAGCTGCAGCAGATTCGATCTTTTCAGTCCATTGAATTCACTTGTATGGTGCCTTGTTATGATGCATTTTAACAAATGGATTTTCAGTCCTTTAATCTGATCCGACTGTGTGGGTTATATTCTGCTGTGCAATTGGATCACGTCGTCACTGCAGGTCCATTGAGGACACTCTCACATCACCCCCGTCTCTTCCTCTGTGTTATGTGTCAGCCTGTCATCTCTCCTTTACAGGTTGGCGGTTAGGCTTGTTATACATTCTCATAGGGGTCCATAGTGCTTCCACTAAGAATAGTTCACTTGCTGGATTACAAATGCCACCAGCCATATTCCAATTATATGCGGCTCGTACAGTGGGATATGCCAATTAAACATCCGGGGCATACCAAGGATTCAGAACATTCAGGACATAGAAAGCGCACTGAGCACTCGCTTTATCTGTGCCTCTCTATTTCTGTCTGTCACTGAGACATGTGTCCTGTCGTCTCTTTTCTTCTCCCATTCTCAAACCTAAAACACAAGGAATTTAAAATAGTTACCAAGCCTCCGGTGATTCAGAGTCTGACATTTACAAGTAAATCTGTCTGTTTTACTGGCTAGAAACTGGGGTTTCTGAGGTACTGGGCAGCATCAGTTGTGACTATCAGGACATACTTGAAGCTGTGGGGGTATGTTCAGGGTTTTTGGTATCGTAAATCTCTTGATGCTGCCTGCCTTTAGCAGCAGAGACAAGGTGTGAATCATCAGTGCAGCTAGCATGAATACATTACAGCTTGCTTACATTTTAGCAAATTAACTTAGTCTGTTTTGGCTATCGGCAATTTGGGCTGTTCATTTCAAATTGACAGCAGAGAAGGCCAACTGTGCCAGCTCATTGTAATAGCAAGGTAATCATTTGATCAACAGCTTTCTGCTGTCTGTGCAGCAAACATGAACATTTTTATTGCATACCAACAGGCTGCACACATTATTTTGATGTGCAACTTTTGGACTTCGGTTTACTTTAAAGGGATAATTCACCACCAAAATCGAAAATGCATAGTTTTCCTCTTACCAATAGCACTATTTATCAATCTAGATTTCCGTGTTGGAGATATCGGCTGTAAAGATCTCTGCCTTCTCTCCAATATAATGGAACTACAGTATATGGCATTTGGTTTGTGATGCTCAAAGCGCCAAAAATGTTTTTGAAGAACAGACCTTGTGTGCAGTTTCGTGTACGAACTATTGTCTCTCTACCAAGAGCCAACTGCATCACAGCCCAGAAGGAAGCCTGCATCTACGGCTAAGCTGTACAGTGAGCTAGCTCAGTGGGCTAGTTGAGCTAACAGTTGATGCATGCTTCCATCTGAGTGATGATTAGTGTTGCACGGTATACCAATACTATAAAAGTATTGCAGTATCCAGCTGTTCAAAACTATACAGTACCACCTTATATTAATACCAGTACTTTATGAATGACAGCATTTTAATGAGAGCCATGTTTCTCCGCTTGCAACAGTGAGACTGTTGGTGTCTGTGCCAAGCACCCAGGAAGCGCACCATGCTCTCATGCAAAATTTACATAGTGGCCGAAAGTGGAATTACAGCATCACGTGATGCACATTGGCCCAGAAAGACCTTTCCTCATTTGCTTAACACTGGGAAAGAGACATCCTTAAATCACAGGAACATTTTTTTGAGACATATTGACTTTTTAGAACACGAGCCGTGGCTGCTCGCATTTCAGATACTCGCCTTGCCGACCATCTACGGCTTGTTGACAAACCAGACACACAGAGCGAAATAGTATTATTCACTTACACAGCAAACAGTCAGGGTTACCCCCGGTACACCACAAAGCCCGTGTCTAAAACATCAAAGCATCCAAAGCATCTTGCCAACAGACATGCCAATGGTGATTAAGGAATTCAAAGAGCGTCAGGTTGGCTAGAAAATGTGACAACGTAATTACGTAATAGCTCCCTCTTGTGTGCGGTTTAAACAAAGAACTTTATTGACTTAACAAGACAAGAAAAAAACTGATGGCTACAGGCCAGATTTCCATTTTAAGGTTAATTTCTACTATAATAATGTTAATATATTGATAATAAAACACCTCAAATTTATAAATACCTATCCTCTGCCATCCCCTTTTAAAGCCCTTCATTTCTGTCGCGTTAGGATTTATCTTATATATTATTTCATTACTTTTATGGTGTTTCAGGTTTTTGTCATGGTATCACTTCAGTACAGGTATTGAGATATTTTGGGCAGGTATCGTATCGAAGTCATAATTTTGGTATCGTGACAACACTAGTGATGATACGGTTGGTGGGTGTATTTTGGTAAGAAAGAAAATAGTTGAACACTTCATGTTGAACAACATGAAACTGCTCACAACAAGGTCTGTGGATTATCTTAAGTAACACAGTCATGATTTCTGGAAAGAGACATTGCCGTTGTGTTTTTTTAAAAAAAAATTGGGGCACTTTGAGCACCACAGGCCAAGTGCCATCTAGTTCCAATTCCATTAGAGAGAAGGCAAACATCTCTACAGCCGATATGTCAAACACTCACAACAAAACAATTTGGATTGATAAATAGCACTACTGGTAAGAGGAACAATTTGTATTTTTCATTTGATGATGGACTGTTGCTTCAAAGAAAATCCAACCTTTAATACAAACCTGAACCAGCTACTGAACAGACACAGTAAAAAAAAAAAAATGTAACTCAGACAAGTTTCTAGACTACCCACACATCTTGAGTCCAAGCATCATTTATGCACAGATATACTGCTGAGAGTTATCTTTCTAAAGTATCTGCTGCCCCATGACAGTCTGTAATACGTGCCAAATGCCTCAGAGGTATCATAATTAAACAGTTTCTATTTCTGCTGTGTATCTAAACAGTGCCCCCAAATCCTGCCTCTGACCTGTCACGAAGACACACTACCTTCAAAAGAGTAAATCTTTTAAAACAGTAACTTGTTTATTGCCTCTGATATTGGCTTTGCATCAAAAGATGGCTACGATGTTAAACATACAGACCTTATTCAGATTTGAATTGGCCTCTGTGTTAAATGATGCTAAAATAAGGCAAATGTCAAGTGATTTCAGTGTTCGGTGCAGTCGAATTGGAAATAATTTGGGTGCTTGTGTTATACAAGTGTAGAGCCACTTGATGAGTAAGTATGAATACATAATTCAGAATACATTGTCTTATTTGCAAGTTAATTTATTCATTATGCGTTTAATCAAACAAGGTTTACAGCATGCTCTTCAGTGTAGAGACATGATCTGCAGATTTTATTAACACTATGAAATTGTGTTGTCCACCCAGTAGTAGGTTGATAGTCCAATCATTGCTGCGGGAATCTAGTGATTGAAATATTTTCTCTCCCTTTAAGTATGGGATGCTTTACACCTTAATTTTACCAGTTAATTTGTTCAAATTTACCCACCACATTGAGCTAAAGTTTCTTCAGAACATTTAAATCTCTCAATCTGCTGCTTCCATGTCCCAGTTTAACCCCCATTATAATGTCTGACTGTATACTGGAAATCTCTGTCTTCCTTTTCTGCCCAGTGAAGTACATGCGCGAGGCCACACCGTATGTCAAAAAGGGCTCCCCTGTGTCAGAGATCGGCTGGGAAACCCCCCCTCCTGAGTCTCCTCGTCTCGGCAGCCCTCCCATCAGCTCCTCCTCACATGACCCCCCGAGCTCACCTACACAGCCCTCCCTGTCTCTGCAGGGCGATAGGAGGTGCATACCACTTAAGATGTGCTGTGTAACCCGAGCCATGACCACACCAGACCCTGAAAACAGGTAGGTGAAACACACATACACACATGCAGACATACCATAGAAAAATCCTCATTCTTGAGCTGAAGGCAGTTCTCTGGAGATGCTGCCGTCTCCTTCAGATTCTCCTAAATATGAACTGTCTGCTCCTCTTGTGCTTTTCATTGACACACTAAAGACTAGTTCATTGATTAACTCACAAAGTTCAGTCGGCTAACTCGTACATAATTGCTTTTAAAGATTCACATCTTCAGTAGAAACAAATGGGCCTTTGACTGGGAGCCGCAGTGAGGATTATTTTTTTGACCTTTTAAACAAACAGACTAACAGGTTGTTGGTTTTGGTTTTTTTATGGGATTCAAAGTAACAATCTCAAAGATCTCTATTTCAACATTTCCAGTGGCCATAGTAACCATTTACTCGCAATGCTTGCAGAGACCGGAAAACAGCAAGCCTCTTCACCAACCCAGTCTCATTCCTAACATGTCAAATATCAAAGTTTTGGCAGTGGCCTCTTAAGTCGGACACTGACGCACAGAGGGAACGTTTCGCGATCGTGTGAGACAAAGCGGGCAGTTAGCATTTTTTGACACAACTAGCCTAGTATAGCAAGTAAGAAACTTTTCATAAAGCGGGTGAGAGAGGAGGTGGATGGGTCAAACAAACTCCCGACTTTCACCCAGGAGCCTATTGTTCGTGTGTCATGCAAAAACCAAAAATCAATCGAATTATTTTAATAACAAGGTAGCATGCATGTATGTGTAGCCTACTGTGCTATAGTAACATATGCCACATGATGTCACATACGTTAATAAGTGACAGATGTAGTGACTTTAAGCCAAACCATGATGTTTTTTCTTAGCCTCACCCGCTTTGTTTCCTAAACCTAAGAAAGGAAACCTAAAGACAAATGGTTTTTTTTAATCTTCATATTAAGTCTATTTTGAAAAAGACTGCATGTATTAAACTTTACATTTCGTGTGAAAACAGAATTTATTTTGAAAAGACATTGCATGTAACAAGCGAACATTAATGTGCTGGTCCCTGAACATACAAAGCTGACGTTGGAGGGGCACCTAGAGTGCATAGTTTGTCCTGTAGGGCCAAGCGTCATTATTTGAAGGGTTGGGAGTGAGAATGGGTTGGATTCACACACTAACTGCACGCAGCTTGGGATATTTACTGGGAATTTCACCACAGACAACCAGGTTGTAATATGTCAGATGCAAGGGCTTTCAGCAATGGGCCATAGACTCAGTAATCATATAATTATATTATATTATATTATATTATATTATATTATATTATATTATATTATATTATATTATATTATATTATATTATATTATATTATATTATATTATATTATATAAAATATAGTTAGTTATTAAGTGATGACTAGTGACTCAAAAGACATTACTTTAGCTGAAAATCTTGAGATTTACACTAATAACACAGTACTAAATTAACAGAATATTGCCAGTCTTTTCCATTACTAAATGTGCACTTAATTGATCAAAATTTGAATCAAACATTATTCAAATTCAGCTAGATAGCAGTACTCTACTACTATAAACAGGGTGCATTGGTTGCAGTGAGAAAAGTATGTCCTGAGTTTGCAGTGGTGACCTCAATTTGACTGCCTAAACTAGCTCAGAGGTTTGGCTTCACTATTGTCACTTGCAGATGCTCCAAAGTTCAACTTTGAAGCAACCAAAAGATGATTACCTCAACGAACCAAAGGTTAACCCATTCTTCTCCACTGCTTTACTCAATGCTGACAGAGAGAGAATAGGATAGTCTCCCCATGTGTCTGCAGCCATCCTCTGCTGTCCTGATGGGATTACCGGGTACTGTTGTCTCAGACTTTTTTAGTCAGTTCTTCTTAAAGACAGACGTTTGAAGTGGCACTTTGATAATTTTCAGTCAGCAGGGGGGTCGGTCTGTTACGAGGTGTCGTCAAGTTAATTGGTTAGTAATTTGACAAAGGCCCAATCAAACAGCATGGGGGCAGACTGAGATTTACTGTTTAAACATTTCTGGTGTCACAGTCTGTGAATGTGTGCTCTCCGTCCCAGTTGTCTCTCCCTGTGTCCCTTCCTGCTTGTCTTTCTGTTTTGCCATCACTCTCTCCTGTCTCATGTTTTTCACTCTTATTTGTTTGTGTTCTCTTGCCCCTGTTGTTTTCGCTCTGTCCCCTCCCTTTTTTTTCTTTCATGATCTCTCTCCCTTCATATACCCAGCTTTCTCTGTTATCTGTCTCTTTCTGTCTGAATCAATTCTCGCCTTCTATCTCCATCCGCTTCCCATTATTGCCTCTCTCCCGATTTATTTTTTTCTTTCTCTTCGGCTCTCAGTGTCTCTCTATCGCTCCGTCTCTCCATCCATGTGTGTCCCCCTCTGCATATGTATGATTTTAGAAGTGTGAGATAGTTGAACCTCACTAAACTTCAAAGCTTCAGACGACAGAGGCAACATCAAAGTCAAGTCGTAATAGTGAGCAGTGACTTCAAAGTTCCCCGTCTGTACTGACGTTGTTAGACGGCTCAGCGCTGCGGCTGTAAAATGTAAATGCTAACACAACAATCAATATAAAAAAATACTTGTAAACAAAATGAAAAATAGGAACAGCATCCACAGACAAAGCAGATGGTTCTCTGCTGGCTGGCTCTCCTGTTCAGTGTAACTTTTATTTTCCTCTAAATAAAAACAAAGATTCATTTCAGTCTTTGTGGAGTAAGTAATTGATAGAGATAGCGTCCATGAGCAGTGAAGCCACAGAAAACTGTAAAAAACCCGACCACAGTCTGAGGCCATGCTCACACTGTGTAGATCATTTTAAAACAAAGTGTCTTTTTAAAGGTCTTATGAGGAACAATGTAACAATTTAGGAAGTAGGCTTATTAGCTTTCTTGCAGAGAATTAGATATAAAATTCGAGACCACTCTTATGTCTGTGTGCCAAGCATGGAGCTGGAGCTGGTTAGCCTAACTTACCAAA